>NW_023458560.1:40557103-40566733 GCF_013731165.1 Rhagoletis pomonella
TTTAGAGAACAGCCTCCCTGCAGGGAAACCGCAGACTAGTGCATAAAATATCTAGTTCCGTACAAGATCTTTATCGCCAAAAACGAACCAGCCCGATAGTTACTAGATCCCCACCAGTTCAAAATCAGCGAAATGTGGAGCTCTTCAAAAAAGTATTTTATTTCACTTTTTTCATTAGAAATCTATATCTAAGGGGACGAATTTAGAACTGGTTCGGAATTATAGAAAAAGGAATGCAGAACGAACTAGATCTTCGCTGTCGAATTTAGAACTAGTTCTTAACTATCGAAAAAGAGATGCAGCGGGGGCTTGTTTACTTTACATAGATATATGTTTGGCGGCTTTTTCGGTCAAATGAACTTTCATTCTGCACTTCGCAGATGCTTTTTCATAGCTTGGTAATACAAAACAAAAGTTTGTGTTATCATTGTAACATCTTGGGACCATCAGGAATTTAATCAATAACAGCGAGCACCTCTGCAAAGTCAGCTACAGCCAAAGGTATTGAAACGTGCATTATTTACAATCATTAAAACAAATTTAGTTTCAAATTGAAAAGACATTGCTTTGAAAATATTTTAAAATCGCACACGGAAGAACCGAAAAGATTATTAAATCACTTTTTTTTTATTTGGAACTATAGAATTTAGGACTAGTTCGGAACTATCGAAAAGGGGATGCAGTGGGTGGGGGTTGGGGTAATTGACACCTCCTAGGACATCGCCATGTAAAATTCGCCAGTTGCTTGCATGCAAAAGAGATTTATCGCGAACCAGTACTGGGTATAAATGTACTAGAAGCGCAACAGTTTAGAGCTAGAGATTTTCCGCACAAGTCTATTTCAGAATTTGATTGAAGAATGCCCTATTTTAGACTTTTATTGAAAACCACCCTATCTCAGAATTCGATTGAAAAGCGTCCTATCTCAACTGAACAAAATTGGAAGTGTGCTGAGATACATAGAAATTGAGCAACTTTCTTAAAATTTTAGCAAGAGATAAACTCTATTTGTAAGTATGTTATAAAAACAATCAAAAGGGATAAATATAAGTAGCTAGCTGTTAATCACGATTGTTGCTGAGGCATGAGAGTCACCTAAGCGTAACCTTCTTAGATGAACTTACATAAACAGCAAACTTAAGCATAAATATATGTACATACACACACATATTGAAATTAGCTTATCTTCTTCACAGATAACTTAATTTACATACGAGTTGTCAAAACTATAAGCCAAATCTAATTAAGTAGACTAAATAATTGCGCCTAAGCGAACAAGTTTTGAGATAATTTGTAAATTTATAAACAAAATTCAGCGCGCTAAATGCTAATTCGTTGATTACTAATATCGTACGGAATATAAATTGTATATTAATACAGGTGTGCTTTAGCATAATACGACCGATTTCTTGTTTCACCGCTGGCTATCTATTTATGTAGACATACCATACATACATGCATACACTTGTACCTCCATACATACGTATAAAAGTGACAACGACCAAATTAGCAATTCTGGTTTACTATACTAACCGCAATACGCTAATACTCTATTTTTACCGCTAACTGCCAAGCGAGCAATTAAGTGACTAAGTGACTGAGTTTTGGTTCTGTGTCGCCCCTTTCAAGCGTCGATGGAAATTCCCACCCGCAATTCATTCATAGCCAACTTCAAATTCCCCAAAAACTATGCGATAATATGTACATACTAATGTGTGTACGTACATATGTATGTATGTATATATGTATACTATACATGCTTATATGCTTGAGGATGTTATACAGGTAGATACCTCGAGATCGAGGCGTTGCACTAGCATTATTGTAAAGGAAGTTATAAGGAAGGAGTACCTCATACATACATACATACATACATACATAGAAATATGTAGTAGATATTTATGTATAGATATAAGTGAAGCCGATTACTATTTAGTAATGAAAAGGTTTTTTTGTTCGATTTAAATATGAGCATGAAGTAGGTATTAGAACTTATGTTTAGAATTCGACTGATTTGATAGCGAACAAATTTTTCAGGACTTTCATTTGACATTTTATTCTTAATTTTTCCTTTGGTTGCTCTCTCACTCATACATTCCATTTTATCTTGGCTTGCTTTTTATTTTATGCAAAACATATTCTCTTTCGGCGGAATACAATTATAATCTGCTGCTAGAGTGTTCTGTAAGCAAGAATAAAAGCGCAGTAAAAATTCGTACGGACGTTGCTGTTTTATATGAGTAATACGGTATCTAGATGAGGCGATTTTACTTGAAATTTTTAGTTGAAAGCAACACTCACCTGGTGTTAACGGCCTTTCAACTAATCGCTTCCAATAAAGTTGGAGAGCAATCAAATTTTGATTCAACTAATCGCCTCTAAAATTTCCTGTAAAATAGCCTCATGTAAACACTGTATAAAGGAAAGCGAATACAAATTTGAAACCGGCGGAAACGATAAATAAATTAGTTGATAAAAAATCAATCATTTGTAGGTGCAATCGATTAAAATTTCGATAAACATATCGATATCGAAAAATATTTTTGCAAATAAGTAAATTAATTGATATAAAATCCATCATAATATCGATGAAAATATTCTTCATGATTTCGCTAAATATATCGATATCGAAAAATTCAAAGCAAATAGGTATAAAAAAGTATTACAAAAAATATCAATAAATACATCGAAAATGCGTTTATCGTCAAATATGCCGCAAATTTAGACACGAAAAATAATCATTAGGTATGTGTTTATATCGATAAATAAATGAATAATTTTTCATCAATGTTCCGGTGGCAAAATATATGTTCTTAAAAATTTTTACTTATCGATAATTACTTCGTCGTTATTTTACAATTCCTAGTTTTGTGATAATACAATTTAACCACTTTTTTTTTAACTTCTAATGAGAATATTAATAGCTAGTGAACCCGCATGGCGTTAAATTGGCAAAATTGAATTCTACCTAAGAAATTTACTTTACCCAAATTCAAAAAATTAAATAATTCACATCTACAGGCCAAGCTCTTTCAAGGCCTGCAGCTCTCAAGAAAAACTCAAAATTCATATAAAATGACGCACAAGAAATGGAAAAGAAATTTTATTCTATTAAAGTTTCTCTAATAAGTATGCAGCTCTTAAGAAAAAAATGCTCGCATATTTATTTCTTCAAGAAAATCTACAGCAACCGCAAAGTACTTTTCCTAGCAACAGAAATAATGATAAATATTTTTTGTGATTTTTCTTCCCGCATTATATACATAGGTACATATGTATGTATATAGATTTGTGGATTGCATTTCGTCGATAAATTTTCGGGTTTCGATTTGAGGCCAAACTGTTTTTTATAATTATGATCGAAAAACAAATTGGTAAATACTTCGGAATTAATATAAAAATTATTATTAAGTATGTCGTATAGTAAGATCATCGATTAATATATCGATAATACATGTATCGCCAAACACGTATAGTCATTATTTTACGATTGTTTGTGCACATTTAATGGTTTCTTTAAACGTGCTTTTTTTAATACAAAATATTCGGTATTTTTTTCTTGTAATTCTACGATAAGTTTTCATGATTTCTGTACACAACTTTTTACAACAAAAAGTTTATTATAATTGAAAAAAAACTTCACCTGGTAAAAGAAATTTAAAAAAATCGAAAACTTTATGCCGGTTTCGCCAGAAATTTAAAGAAAATTTATTTTTTCCCCTACTGTCAGTTTTTCATATTAAATTTAAAAAAAAATTAAACTTTATTTTAATTGCTTTTAAAATATTAAAAAAATAATACCAGTAAAAAATCGTTAATATATTATCGACAAAATATTAAATCCTAAAAGTTATGAAAAATTATTAATAAATAGTATATGAATTTAAAAAATGTGCGAAAAATAATCGATAATTACATCAGTTAATATACAAACAAAAGTTATTCGCTAAGTTGATCATTGCTTATAGTTTCGATATGTGTATTTATCGTCAATTATCGAATATCGATATCGATTATCGAAATGTATTTTAATATATATATATATATTTTATCGATGAATTTTACTATAAACAATGAAAATATGGAGCAGAAATAGAATTAATTTTCGATATTTTCTTAAACTGTACAACTGCATATATTCCTTTCAAAGCCTCAACCTCTTCCAATGAAAGACGTTATTTCCTCACTTTATGCTTCTTCTTATTCTACTGTCATTGATCTCACTCATAATTGCATGTCTAATTTTCTTGCATTCTATGTGGACATATTCACACATAAATACCTGCACACACACACTTACAATATACATATGAATACTACAGTAAAATTACTTTTGCTGTTATCAGTGCTTCAAAATCTTGGGTTATATTCGTGTGGGCCCATACCTCATCCGTGCCAAGGAATTAAACTCAATTACCCCCTGGCGTGTGCTAAAGAATATTTTCGAAATTCTTCATGATTGGTTTGCTGCATTTTTTCCATCAATTTGTTTCTGCTCTCATACTACTTAGGTTAGGTATTTACTTGCATGATTACCTCTCTACTTGGATTCGATTTCGTCTGCATATTTAATGCGATAAGATTCTAATCTACAAACAAAATTTAGGTGCACCAAAACTAAGCATTCGTGTATATTTTTTTTTTTTTTTTGGTTAATTTTTTTCTTTTTGTGTAATTGTTTTTGTTGCAATGCAGTTATAGAAACATTAGTGTTGTGCACACGTACAAAAAGACATAAATTTAGGTGCAACTATGTTGGAATACATACATATGTATGTATGTATTTCATGCGGGTTCTTGGCTTCCTCTATCAAATATTTCGTTAGTTCTTCGGTGCTTGTTAGTGGAACTGTTGATTATGAATTGTTGTTACTATAAATTCTCCAAAATATTTTATTTGGCGTACTTCGAAATTATCAACACAAATGCTCGTGTCGTTACCGAGTTTAATGTGTTGTTCTCAAACACGTTTCATGTTTTTTTTTGTAAATTTTGTGTTGCTCATTTTTTCTCTAGTTTATAATTCGTAAGATAATCTCTCCAAATTCAAGCGACACCGACATCACTTGCTGTAGATTAAAATCTCGACAGCGGAAATGAAATTTATTACAAGAAGATACTTAAAAACAATTCAATATTTTCATATTTCTTTCGATGAACGAATCTGAAGTTTTTTATCTATGTACATTAGAGCGGGTCAACTTTTTTTTCCACCTCGTTCCAAGTAGATTCGGATTCTGTAAAAAATAAGTTCAGTATACCAAAGTGCTAAAGTCAATTTCGTGCCTGCAAAATTTTAAAAGAAGCCATCTTTAATCAACACAAACACTTGTGCCTGATATTTTTTTTTTTATATAAAAATTTCAAAGATAGCACCACAAAGCAAATTATATGTACAATATACATCATCAAATCAAAGTGGTATGGCTTGCCATTCACGGTTATTATAAAAGAATCCCACAAATTTTCATTCAAATTTAATTTTTTTTTGCGACGCTTAGATCACGTCCGGAAACGCGCTAAACATAGCGATGTAATGAATGCGGCATAAAACGCTACCATGCTCTAATGGATTTTTTTCTTAGAAGTTTATACAGAAAACGAATCTTCTAGGGACGTTGTCAAAAAAATCGTTTCATACAAATTGACCCGCCCTAATGTACATATGTATCTATATCTAGTAAATGCGCATAAAGAGATTGCCTCAGAAGTGCCGATGCATTGGTTCTCTTCAATCCATTTCAAGCATTCCATAGCAATAAACATTCGGTTATTATTATGTTTTTTTTTTTTTATATTTGGATGGCGCATTGCACAGCAAGGGAGTATATCAATATGGGAAGTGCATGGGAATTCAAGAATGGTACCCGAACTAGCCAGTGACGTTGTCTGTGCTGTGCGAAAATCATAAATTTGAAGTTAAAATAAAGCTGAAACTAAATGTAACATACTAACTAGGGTGTTCGATTTTTCGCCTTTTTTCCAAAACCGGTTTTGCAGTTATTCGAAAATTTTTAGTTTGAAAACCCCGGCTCCCGATTTTGAAATTAAAAAAACCTCGGATAAGTGAACTGGTTTTATTTTACATAGTTTTTATACAGTGAAAATGCTTATTAACGGACTTCAAAAAAAAAGGAGGAGGTTATCAGTTCGTCGGAATATATATATATATTTTTTTTTTATGTATGTTACCGGATAACTTTCTATTTTTGCATCGGACCCTCAAGGGTGGTCCCATACTAACTTTGTTTAGATCCGATCGTGAAGAAATTAAATTTTTATATGAGAATTGAAGTCGGTTTTGTTTTTAACCGACTTCAAAAAAAAAGGAGGAGGTTATCTATTCGTCGATTTTTTTTTTTATATGTTACCGCATAACTTTGGACCACGTCAACCGAAAATCGGAAAGGTGGTGTCTAGTCTGGTTTAGATCCGATCCGTGGATCATGGAAAAAGTAACGGTACTCCTAAAATTTGAA
Organism: Rhagoletis pomonella; assembly: GCF_013731165.1. Classification (NCBI taxonomy): domain Eukaryota; kingdom Metazoa; phylum Arthropoda; class Insecta; order Diptera; family Tephritidae; genus Rhagoletis; species Rhagoletis pomonella. The sequence goes on from NW_023458560.1 coordinate 40,563,583, forward strand.
GTCGGTTTTGTTGTTTGCTTAAAAACTAACAAAGTTAGAAGGGCGAAATTCGAGGATCTCGTCGTGTATATTATTGGTCCTTAACGTATATTTTTTTTTCAAAAATAAATATCGGAAATGTTAAAGGATATTGAAGGATACAATTTTAAAAAGACATTTTTAATATATATTCTTTTCCAATTCTAGAGAATATTCTATTTCATTTTCTGCCCATGTTGTGATTCTACATTGCACAGAGCTATTTAAATAATTTTGTGATTTGCCAGCTTTTTGGTTTTTTGTGTGTAGATTTTACTGTCGCGCGGTGTTATCATCAAAATTTCAAAGTTTTTATTAAGTAATCAAAAAATCTAGTTATGCAGTTTTATCCATTAAATATTTGCAAGTTTGACGTAGGTATAAAATACCGCTGATTTCTGGCTATTTTTTTTTGTCGTTGTTGACAAAGTACGTTCCAAAATATTTTTATATTGAAGGAAGTACACAATAACTTCAGCACAAAATATGCCAAAAATCAGAGGTAAGTCCTAGCTACTTCGAACTTGCGCTCAAATTAAATGAACTACAAAACTGCATACCTGGATAAAAAATTTTACCAGCATTTGTTAAATTAAACTTTGCTGCTGCGCTTAGGTTAGAACTCCGCATCAGGCTTGTCAAGCGCCCACAACTTTTCAGGCTTTCAACACTATACAGCTATACGTTTCTTTAATGTCGGCATGAGCGCCGAAAGCTGTAATGCATACAATACATCGTGCAGAGAGTAGAAGCTCTTAAATCGTTTAAAAATCCTGTGCCCAGAAATGTTTGTCGTCCGCAACGTAGGGCAGGACATTCGAACAGTGAGTGCCTAACAGTCTCAGGTTCTTCTTCATCAAAACCACTTCTGCAGAAGTCAGCGAGCGGCATGCCTAACTTCTTAAAGGGTGGTTAAAGTGGCGCAGAATTACCCTTTCCTGCAAGCTCGTCGACATTTTTAGGGCAACCATCTCCCGTGAAATAGCTTCATTCATGAATTTTCGTGCTTTCTGAACCTAACCAACTGATTTTGCTTCTAGTTAGGTAACCCGGACGGGTTCGAATTCGAGCTCTCAATAGGCACCTCAACGGGCCCACTGGGTCTAAGGGTGCTTCTCTCCTACGTTGGAGGAAGGCAGCCGCTTCAACCTAACATAACGTAGCCGTAACTAATATCTTTTTGGATATCCATGCGGCTATCAACCCTAGATGACATTAGCACCTTCCTATCATATGTGTCCTGAGACATAGAGTTATTGAAAGAAAATTACCAACCTTCCACTGTGTGATAACATTCGGAAAACTGAAAATTAATGATTAGAAACAGCATTATCCAAGAAGCCAATAGGTCATGGTTAGCTGAGGGCACTTGTATAACAGCTAGGCTACTATGGCTGCAAATTGATAAGAAAAAAAAACAGAAGAACTGCTCAGCCTCCCAAGAGAGGACACTTCGAAAGTCATGGTCTGCGTAGCCGGTCATTAGCTATTTGGTAGGCACTCTTCGAGATTAGGAGTATTCTCCCATAAATTTTGTTGAAGTTGGAGAGGTGGGGAAGAGGCAGGAAAAGTCGAACACTTCTTCTGCAGTTGACCAGCTTTGGCTTAGAACAAAGCAGGCTATTAAGCTAAGCAATTCTTTAGCTCTCTGACGGAATAAAAGCAATCCTATGCTTCTACAACTTACAATTGGTGTAAGAAAGTGGGATTGTCCATAAATCCCAATAAAATAACAATCATCGCTTCCACTAGAAAAAGGAAAATATGCTTTCCAGATCTAAACATAAATGAAACTGTGATTCCCCTAAAGGAAGAGGTAAAATATATAAGCATAACCCTGTATAGAAAACTCACCAGGGAGTCACATGTGAACGTTGTTTACCACTAAACAGCTCGTGCGAAAACATGGAGGCTGAATCCTAAAATGACTTTCTGGGTTTATACTCAGCTGGTCAAACCCATAATGTATGGAGCACTCGTATGGTGGAAAGGACTATTCAAACAACACCCATTAAAAAGCTGTGCAATATCCAACGACCTGTATGCCTGTATGCTCAATCTTACATCCCTTCGTGTGGCAAGCACTCATGCTACTTAAAAAATAAATAAATTCACTTGTCGGACACCTAGAAATCGTGAAGTTCAAGGAGGCAGCCATGGTAAAAATTCTGTTCTCATGCCAAATTGATCCCATCCTCAGCTTTACCAAGAGGTAAAAGATCATATTTCCCACTCGTGAAGATTGGGGCAGAAACCGCAAGTGGCTGTACGGCGATTGACAAAAATGGGGTACCGATGGTTCAAAGACACATCTTCCTGTGTAGGTGCGGATGTTTTCGGACCGCGATTCCGCATCCGCATCTTTCCCCTTAAACAAAGACGCAACGATAGTCCATCCCGAACTACATATGTAGTTGCCATACTTCAGACCGTCCACGTCTCCATACTTTCGGATATCCAATCTGTCCTCAAAGCTCTAGATAGCTTCTCGTTCTCATCAAAAACTCTTATAGAGTGCCATAGAGCACTCAATGATCTAGCCACCCAAAGTAGGGTATCCTTAGTCTGGGTGCCTAGTCATAAGGGTGAAGGGGTTATTTGATGAAGAAGAGGAATCAATGGAACACGTCATTACCACCTGCCCAACACTAGGTCACCGCAGAGCCAGATTTTTAAACAACTATACGTTCAGCGATATGTAGACTCAATGCAGATTTCGCAGCAGGGGTTAATACAATTCTTGTGTATACTAAACAACTAAAGTTAAAATATGGGGGCACAATAGATCAAATCTGGTCGCGGTCAAATGGACCTGCCTTCATAACAACTTCAAAATAGTTCCATAAAATATAGTCAGAAACCTCACTCAGTCTATGTGAGTTGGTCTTTTGTACTAAGTGCCACATTAACCTAACCTTACCTAACCTTCTCCAGTCGAAGGCTATTGAAACGTTTGGTGTCCTTCTTTCTTTTGATGTGAGATAGTTAGAAGGTTACATGTGCCTCCCTCTTGTCCTCTTAGTTGACATTCTCAATGAACGAATATTACTTCAAGTAAAAGTAGAAGAATTCTCTTCTTCTTCAAACACACGCCCACTTATTCCTGCTCAGCCATTCATCAAAGTCTGGGAAA
>NW_023458560.1:40566833-40568465 GCF_013731165.1 Rhagoletis pomonella
TTTCCCAGACTTTGATGAATGGCTGAGCAGGAATAAGTGGGCGTGTGCTTGAAGAAGAAGAGAATTCTTATACTTTTACTTGAAGTAATATTCGTTCATTGAGAATGTCAACTAAGAAGGCAAGAGGGAGGTACATGCAACCTTCTAACTATCTCACATCAAAAGAAAGAAGGACACCAAACGTTTCAATAGCCTTCGACTGGAGAAGGTTAGGTAAGGTTACGTTAATGTGGCACTCAGTCCAAAAGACCAACTCACGTAGACTGAGTGAGGTTTCTGACTATATTTTATGGAACCATTTTGAAGTTTTTATGAAGGTAGGTCCCATTGTGCCCCTATTTTAACTTTAGTTGTTTAGTATACACAAGAATTGTATTAACCCCTGCTGCGAAATCTGCATTGGGTCTACATATCGCTGAACGTATAGTTGTTTAAAACTCTGGCTCTGCGGTGACCTAGTGTTGGGCAGGTGGTAATGACGTGTTCCATTAGTTCCACTTATTCATCAAGTAACCCCTTCACCCTTATGACTAGGCACCCAGACTAAGGATACCCTACTTTGGGTGGCTAGATCATTGAGTGCTCTATAGCACTCTATAAGAGTTTTTGATGAGAACGAGAAGCTATCTAGAGCTTTGAGGATATATTGGATATCCGAAAGTATGGAGACGTGGACGGTCTGAAGTATGGCAACTACATATGTACTTCGGGATGGACTATCGTTGCGTCTTTACTTAAGGGGAAAGATGTGCGGAATCGCGGTCCGAAAACATCCGCACCTACACAGGAAGATGTGTCTTTGAACCATTGGTACCCCATTTTTCTGAATCATCGTACGGTCACGTGGGGTTTCTGCTGCAATCTTCACGAGTGAGAAATATGTTCTTTTACCTCTTCGTAAAGCTGGTGATCGGATCAATTTGGCCTGAGAACATAATTTTTACCATGGCTGCCTCCTTGAACTTCAAGATTTCTAGGTGCCCGACAAGGTCGCTTTGCTCGAATTTATTTTTCCTAAGTAGCATGAGTGTTTGCGTTGCAGCTTCCTCTGGTTTTGCCACACAAAGATTGATCAGAGCTTCCATACCTGCAGCGCGTGTTGTTTTCTTTGCTCCCGTTACATACAGGTCGTTGGATATTGCACAGTTTTTTAATGGGCGTTGTTTGAATCGTCTTTTTCTGAGTATAACAGGGTTATGCTTAGATATTTTACCTCCTCCTTTAGGGGAATCACAGTTTCATTTATGTTTAGATCTGGAAAGCATATTTTCCTTTTTCTAGTGGAAGCGATGATTGTTATTTTATTGGGATTTATGGACAATCCCACTTTCTTACATCAATTGTAAGTTGTAGAAGCATAGGATTGCTTTTATTCCGTCAGAGAGCTAAAGAATTTCCATCCCTAAAACCCTGCTCTGCTTTTAGCTAAAGCTGGGCAACTGGGAAATAAGTGTTCGACTTTTCCTTCCTCTTCCCCACCTCTCCAACTTCAACAAAATTTATGGGAGAATACTCCTAATCTCGAAGAGTGCCTACCGAATAGCTAATGACCGGCTATGCAGACCATGACTTTCGAAGTGTCCTCTCTTGGGAGGCTGAGCAGTTCTTCTGTTTTTTCCTTTTTTACTCATC
>NW_023458560.1:40568565-40575866 GCF_013731165.1 Rhagoletis pomonella
TTGCTTTCAACTAAAATTTGGCTTTAATTAGCTACATGTAAACACCGAGTTACTTTTGATGGCTGATGTTGAAGTCGGCAATCGCAATATCAAGCAGGTATCATTTCTCCATTTTAACAAAACTTTTATAGGGTAAACATGATTTTTCAAAAGCACACCATCATGTAACTGGAGGTGCTATCGAACGTAATCACAGAGTTAATTAAATTAATTTTATTATTGAAACATTTTGGTCCAACATTATTATGAACAATTCACGTTCACGACTTCTAGTGGCACATTTATCTGCTCCGATTACATATACATAGTTTTGCGATCATCAGTAGGCATTTCTTCCATTGCCGTCTTAAATAACCTACCAAAAGGCGTTATATAGGATGGTTAGTCGCACAACGCTGATATATTTCGATATCATATATCGATATATATTTCGTTGGCAAACGGAATAACTTTGAAGAACTATTCCACGTTCATATCAATTTTTAAATTTAAAATTTCTGGCTTGTTGGCAACCATTTTCAAAATTATTACTCCTGTTTTTTATGCATTTAAGGACGTTTCGCTCATTAAAGGCCTTGCCATGATTTACTTAAGATATATATATATAATTTAAAATTGGTGTTTCGTTTATTAAATTTGATGGATTATTATGGAAGATATGGACCGGCTATAAATATAACGTTGCGTTGGTTTCGAATTGGGGTCCCAATCATTAAATTTTATGGCACATTAAGTGAGATATCGTGTGGTAACACACCTTTGAAAAATAATTATATATGTATATTTAAGCGCGTATCTAAATAAATAATTTTCCGATTGGTATGTTTACTTATTTCAAATATTTTACATTCCTACATAACCAACACAGTTTTTGATAGCAAATTTCCCCCATAATCCCGAAAATAGACCCAGTTGATTCGAATTAAAATTGTGGCTACACTTACTACATAAGTATAAAGCATTAATTAGTATGTATTCACATGCTGTCTAATAGATTCGAAAGATTCGATGGCTACACCGCAGAGATCTCTAAAATTGTTATTTCTATGAAGGTTATAGTCTTCGAACACCTGTAACTGAATTGTTTTACACGAAATGACCTTGAAATTCTTTCTGCAGAATCTCGTTAAGTACAACAATTCATACACACATACTTACATATATAGATACCTATGAGGCCATAGAAATAACACTAAAATCAGAAAATGCACTTGTTCTGTAGCACAATCACACAACAACAATAATAATAAAAATAACAATTATTACAAAGCATATTTTCCAGCGAACATGGACGCTATTTCCACAGCATCTCAGCTCAACAACGCTTACAAAGAAAGAGAAAAAGAAAGCAAAACCTGCAAAATCTGCAGTAAGAACTATAAACTGCTGCAACCGACGATAGATATATGTATGTATGTAAGTATGCAAGTAAGTATGTAGGTGGCTAAGTGCACGCACACACTATATACATACATACATAAGTAAATACATGTCGCGACCTGCTAAAATGGCTCGATTCACACATCACATTCATCCTGCTTGACCGTTAGATTCTATAAAAATGTTACTTTTACCTGTTGCTGCTGCGAAAAAATGTATGTAAAGTGCAAGATGACAACAAAGACAGAAACACCAACAATAACAACAACAACTGCAATAAAACAGAAAAAGGTTCCTTTCATTTGCCGCTTAACCCATTAATGCCTGCCCATAGACCCGCTGGTACGATTTTGATGAAATTTTTAAATATGTGCCTGGGAGGCCATAGAAGTTGATAGAAAAAAAAAAAAAAATTTTTACATGCGAACACACCTTAGATATGACATGGGTATTTAAATACCCGACAGGCATTAACATTAACTTTGAAATAACTCCAAAAAAACACCTTTGGCTATTGTTTTGACGTTTTGTGCATTATTGACATTTGCCAAATGTTTTTTTATGCACCATCATCCCACATGTAAAAAAAATACTTATAGTGATATAAAAAGGTAAAATAAACAAGAAAAAAGTGATAAGAAATAAATTGGCTGATTATAAACAATTGTAAGTACACATGATCTTTTTTCGTTATATTTTATGTAAAATTATAAATATATGTCTCAATATATTATAGAATATTCAGAATGATTCGTCGGCAGAAAGTTCTCACTGCTATCGAGCTGCAAGCTATCGAGCTGCAAGCTATTTTAGATAGTTGGTCTGATGGAGATAGTGATGGAGAGGATAACTTTGTCCAACACGCAGACGCCGTTGATATTATCATAACGCCACCCGATGTCGTCGATATTCTGAGTGACAATGAGGAATTGGACGACAATATTCAATTGTTGCGCGATGACCCGGAGCTGCCTCATGAGATTGCAGGGCAATTTGAAATTCTATGCGTTTACGATGACAGCAACGAGCACTTGCCATCGGGTTGTGATGGTGATACCGTAAATGAACCCGATTTTGAACAAGAAGAAGAAGATGATACACCGGTGGCCTCGACATCTAGTGGTCGTGGTCGCAAATCAACGCTTAAATCAAGTAAGCCACCTAAGCGACCCAGAATCGAAGAGGGCATGAAACCAAAATGGTCTCGGTCGCAAAATTATCAATTCACTAAGATTCCATTCGATGATTCGGCCACTTCACACAAAGCGTTGTATGAGAAAATTGGTGACATGAATCCAGTGCAGCTTTGGGAAATGTTCATCGATGAGGAGGTGTTGAACCTGTTGGTTACTTCAACCAACCAATATGCTGCGACCAAAAATTGTCCTTCGTTCATAACATCAATTAGCGAAATGAAAACGTTTGTTGTATATAACCGGTTACCATACATTGCCGCAAATACATAGTTATTGGTCAAATCGGGAATCATTAGGATGCGCGCTAATAAAAGAATGTATTTCAAGAGACAGATTCAAACGAATCAAACAGATCTTTCACGTGTGTGACAACTCAGCATTGGATATGAAAAACAAATTTGCAAAAGTCGCACCATTGAATGACTTATTGAACAAAAAATTTCTTCAATTTGGTGTTTTCTCTCACAACCTTTCCATTGATGAACAAATGATTGCCTACTACGGCCGACATTCGTGCAAAATGTTCATCAAGGGAAAACCAATTCGTTTCGGGTACAAGTATTGGTGTTTGGCTTCGTCAGAAGGCTACTTGTATCAACTACTTCCATACGCTGTTGATCAGAACAGGAGGACCCAGGTTTCGGACTGGGAGAACGTGTTGTGCTATCACTTCTTTCACATCTGGAGGCCCGCGCCAAGCACACGGTTACCTTTGACAACTTCTTTACAAGTCACAAACTTATGACTCGTTTGTCGAACGATGGATTCTTCGCTTTGGGAACTGTTCGTGATAATCGGACCAATCATGCCCATTAATGAACATCAAGGAAATGAAAAAGAAGCCTCGCGGGACGTCTGACTTTCGTTTCGACACGAACAATTCTATTTTGGCGGTGCGTTGGAATGATAATGCGGTAAGTTATATGTGCAAAGAAACATTTCAATTTGACTATCGGTTCATTTTGATCTTTACGTCCATCGTTGATGTGTTCTTCATTCATTCTTATCTTTTCAGGTCGTGACCTTATTATCGAATTTCCTAAGCCATACACCAATGGTCCGCGCGAAACGGTATGATCGAAAGCAACGGAAAATGGTTACTATTGAGCAGCCGTATTTGGTCAACGAATACAATCATCTTATGGGAGGTGTGGACCTTTTTGACAATGCAATGAATAATTATCGAATTCGGATTCGGGGAAAAAAGTGGTATTGCCCTTAATAACAAATGCGTTTCACGCGGCTATGGTAAATGCATGGAAGTTACATTGCTTCTGTCGCAAGTATGACAAGAAGCCACCGATGTCTCAATATGAATTTCGAGTGGAGGTGTGTGAATCGATTATGATCAAGTCCAGTTATCATCATCCGGGTAGAACGTCGGCTTCCGGGGCACAACTGGCAATGCGTTACGACCATATGGATCATTTCATCGGAAAACTTAATACTCGTCATCGTTGTCCGCAATGCGGTGGCAAAACTGAATATGGTTGCTTGAAGTGCCAAGTGAACTTGCATCCCGCTCCTTGCTTTCTGGATTACCACAACGGCGTTGAACCAGATAAGAAAAAGATTGCCAAGGCTAAGTAATCTATTTCTTATAAATATAATAATTTCTCAGTAAAATAAAAAAAAAATTCTATTTAATTATGCGTTTTATTCACTACAAATTAAATGTTTCCATATAGGAAAAAAAAGACTTTTTGTGTACCCACATTGGACTGTCGGGTATTTAAATACCCATTTTCATTTAACCAGGTGTAACGGCCAGGTGTGTTGAGATATCTCTATAGCGTTTTTTTCATTACATGAAGGACACCTGAAGCTATCTGGTAAGGTGAGCTTTTTTCGTTTTTCCCATTTCCCTATATTTGGGAGCGCTTTTCCTAAGCATTTTCCGATAAAAAAAAAACTCGATTTTTGGCTTAAAAAAAAAAAGTTTTTAACGAAAACAATATACTGACATAATTTTATTTTTTAAGGCCCATTCTTCCTCTTCAATCAAAAAAAAAATATAACTTCGATATCTCTTTCCTAGCCCGAGCTAGAATTGTGACACCACTTTCTTGGGTATTCAAATACCCATTAGGCAGGAATGGGTTAACGCAAAATCCCTAAAATCCTACTGTGCATTCGAGTGTTTGACCATTGTACGGGTACTTGAGAGTTTGAAAAGGGGATTGCAACAAATTCCAGCAGCGTTGTTACCTATAGCGGATTCCCGCTTACTTTTCAAGTGCTGCGAATAATTTGTTATTGTTCATACATCTATGTATATGTAGGTGGCAGCGCGGCGGCAGCGGGTTGCCATTGCAGTGCATTTGGTAAATAGTACTCTATGGATGTTTGTAATGCAAAGATATGCTCTGATGTGTTTATATCTATGGATACATATATAAACATATTCGCACTATATATAGGTATGTATGTATGTGTGCACGCCTATTAAGTGTCACTTTGATTTGGTTGTGCCTCAAAGTGCTCAACGTTGCTGAATGTCCAGTAATGTCACATAAATAGTGACCTATGAGCGTTTCTTAGAATGAACTGATTGCGTAGATTTAGATAGATTTTTTCTAATTCTTCCAAAAACAAGCCCAATCTGAAATATATGAAAGAAGTTCTTGTCCATAAATATGTCGCTTCAAGGGAATAGGCTGGCGATCGACTCCACTGCAGTGCACTGGAACACAAGTAAAATATCAATATGTAGACGGCTTAGTTTAGATACCTGCTTCTGCTCCAGCTGGTATTTCTAAACCAATATCCGATATATATTTAAATTAAAGCGCTCGCGTAACGACGATCAGACACAGTTCCTGCCTCCTGAATATTACTCACAAGAAGAACGCTTCTAAGCATGAGCTTGTTCAATGACCCTTTCACACAAAAATGAAAACTAGTAAGGGCAACGCTGTCTCCGAAGGCTTCAAACCTTTCACAACATCAAAGATTTTTACTTGGGAGCTAAACAAAATTTGTATGCAGTGAGCATACATAGATAGAGGAGTTATAAAACAAATCATAACTGAAAAATCTGTGGTATGCAAGTTATGCCTTATAAACAGTGATGCTCAAACCAGCGCCCGCGGGCGGAAGTCTTCAAAGCTCTCTGTAGATTTTACATGGATGCGCACAGAGTAAAAGCTCTCTCTGAGCATCACTGCTTATGAGGCACCGATCTAAATGATTTTCACTGCTGTGTATGATCGGTATATAAACTGGCCGTTCAAATGAAGAAGTTTTAAAGTAAAACTTCATATCTGAACAATCAGATGGATGGAAGCTACAGGTTATATCGACCGGATCTTTTTCATTTTCACTGATATTGAGTGATAAGAGGGCGAAATTTTGTGTTCCTATCTACATAAATCGAGGAGTTATAACAAAAAATCTTATATCTTATATCAGTTGTATGGGAGCTATATGTTATAGTGGTCCGATTCTCCCCGTTCAGACAAATAATATATACATTATAAAAATACACTCACTTACCAAGTTTCAGTCGTATATCTCGAAAGCTGCGTACAAGTAGACGGGCAGACGGACATGGCTAAAACGGCTAGAATAACTATATGGGTACCAAATTCAAGAGAAAATTCTTTAGAATTGAAAAAAAAAATCATTTTTTTGTGCATAAGGGCGAAAAGTTATTGAAAATGTCTTTTTACAATTCTATCCTTGAATATCCTTGAAGATTTGCATTATGCTTTGTAGTTGGGATTCTCTTTACCCATAAACATTTATCTTTTCCTGCGGAGTGGAGAGAATTCGCAACTGTCTCTCAACTCACAGTTGATAAATGGCTTTCGTAAGAGAGTTGTCAATTCAGGCAACTTTCTGGAAAGATCTTTACTGTCATCCGAAAGACTAATTGAAAGAACTCCTAACGAGAAGGTCGTAATACGTTTTTTTTTAAATAAATTTTATGAAAAAATATTAATATTTTTGTTTTTAGAAAATTAAAAATAATAAGAAAACTAAATTAATTAATTATATTGCAAAAATAAAAAAAATTGAATTGCAAAATAAAAAATGAAATAAAATATGTTGTTTCAAAATATAATTAAATTAAAAAATTATAGTAAAAAAAGAAAAGGGTTCCGAGGTTTTGAATAGGGATCTCTCGAAAAGCAAACTAAAGCTTTGCCATTATGACTGTTGTAGCGACGCGAGTTCAATGATACACAAGTTCTTTCGCTCAAAATAGCTTTACAGCAGTAGTGCTAAATGAGAGAGCATTTTTTCTAAGACTTTCGTACTAGAATAACAAAAGTGCATCGAGCGATCTTCCTATCTATCTTTCATTCGCCTAACGCAAGACTTTTTACTAACTTACCCAGAGTTGCCCTGTTAAGCACATCCGCGTTATAGCAGCCTCTGCAGAGGTCATTGAGAGAGACGTTCTGCTTGTGTGTCCATAAAGATATATTCTGAGATCAGCTGGTGAAAGTTAAGTAGGAGTACCGTCTCTGTATGTAACTGTGTCCGGTACCTACAACCGGCTTGCTTTTCTCGTAATACATCCATGAAAATAATAAGGAACGCCCATCAAGTCTTATATTTCACTTATGTCAGTTCAATAAAAACCCCGCCTATTTAAGAAAAGTTACATAAAAGAGGCTTGTACCTATTTATTATAATCTCGGCATTGATTGCTGTGCATTACTTCTAGTTATCCCTATTTATTTTTTTATAGTCCTAAGCTACTTACATACATGAGCC
>NW_023458560.1:40575966-40584263 GCF_013731165.1 Rhagoletis pomonella
GGCTCATGTATGTAAGTAGCTTAGGACTATAAAAAAATAAATAGGGAAAACTAGAAGTAATGCAACAGCAATCAATGCCGAGATTATAATAAATAGATACAAGCCTCTTTTATGTAACTTTTCTTAAATAGGCGGGGTTTTTATTGAACTAACATAAGTGAAATATAAGACTTGATGGGCGTTCCTCATTATTTTCATGGATGTATTACGAGAAAAGCAAGCCGGTTGTAGGTACCGGGACACAGTGGCATACAGAGACGGTACTTCTGTTTCACTTTCATCTGCTGATCTCAGAATATATCTTCATGGACACACAAGCAGAACGTCTCTCCCAATGACCTCTGCAGAGGCTGCTATAACGCGGATGCGCTTAACAGGGCAACTCTGGGTAAGTTAGTAAAAAGTCTTGCGTTAGGCGAATGAAAGATAGATAGCAAGATTGCTCGATGCACTTTTGTTATTCTAGTACAAAAGTCTTAGAAAAAAAGCTCTGTCATTTACCACTAGTGGTGTAAAGCTATTTTGAGAGAAAGAACTTGTGTATCATTGAACTCGCGTAGCTACAACAGTCGTAATGGCAAAGCTTTAGTTTGCTTTTCGAGAGATCCGGATTCAAAATCCCGGAACCCTTTTATTTTTTTTACTATAATTTTTTAATTTAATTATCTTTTGAAACAACATATTTTATTTCATTTTTTATTTTGCAATTAATTTTTTTTTTATTTTTGCAAAATAATTAATTAATTTAGTTTTCTTATTATTTTTAAATTTCTTAAAAGAAAAATATAAATATTTTTTCATAAAATTTATTTAAAAAAAAACTTATTGATAAAAGGCGAACAGCGTAACGCTACGACCTTCTCGTTAGGAGATCTTTCAATTAGTCTTTCGGATGACAGTAAAGATCTTTCAAGATAGTTGCCTGAATTGACAACTGTCTTACGAAAGCTATTTATCTTTCGAAAAACTGTGAGTTGAGAGACAGTTGCGAATTCTCTCCACTCCGCAGGAAAAGACAAATGTTTATGGGTAAAGAGAATCCCAACTACAAAGCATAATGCAAATCTTCAAGGATATTCAAGGATAGAATTGTAAAAAGACATTTTCAATAACTTTTCGCTCTTATGTACAAAAAAATGTTTTTTTTTTAATTCTAAAGAATTTTCTCTTGAATTTGGTACCCATATAGTTATTCTAGCCGTTTTAGCCATGTCCGTGTGCCCGTCTACTTGTACGCAGCTTTCGAGATATACGACTGAAACTTGGTAAGTGAGTGTATTTTTATAATGTATAAATTATTTGTCTGAACGGGGAGAATCGGACCACTATAACATATAGCTCCCATACAACTGATTCTTCAGATATAAGATTTTTTGTTATAACTCCTCCATTTATGCAGATAGGAACAGAAAATTTTGCCCTCTTATCACTCAATATCAGTGAAAATGAAAAAGATCGGGTCGATATAACCTGTCCATCCATCCATCCATCTGATTGTTCAGATATGGGGTTTTACTTTAAAACTTCTTCATTTGAACGGCCAGTTTATATACCGATCATACACAGCAGTGAAAATCATTTAGATTGGTGCCTCATAAGCAGTGATGCTCAGAGAGAGCTTTTACTCTGTGCGCGTCCATATAAAATCTACAGCGAGCTTTGAACACTTCCGCCCGCGGGCGCTGTTTTGAGCATCACTGTTTATAAGGCATAACTTGCATACCACAGATTTTTCAGTTATGATTTGTTTTATAACTCCTCTATCTAAATATGTATGCTCACTGCATACAAATTTTGTTTAGCTCCCAAACAAGTAATTTCAAATGCAGTCAGTAATGGGTTAAAGTAAAAATCTTTGATGTTGTGAAAGGTTTGAAGCCTTCGGAGACAGCGTTGCCCTTAAGCAGCCGTCTACATATTGATATTTTACTTGTGTTCCAAATAGATTTTTAGTTGGTTTTAAGGTTAAACTGAACCAGTGCACTGCAGTGGAGTCGATCGCCAGCCTATTCCCTTGAAGCGACATATTTATGGACAGAACTTCTTTCATATATTTTAAATTGGTCCTGGTTTGAGAAGAATTAAGAAAATATATCTAAAACTACGCAATCAGTTCATTCTAAGAAACGCTCATTGGTCACTACTAATATGACATTACTGGACATTCAGCAACGTTGAGCACTTTGAGGTACAACCAAATCAAAGTGACACTTAATAGTCGTACACTCATACATACATACCTATATATAGTGCGAATATGTTTATATACCTATCCATAAATATAAACACATCAGAGCATATATTTGCATTACAAAAATCCATAGATTCCCACAGTACATACTCCACGCAGTACTATTTACCAAATGCACTGCAATGGCAACCCGCTGCCGCCGCGCTGCCACCTACATACATATACATAGATGTATGAACAATAACAAATTATTCGCAGTACTTGAAAAGTAAGCGGGAATCCGCTATAGGTAACAACGCTGCTGGAATTTGTTGCAATCACCTTTTCAAACTCTCAAGTACCCGTACAATGGTCAAACACTCGAATGCACAGTAGGATTTTAGGGATTTTGCGTTAAGCGGCAAATAAAAAGGAACCTTTTTCTGTTTTATTGCAGTTGTTGTTGTTATTGTTGGTGTGTCTGTTTTTGTTGTCATCTTGCACTTTACATCTTTTCGCAGCAGCAACAGGTAAAAGTAACATTTTTATAGAATCTAACGGTCAAGCAGGATGAATGCGGTGTGTGTGACTCGAGCCATTTTAGCAGATCGCGACATGTATATACTTAGTGTGTGCGTGCATTTAGCCACCTACATATTTACTTACTTGCATACTTACATACATACATATATCTATCGTCCGTTGCAGCAGTTTATAGTTCTTACTGCAGATTTTGTGTTTTGCTTACTTTTTCTCTTTCTTTGTAAGCGTTGTTGAGCTGAGAGATGCTGGCTGTGGAAATAGCGTCCCTGTTCGCTGGCAAATATGCTTTGTAATAATTGTTATTTTTATTATTTATTGTTGTTGTGTGATTGTGCCAGAGAACAAGTGCATTGTCTGATTTTAGTGTTATTTCTATAAATGTATGTAAGTATGCATGTATGTATATGTGTATGAATTGTTGTACTTAACGAGATTCTGCAGAATGAATTTCAAGGTCATTTCGTTTAAAACAATTCAGTTACAGGTGTTCGAAGACTATAACCTTCATGGAAATCACAATTTTAGAGATCTCTGCGGTGTAGCCATCGAATCTTTCGAATCTATTAGACAGCATGTGAATACATACTAATTAATGCTTTATATGTATGTAGTAAGTGTAGCCACAATTTTAATTTTAATCAACTGGGTCTATTTTCGGGGTTATGGGTGAAAATTTGCTATCAAAAACTGTGTTGGTTATGTTGTGTTGTGTAGGAATGTAAAATATTTCAAATAAGTAAACATACCAATCGGAAAATTATTCATTTAGATACGCGCTTAAATATATATATATAATTATTTTTCAAAGGTGTGTTACCCACCACACGATATCTCACTTAATGTGCCATAAAATTTAATGATTGGGACCCCAATTCGAAACCAACGCTACGTTATATTTATAGCCGGTCCATATCTTCCATAATAATCCATCAAATTTAATAAACGAAACACTAATTTTAAATTAAATATTTATATATCTTAAGTAAATCATGGCAACGCCTTTAATGAGCGAAAGGTCCTTAAATGCTTAAAAAACAGGAGTAATAATTTTGAAAAGGGTTGCCAACAAGCCAGAAATTTTAAATTTAAAAATTGATATGAATGTTGCACCAACTGTACTATGCAGATTGATCATCGAATCGGATCATTATTGCCGGCAGCGTATGAAGAGGAAACAGTTCTTCAAAGTTATTCCGTTTGCCAACTAAATATATATCGATAATTGATATCGAAATATATCAGCGTTGTGCGATTAACCGTCCTATATAACGCTTTTGGTAGGTTATTTAAGACGGCAATGGAAGAAATGCCTACTGATGATCACAAAACTATGTATATGTAATCGGAGCAGATAAATGTGCCACTAGAAGTCGTGAACGTGAATTGTTCATAATAATTTGGATCAAAAAGATTTTAATAATAAAATTAATTTTGGGCGGCACGAAGTTCGCCAGGTCCGCTAGTATTTATTAAAAACTCTGTGATTACGTTCGATAGCACGTACAGTTACGTGATGGTGTGCTTTTGAAAAATCATGTTTAACCTATAAAAGTTTTGTTAAAATGGAGAAATGATACCTGCTTGATATTGCGATTGCCGACTTCAACATCAGCCATCAAAAGTAACTCGGTGTTTACATGCGGCTAATTAAAGGCAAATTTTAGTTGAAAGCAACACTCACCTGATGTGAACGGCCTTTCAACTAAGCGCTTCCAATTAAGTTGGCAGACAGCCCAACTTTGTTTCAACTAATCGCCTGTGAAGTTGCCTGTTAAATCGTCTCATGTAAACACCGCATAAATAACACTCGTAAAATTAAGTAATTCTTGTTTCTTGTGTTTTAAATGTGCACACATTTGTATACTCGAAATTTTTTTGGTTTTTAATCACATAGAAAATCGGGTAATATGCGCGATATATTTTTAGAAAAATTGTCTGAAAATGTATCGTAAACTTGTGCCATAGGGTTGGCCGTGGACATATATTTTCGTTCTGTAGTTCAATCGTTTTTGTAATTGATCGCGTTTTTATCACTTTAAGTATGTATTGTCGGGTCTTTTAGTTCGTTAACGGAAATACGAGAAAGTACGCTCGTTGCAATGTTTCATTTGCGTTTTATATACTCAATTGTAAAATTGTACTCTGACAGTTCTAGGCGTATTCTGGCCTGTAAGGAAGAGTCCTTCATGCTAAAAAGATAAACTAACGGTCGATGATCAGACTTAACCATAAAGTGAGTACCGTAAAAATATGGGCGAAATTGCTTGTTCGCAAAATATATAGCTAAAAGTTCAAGTTCGATAATCGGCTTATTCTGTTCTACTTTTTTGAAAGCTTTAGAAGCGAAACATATGTGTAAATCATTGCCTTTATATTTAGTTTTGATTAATATATAGCACTATTTAAAATTTTTAGTGCGCCGCACTCCGCAAAAGGTAGCATTTTGAAGAAAATCGATTCTCCTGTTCCAGTTAATAAATGTTGCATTATAAAAACAATTCAAAAGAAATGTTGGCAGTTCTAATAAATAGTAAGGAGTAAACAAATGTTGCACTTAACTGCGAGTTTTCAAAATGAGATGTGGAATTTGAATTAAAATTTTCCACGCTGCCCAAATAAAGTGGAGTTTTTAAAATAGGGGTTTTTATGATATTCGATGCTTGAGGAGTGACAAATAATGGTTTAGATTTGAAATGAATAAAAAAATTATTGATTTTTTTATTTTGGAACGAATTTCCTTCCGTATTCCCTTTACACTAAAATTTCCCAAAAAACATTTGAAAACATTTGTCAACACGAGTATGATGGAACCCTAAAGGCAAAAAAGGCGTAACCACAAAAAATGTTCACAAACCTAGATTTTTTTAATGAACCTTCATTTTGGGTTTTTAAACATTATTCCGAAAGTCCTCATCCCATCCCATCCCAGCTAGCGAAATTTGGAGCGCTCCAAATATGGAGTGAATTGGTGCTCACACAGCAACACCTCGAAAGAACACTTTCGGAATGCTCCGAGTAAAGAGTGAAAAGGGTTTCAAAGTATTTTCGTTATCTTGTTTTATTTTTTTATTCGATTAATATGCCGAAAAATAATAAATGAATTCCGAGAGTTTCTGGAAAGGGACACCGCAAAAAAGCGCTTGTCGTCAGTGCAGTTGCGAATGTACACATAAAAAATTACTTTATAACTTTTGAGCTCTCCAAACCCCAAAGTAATTTCTTAAAAAAAAAAGTATTTTATTTGTTTCATTATATTTCCATTTTAATTTGTTCTTTTACTGAATAGGATGTTAAATAATTTTCTTTAATTCATCGTTTTTTTTCAAAAAAAAAAATGATGAAAAAAATCTAATATTTTTTATTTGAAAATCAAATTGGGAGCATTTTGAGGGGCCGTAAAGCCTCCAGTTAGGCCAATTATCGGAGCACTCCCAAAACACTCCGTCGAGGTTATCTTCGGATGATTTAAGGAGTACGTTTCAAAAAATCATAGGCGAACAGGGTAGTCCGTACGGATTATTTGCGGATTATCTAAATAAGTTTTTCGGGACTCCGAAAACACTCATATGAGCACTCCTAAAAGCACCCTTTTTCGTATATATATATATTGATAAATCCCTTTTCTCCGACGGATATGCTCCTTTGCTACTCTTTTCGTAGCCTCCCTAGGAACGTCAGCACACCGCACAGGAAGTCCTAATTGTGCACCTTGCGGACTCCGCTGGTGGGTTGAGATGTGCTGCCAGAAACAAGGTAAGCTCGGTAGAATGTTTGGACTATTTTCAGTCTGCTGATTTCGAATATATCCTCAGTTTTTTTTCAATTGCCTCTGGTTTGCGAAGCATGCATATCTGCTCGAAATTGTTCATTAAAAAAGAGTACAGTTGCTTCAAAATGTATGTAAATATTCGCTCTATTCCAAGTACCTTCTGATTTAAGCAGTAATTGAGTACACATTTCTAATTGGCAGCAACTTACTTATACAAACTAAAAAAAAAAATAAAACAATCTTTGAAAAAAGAGTTTTTTTTCCAGATAAATATATTTGCTTACAAAAGTGCATCAACTTGCAGAGACAAAAGGAAAATTCAGAAGCCCAAAAATCGAATACTCTTAAAAGAACATATCCAAAAGGCCTTAATGTTGCACACAGTTACGAAATTGAAATTTTTCTCCGTGTATTGAAAATTCATTCATTATTAACATAACAATTTTTGCGATGCAATCACCTAATGAAGGTGACTAAAATTAATCATTCCTTCGTTTTTTTTGTCAGATTTTAAAACTGGATTAAAAAGGGTATGGGATAAAAAAAATATCTGAAAATTTTAACGAAAGGAGAGGAGGTTGTTTATTATCCAAACTGTGGCCTGTGCTCTATAGAACTACTTTCCATAATTGTCAATGTCATTAGGCTCAAATCGGTAGTTGGGAAACAAAATTGGAAGCACTGGATTTTTTTTTCGGTTTCGCGGCTTTCCTATTAGTAAATTCTCCACAGGTTAATTATAAATTTCCGAACATAAGCTTATAGTATAAAAAGTGTTTTTCACTCACCTATATGTGTAAAACTTCGCACCGTATTCGCTGATTTGGTCAATATACCCGGCCGTGGTATCATCACTGAATCCCATTCATAACCCATAATTTGTGCGTACAATTGTTTCATCGCTTCGGGTATAATGATTTTGGAACGATCGATTTTTGGTGGCCTCTTCATATTGAATAGCGACAATAGGCTATTCTCAATTTGGACTAGAGTCGATGGATCGGGTTTGAGTTTCTCACCGATGATCTCTTTATTACTGTAGGTGGCAGGTTCGTTGTCGCTATCGCTATCGCTATCACTTTCATCACTAACACTATCACTACTGGCGTCCAACTCTGCTGTGTCGCTAGAGGACATAGACGCTGTGGATGTGATGGAAGCAGCAGTTGCTGTGTGCGATGCGGGTTTAGAGAACTCTGTGCTACCACCATCAACTGATGATCGCGCTGAGTCTAGCGCTAACTTTTCAGCGGCTGCTTTGTGTGTAGTTGAGGAAGCGGCTTCTACCGCTGGCAATGTGAAACGCGCCTTCGGTGTTTCGGGTACTTTCATCGCTAGGCGCTCTTCCGCCGCTAGACGTTCTTCCGTCGCTGATGAAATTTTTTCTGTCACATTTTTCACTTCAGCGTGCGTTGTTTTATGAGGGTTTTGGAGGTGCTGTTGTTGCGTATCCTGATGCTGCCGATGATGATGATGATGATGGTGGTGTTGTTGGTGGTGGTGCTGATTACGTTCTTGCTGTTGGTGGTGTCGGTGGTGTTGGTGGTATTTTTTATGATGTCTATGTTGTTTGCTGCTACTGCTGCTGTGTTCTTCGTGCGCTTCTTGCGCCGTCGCAACTGTGTTTTCTTCAAACGCCATTTCACTAAGATCTTGCAACTCTTTTTCTTGTTCGTTTGCTTTTTCTACTTCTTCTTCTTCACTAATCACTGCACTACTTTCTTCGGTATTTTCTAATTGTTGCTTTGGCACTTTGTTCGCTTGCCTAGTTACTGCGCTATTTCTTTTAGTTGGATCTACCAAAGTATTTTTCGC
>NW_023458560.1:40584363-40588606 GCF_013731165.1 Rhagoletis pomonella
CATGTAAACACCGCATAAATAACACTCGTAAAATTAAATAATTATTGTTTCTTGGGTTTTAGATGTGCACATATTTGTATATTTGAAATTTTTTTGGTTTCTTATCGCATAGAAAATTGGGTAATATTCGCGATATATTTTTAGAAAAATTGTCTGAAAATGTATCGTAAACTTGTGCCGTAGGGTTGTTCGCGGAAATAATTTCGTTCTGTAGTTCAATCGTTTTATGTAATAGATCGCGTTTTCATCACTTTAAGTATGTATTGTCGGGTCTTTTAGTAAGTTAATGGTAATAGGTGAAAGTACGCTCTTTGCAATGTTTCATTTGCCTTTTATATACTCAATTGTAAAATTGTACTCTGACACTTCTAGGCGTATTCTGGCAAACTCTAAGGAAGAGTCCTTCATGCTAAAAGGATAAACTAAGGGTGGATGGTCAGACTTTACCGTAAGTGCGTACCGTAAACATACGGGCGAAATTGCTTGTTCGCAAAATATGTATGTAGCTAAAAGTTCAAGTTCGATAATCGGCTTATTCTGTTCTACTTTTTTGAAAGCTTTAGAAGCGAAACATATGGGTAAATCATAGCCTTTATATGTAGTTTTGGCTTAATATAGCACTGCATCCGTTTGTAGAAGCATCTACTGTTGTGTGATAAATTCTTTAGTAAAATCAGGATGTTGCTAAATCTTAGAAGACATTATGGCTGTTTTTAAGTGTTCGAAAGCACTTTCGCATGCAGTTTCCAATAAGAGGTTTATTTAAAGATGCTGCCAGCGACACAAAGTCAGGTATAAATAGGGTGACAAAATGAGTCGAAGGAAAAATCAGGACCCCGAAAACGTCGAAAAATTAGATATTTCAAGCGTTTATTAGACTTTCTGCCCTTTAGTGAAGACCATAACATAAACAACACACTCAATAAATACCTACGTTTCAATTTTACTGCAGTGCCATGATGCACAGTGGTTCAAACCGGGAATGAAATGTTCATAATTCACTGGAGCCACCCCTTTTCAACCAATTTGATAAATTAGTTTTTTTAAGGAAAGTTTATAAAATTAGCAAGAGGCCAGTTTAGGCTGATCTTTGAATTTGTATATGTTTATATTAAAATTTTTAGTGCGGAGTGCGGAAAAGGTAGCATTTTGAAGAAAATCGATTCTCCTGTTCCAGATAATAAATGTTACATTATAAAAACAATTCGAAAGAAATGTTGGCAGTTCTAATAAATAGTAAAGAGTAAACAAATGTTGCACTTAACTACGAGTTTTCAAAATGAGATGTGGAATTTGAATTAAAATTTTCTACGCTGCCCAAATAAAGTGGAGTTTTTAAATAGGGGTTTTTATGATATTCAACGCTTGAGGAGTGACAAATAATGGTTTAGATTTGAAATGAATAAAAAAATAATTGATTTTTTTTATTTTGGAACGAATTTCCTTCCGTATTCCCTTTACACTAAAATTTCCCAAAAACACTAAAATTTGAAAACATTTGTCACCACGAGTATGATGGAACCCTAAAGGCAAAAAAGGCGAAACCACAAAAAATGTTCACAAACCTAGATTTTTTTAATGAACCTTCATTTTGAGTTTTTAAACATTATTCCGAAAGTCCTCATCCCATCCCATCCCAGCTAGCGAAATGTGGAGCGCTCCAAATATGGAGTGAATTGGTGCTCCCACAGCAACACCTCGAAAGAACACTTTCGGAATGCTCCGAGTAAAGAGTGAAAAGGGTTTCAAAGTATTTTCGTTATCTTGTTTTATTTTTTTATTCGATTAATATGCCGAAAAATAATAAATGAATTCCGAGAGTTTCTGGAAAGGGACACCGCAAAAAAAGCGCTTGTCGTCAGTGCAGTTGCGAATGTACACATAAAAAATTACTTTATAACTTTTGAGCTCTCCAAACCTCAAAGTAATTTCTTAAAAAAAAAGTATTTTATTTGTTTCATTATATTACCATTTTAATTTGTTCTTTTACTGAATAGGATGTTAAATAATTTTCTTTACTTCATCGTTTTTTTCAAAAAAAAAAAAAGATGAAAAAAATCTAGTATTTTTTATTTGAAAATCAAATTGGGAGCTTTTTGAGGGGCCGTAAAGCCTCCAGTTAGGCCAATTATCGGAGCACTCCCAAAACACTCCATCGAGGTTATCTTCGGATGATTTAAGGAGTACGTTTCAAAAAATCATAGGCGAACAGGGTAGTCCGTACGGATTCTTTGCGGATTATCTAAATGAGTTTTTCGGGACTCCGGGGGCACATATTGATAAATCCCTTTTCCCCGACGGATATGCTCCTTTGCTACTCTTTTCGGAGCCCCCCTAGGAACGTCAGCACACCGCACAGGAAGTCCTAATTGTGCACCTTGCGGACTCCGCTGGTGGGTTGAGATGTGCTGCTAGAAACAAGGTAAGCTCGGTAGAATGTTTGGACTATTTTCAGTCTGCTGATTTCGAATATATCCTCAGTTTTTTTTTCAATTGCCTCTGGTTTGCGAAGCATGCATATCTGCTTGAAATTGTTCATTACAAAAGAGTACTGTTGCTTCAAAATGTATGTAAATATTCGCTCTATTCCAAGTACCTTCTGATTTAACCAGTAATTGAGTACACATTTCTAATTGGCATCAACTAGTTAATACAAACTGAAACCAAAGAAGTAAACAAAATCTGGAAAATGCAATTTTTTCCAGATAAATATATTTGGTCACAAAAGTGCATCAACTTGCAGAGACAAAAGGAAAATTCAGAAGCCCAAAAATCGAACACTCTTAAAAGTACATACCTAAAAGGCTTTAATGTTGCACAGACCTACGAAAATCATATTTTTCCCCGCGTATTGAAAATTCATTCACATAACATAACATAACAATTTTTGCGATCCAACCACCTAATGAAGGTGACTAAAATGAGTCATTCACAACTTTTTTGCAAAATTTTAAAACCGGGTTAAAAAAGGACAGGGCATAAAAAATATCTGAAAATTTTAATGAAAGGAGAGGAGGCTGTTTATTATCAAAATTGTGGCCTCTACTCTACAGAACTACTTTCACAAATTCTTTAGGCTCAAATTGGTAGTTGGAAAAAAATTGGAAGCACTGGATTTTTTTTTAGGTTTCGCGGCTTTCCTATTAGTAAATTACCCACAGGTTAATTATAAATTTCCGAACATAAGCTTTTAGTATAAAAAGTGTTTTTCACTCACCTATATGTGTAAAACTTCGCACCGTATTCGCTGATTTGGTCAATATACCCGGCCGTGGTATCATCACTGAATCCCATTCATAACCCATAATTTGTGCGTACAATTGTTTCATCGCTTCGGGTATAATGATTTTGGAACGATCGAGTTTTGGTGGCATCTTCATATTGAATAGCGACAATAGGCTATTCTCAATTTGGACTAGAGTCGATGGATCGGGTTTGAGTTTCTCACCGATGATCTCTTTATTACTGTAGGTGGCAGGTTCGTTGACGCTATCGCTATCGCTATCACTTTCATCACTAACACTATCACTACTGGCGTCCACCTCTGTGTCGCTAGAGGACATAGACTCTGCGGATGTGATGGAAGCAGTTGATGTGTGCGATGCGGGTTTAGAGAACTCTGTGCTACCACCATCAACTGATGATCGCGCTGAGTCTAGCGCTAACTTTTCAGCGGCTGCTTTGTGTGTAGTTGAGGAAGCGGCTTCTACCGCTGGCAATGTGATACGCGCCTTCGGTGTTTCGGGTACTTTCATCGCTAGGCGCTCTTCCGCCGCTAGACGTTCTTCCGTCGCTGATGAAATTTTTTCTGTCACATTTTTCACTTCAGCGTGCGTTGTTTTATGATGGTTTTGGAGGTGCAGTTGTTGCGTATCCTGATGCTGCCGATGATGATGATGATGGTGGTGTTGTTGGTGGTGGTGCTGATTATGTTCTTGCTGTTGGTGGTGTCGGTGGTGTTGGTGGTATTTTTTATGATGTCTATGTGGTTTGCTGCTACTGCTGCTGTGTTCCTCATGCGCTTCTTGCGCCGTCGCAACTGTGTTTTCTTCAAACACCATTTCACTAAGATCTTGCAACTCTTTTTCTTGTTCGTTTGCTTTTTCTACTTCTTCTTCTTCACTAATCACTGCACTACTTTCTTCAGTATTTTCTAATTGTTGCTGTGGCACTTTGTTCGCTTGCTTGGTTACTGCGCTATTTCTTTTAGTTGGATCTACCAAAGTATTTTTCGCACTTTTTT
>NW_023458560.1:40588706-40599904 GCF_013731165.1 Rhagoletis pomonella
CTTAGAAAAATATTTTAGCACCAAATATTTATTTGTTTACTTATTTTAAGGGAGATGGCAATCTTCTGGTTTCACATTTTGAGTACAAAAATTTCAACCCTGATACAACAAATAGTATTAGTACTGAATGATAATGACAGATTGCATTCCCATAAACGTCCAATCATACATGATTGAGTTTTTTTTTGCATTCACATTCTCTATGTGAATGGGTGTCAACTATTCCATAACACACTACATATTTTGTGTTTACAATTTATAACCAATCTCAAGAGTGGTTGTTAAATTTTTTAAATCAAACAATCACATTTTTGAAACGAAAAAAATTAGAATGCACACTCAATTGATTCAATCATTACACAGCTCTGCTTTGCAGTAATGTGCTAATCATAATCATCTTCCACATACTCGTCCATATTTAGTGGCCACTACTCGTTAAGTCATCTTCATTTATGTTGATGTGCTAGCTACTTCAATAGCAGAGTGATTTGTGAATCACTGTAGATACATAAGTAGATGTGTGGATTGGTAGCTTAGATATGCAGTGAGGATTTCAAATTCAAGGACCTTTGGCGAAAATGTATTTGGTCAAAAAATTGGAATTGCTGGTATCTGAGTGAAGACTAGTGAATCTTCCGGTGTTGGGCCAGTATAATACCCTGATTCTTCTGATAAATCACTGAAGAAGGTGTCAGGTCGCCGGTACATTTCCATTTTGTATGCGATTAGGGCTTAGAAGACTGTGAAGTTATCGTTCATTTCCATGGGAGGAAAAATTTCTCACGTGCCACCAAAGAATTTCAGATCAATCAGCCTACCTTCCTTCGCTTTGAAGACCCTTGATGTACTGATTGAAAATTAAGGATACCTAGGTAGCATTTTTTTCCATCTCAGCATACCTACGTGAAGCTTTATCAGTGGAATCTATCTTTCATGAAATTATTAAATTTCTATAGAAGTCTCTCAAGAACAAATACTTAATGCTTGGTGCTTACTTTATATCAAGGGGTGATTTAATAATATACTACCCGAGGCTGTAGTAAGAGTAAGATATCTGTCTATACATGGAGTCGATAAAAATTTAGTTGCGCTTTCTTTCGCCCTTTCTGTGGATACTCGTCGTAAACGACGATTTGAAGTAGATGATTTGAGAGGTTGTCGCATTATCGTCCATATTTATGACGTGACATTCTTTCTGATACTCTTTATGATCTAGTAATAATGGAAAGATGGAGCTCGTTTTCTTTTGTGGTTTGAACGGTTCAGTTGTTTAGTAGTGATCCTAAAGAGAAAGCTTTCCGGGCCATATAGAGGAGATATCGACGGCTAAGTGGAAGATCGGCCTATCTCACCAGACCCAGAAAACTCCCATGTCAGCTGCCGATATATTGAATTTACAATAAAATAGCATGTTCTTGAATCATTTGCCTAGTTAGGGCGTTCTTCAACCGAATTCTGAGAGGGGTTTTTTCAATGAAATTTTGTAATAGGGCGTTCTTGAAAGTTTGCTGAGATATGGCGTTTTCGTTCCATAGTCAAGCCGTTTATGTTGTATGGGCTGCTCTGTAGCTTGATGACTCTTTTCATACTGGAACCCAGTACTGCATACTACCATGTTTCGGGCCCGGCGAAGTCTATCAGCCGCAGTTCGCTGAATTCTTCGATACTTCGATTTTGATGTCGTTCGCTCGCATGTACACTGCAAACGCTAATAGAAGAGATCCTTGAGTGCCGTCTTTCTTTCCCGCAGATGAGCGAGATGTTAAAGAATATCGCTTTGGTGCGGATGCTGGCAAATCCAACAACGAATTTGTGCTCCTTTCCAGCTGTAATAGATGTCGCAAGACCGTCGCTTTCTTTGCCTTCTGAGACTCAATTAAACTTTTCATTTGGAGGGTTTTTACTTGGCGGGACTCAATGTCTTTGATATACTTAAATATCTAAACGTGGCGAGCTGCAATTGTACCGTACGCAACTTTTTGAATGGATTAAAAAGCTTCCACACTTAAGTGGACTTCTGAGCACAGAACTATCCTCCTGTATAGGATTTAGTTGGATTAAAGTCTCGTGAGAATGGCTTCCAGGTTAGGCTTTCGATGCTTCCTTCTTGTTATATTCATAGATTGGGCTTACACCCTTGCTCAACAAGGCCTCGTCTATTGTCTTATATGATGTGTTGTCAAAAGCTCCTGAAATGTCAATGAAGTCGGAACGGGCTATATTTTTGGACTCAAGAGCTTTTTCAGAGCTTTTTAAAGAGAGGCTTTTGATGGCAGCCTCAGTAGATTTACCTGGTTGATAGGCAATCTAGTATTTGTTCAGTGGCCGTCCCCTTAGATTGACTGATCCAGTATTTGCTCCATACGTTTTAGGAGAAACTGTGTCTAATTGGACGGTAGGACGTGGTTGTTTAATACTAGCAAAATGTTGTTAGGATTCGAGCGGCCTTTTAAGTTCCTTCCTAAAATAGGATATGGCACACGTTCTTCAAAAGGACGCAACTTCAACAAAAAAAAAAACAAGTGAGGTCCTAGTGAGGAACTAGAGATGGGTAACTCAGCACGGAGCGGAGCTATTGAGCTGACTCCCAGCAGAAAAGATTACGTTTATGTAAACAGACAGACAGACGGACATGGCTAAGTCGGCTCAGCTCGACGTTATGACCATTTAGTTATACATTTGCATGGGCCTGTTTCTTCTCCTTCTGATACTTACAAATATCGGATCAAAGTTATAATACCAATTACCAAAAAGTTGTTCATGAAAGGTATAAAAATTAGGTAGATTTTTAGCATTAATCAATATATTTTCTAACTATAAATCTACTCTTATACCTGTGTTGCATTCGTTGTTGCATTACTCTGAGTTATTCAATATTTTTTGATGGCACTTGAGTGCATCTAACAATGACATAAGTGTCCTTGCAATTTTCTACGTCATTTAGTCCTGCTGTTCTTGGAGCAGAGTAAATATAATCATATTCTGACCACCGCTACTCTACAAAAATTCTATGTAGTATTTTTGATAATGCATAACTTTATCTACATATGTATGTATGTACATATGTGAGCCCATTGAACACAGATGAAAGACAATTGAATTGCCTGTTTTTACTCGCAATTAAACTTGAAAATACAACAAACGCCATGTAAGGTGGATGTTGTTCATAAACGGCGGCACACAAAGGACATGTGCGTGTGAGAGAGTGGCATTGATTTATTTCATAACAACAACAATTTACACAACAACAATACGTAATTATGGCACATGTAAACAGCGCGATTAAATATGCCATTGAGGGCCCAGTCAACTGCTGCGACAGCCAAAGAGCTGCACAAATATCGCTACGTTCGTCCTGTCGTCAGCGGCGACATTAGGAATGGGACGCGATATGTATGTGCGCTTATATATATATATATTTTTTTGTTCTTTTTTTTGCATGCGCGCGAGCAATCAAAGTCAACGCGCAACGCGCATCAGGTAATAAAAATTGCAGTAGCAG
Source organism: Rhagoletis pomonella (assembly GCF_013731165.1). NCBI lineage: Eukaryota > Metazoa > Arthropoda > Insecta > Diptera > Tephritidae > Rhagoletis > Rhagoletis pomonella. The sequence goes on from NW_023458560.1 coordinate 40,592,209, forward strand.
CTGCAATGGGGTGGCATGCAGCGTTGGAAGGATGCACCCTTTTGTGGCAACATCCTAGTACTCTAACTACATGCTAGCCGCTTGGCTTCCTTGTTGATTGCCTGAATTCTCAGCCGGTCGGCTGGCTGGCTGGCTGTCTGCTGGCTCTTAAGCGCTGCCCGACCGGTTCGTTGGTTGCCTATTTGCACGCTTGCAATTGTCGAGTGGCACTTCGACGCTTTGTTCATATTCATTTCGAAATAATTACTTTTTGAATAACATTTTGCACACATTTGTGTAATCAGTGAAAATGAAAAATTACCTACCGGACTTTGAAAGGCTGGCAGGCAGGCGAGCTTGCTGTTTTTAAAGTTTTTTTCTTTCAACTCTGGGTTTGAGGCCTGCTGCTCTCAACCCAGTTACGCCCGCTCACATATGTTGTCGTTGTCGCTGTTGCTGTTGCTGTCGCTGCAAAAAGTGAAATTTCAATTTTGAAATTCAGACAAACATCAGGTTAAATCTTCTATGCAAATGGCAAATGAATACGCACATACATATTTATATATGTTCATTAATGTGTGCATATGCATCACCACCATCATTTCCATCGCCACCGCCTCGCTTGGTGCGTAGAGTCAACATGCAAATAAATGCGTATTGCATAAACCCTTTTGTGTTTTGGATCCGGCTGCAACAAAAACAAATGCGTCAATCTTGATGCCTTGGCATAACTGAGCTTTGGTCTACGAAGTGCTGAAGAAAGCAGTGGCGGCCAGTAGTGGGTGCACCGATTACGCACTTATTCATTTGCGTAGAGATGCTCAATGCTCTGAACTATGCGCAGGCGCTGTCATTACTGCGATGCTTTCTGTGTCATCCGCAAGAGCAAAAAGTTGGATATAAGTCGCTTCCTAGGCATAGAGGGGCTCTTCAACCCCATCAAGAACTCACTGTGCGTTCGTAGCAAAGATGTATATTAGGTTCGGTTAGGTTAGGTTAGGTAGCAGACCAGTAGTGAAGAACTTCCTTAGACAACTGAGAGATTGTCCTTTGTTATACCACACTCTGGACGGCGCCCAATAAAACGTCCCGATCCGATTATTTAATTACGAATTCGGCTTATATCAATGCAAGAGTCTACTTAGAACTATATGGTAAGCGAGCCAATGTATTTCGACCTAAACCTGGCGAACACTAGGCACCTAAGAAGGTCAACTTCCAGGCAACAAATTCTACAACTATGACTGTGTAAGTGTGTCTTAGTTACGATGCAACTGAAAGAGAGAGCAGACATTCGATAACTAGTTAGAGCGCAACTCCATTGCCCTGTTCGCCGCTATCAAGCTAACAGAATAGATTCTCACCTCCCTAACTGTCATCGCACTGCCTCCTTAATAGCAGTCACTTCTGCCTGAAACACACTGCAATAGTCCGGAAACCTGAACTTACCTGACTGCAGTTTCGATCCATTCACAAGTTCACTGCTCCCCGTCTTCCGAAGTTCCGCTCGACCCAATCAGCCCTTAAGGGAAACATGGCAGAGAAGAAGCTCCTAGGAGCCATTTCTCTGGCGCAGTAATCCGTGCGATGAAATCGAAGTGCCCCAGAACTCCAGAGTGTACAGTCCTTAAGTCGGGCAACTAATCGATTTCCCTGAGTCTATTAGCTGTTCGAGCTGCGGAAGTTTTGCCTGCGATGTCGACAGGCACTATGTTCAGCATTACGTTACGTGACAATGTGGGGTGGTCCGTAGTTTGGCACTGATATGGACTTATTAAGGTAGCTCGTTGAAAGCACTCCAACTGCTTAATTAATCTAGCTTGCGTAAGTAAGTTCCTCCAGACTTGGGCTCCATTAAACCTAACAGGCTTAACTACGGTTTCGTAGAGTCAATATACAATTTAAGGCGAAACACTCCATATCTTTCCAACAGCTGCTCTACTGAAATGTAAGGCCTCATCAACGGCTAGTTATTTGTAAGCACTGACCTCGAAAGTAGCGAAGAACAGCGTCAGGGATTTTATACTTTCTACTGAACAATACCAGTTCGACCGATATTACTGGAATTGACGACGAGGTTAGATATCGTTGCGTCAGTTGCCTTTAATCATGTATGCAACACCTTCTGCGTAGTCAATTAACCGACAGGCGTGTTTACCCAGCTCCTCTAGTATATTGTTTACTACCACGACGCAGAGAAAAAGTGGGAGTACGCTTCCCTGCGGGTTGGCTCTCTTCAGGTCTTTGGAGGAATAGGCATTTCGCGAATGGTTAGATTATTGACGAAATGCAATTAGGAAGGCCGATAGACAGATATGCTAGCGAACGTTGACTTTAACTGAGAAGGGAAAATTTACCAAAGAGCTTACAAAGACGTCATCCATTTCGATACCGACGAATTCGAGATGGACTGCGGCGGTGCAGGAGCGAAAGTCTAATCTTCTTAGGAACTTGGTGTTGATCTGCATCTACGCTTAGAAAAGAATGCAATCATTTGCCAATCGGAAGTCTTAGCTATCTCAGAAGCCTGTAGAATCCTAGCATAGAGTCAGGTACAAAAAATAAGGTGGTAAGTATTGCAAAGTGAAAATGCGCTCAGTGTCTCAGTCAAGTCAAGTCTCCCTTGTCTGGATTCCTCTGAGGCAATGAGGAGGTTTAATTAGTTTATACAGATGTATATTTCTAAAAATCTGGCGCGGTACCACTGGGTTGCCCCTTGGATTAATCCAAAGAGATATTATTTGCAAGATATGAAGACAAAGGAGCTGCTTAGTAGACAGATATATTTGGAATAGCGGAAACCACCATGGCCTACTGTCCCCTAGTCGAAAATGTATTTACTTACCCAATAATTGGGCTTGGTACAACTGTCAGGTAAACGACATGAATGCCCAGGTACAAAATACTGGAAATACACTGAGCTACATAAAGAATAGACTTATAAGGAGCTACAATAAGCGAAGCAGGTAAATTCAGTGGATAATTCAGATGGTTCGACCAACGAAAATTCGATTTTAACATACAAAACATTTCCCATGATAAGTACATCAAAAAGGCGCCAAATCCCGTTCCAGCCAGGACTAGGAAACACTGCAATCAACCCATATGTTGCATTGCAAGTGTATTTAAAAATAAATCACACACTGAAAAACCTATACAAAATTCCATGGTCTGAGAGCTTTGCGGCATCAAATCCAAAAGGGAAATCTGGATCTGGAATCCAAACTAGGGCTGTGCGATTAATTGATTACTCAAAATTTTAATTAATCATAAAGTAAATAACTCAATTATTCGATTAATTGGAAATTATGATTACTCAAAAGTTCAGTTACTCGAGTAATCAAGAGTTTTGATTAACCAAAAACAAAAATATTTGAGTAATTTGCTTTATGATTAATCAACATTTCGAGTAAAATGAGTAATCAACATTTCAACTCTTTACATATGTATAAAGCAGAGCTGTGTAATGATTGAATCAATTGAGTGTGCATTCTCATTTTTTTCGTTTCAAAAATGTGATTGTTTGATTTAAAAAATTCACTCTTGAGATTGGTTACAAATTGTAAACACAAAATATGTAGTGTGTTATGGAATGGTTGACACCCATTCACATAGAGAATGTGAATGCAAAAAAAAGAACTCAATCATGTATGATTGGACGTTTATGGGAATGCAATCTGTCAATATCATTCAGTACTAATACTATTTGTTGTATCAGGGTTGAAATTTTGTACTCAAAATGTGAAACCAGAAGATTGCCATCTCCCTCAAAATAAGTAAACAAATAAATATTTGGTGCTAAAATATTTTTCTAAGTGTTTGGCCGAACTTCTGCTCAAACTTGAGGCATGAGTTCTGATTTTATAAGAAGAGTTTTCAAGGCAGAAATATACTCGAAGGTTTGCCATTGCGTGCCGAAGGACGACTGCTATTTTGGGTTATGATCTGACCAGGTATTTAACCATGGTCCTATGGAGTGGAAGTACGCACATGTAATCACTCTGCTACGGCGGCCGCCGTAAGTACATGCTATACATATCGTCGTTTCAAAGTATAAAACCGCGTATCAAGAAAATGCAAAGCCGCGTAATTGCATAAATTATTTTCTAGAGAGTAAAGTCACCCATATTTCAAAATGGTTATCTTTTTTATAAAGCAAACGTATTTCTGGCTAGTATATTTCAGGACGAATGGATAAGAATTGAGCCAAGAGCTTTTGTGAGCAAATCCAATTTTTGGAAGCCAATGTCAGTCACACGGTTTTGAAGAATGACGATACGCGGTTTTGTACTTTAAACGACGATATATATGTACACATATTAGATTATTTATTCTCAAAATGCATGAAAACTATAGTATGCTTGCAAACAATTAATAACATTTTGTGATAAACAGTTTTACAAATGTATTTGCACTTCAAATTTGTATTTTAATAAAGTATTAATTAAATAAATTATTATTGTAAATTATTATTTTAATAAATAGATATAAAGATATTTATACTTGGCAACTCTTGGACTTTTCTTCATTTGTAACAAATGACAGATGTATACAAAATAAAAAAATAATTGTATTTTTCAAATTTAAAGCAAACGGGCGTTCTTTACAAAAAAATGTAGTTAGGGATCGAATTGCGCATATTTTTTTTACAATATCAAGTGCCCACAAGAAGTGTTAAACCCATAAATAGCTTAAAAAACGCTTTCGAAAATTCGAAACGAGAGTGAAGTGCAGTGTTCAATTATGATCGAAATTGCAGGCAAAATTTGTGCGTATGTAATTAATGTTTTACTTATTTGAAGAAATGTTGCCCCTTGTCATTAAAAATAAGCAAACCAAGACCCCCGCGTCCCACTGGTTACATAATACTTGAATAGCCCCTTAATTAACATGTGTTTGTTTTGAGAACGCACGGCCAGTTAAACAGGCATGTCTGAATCGATTTCCTTCATCATTCTTAGCTATTTGGTGTGCATTTTTATTGTTATGTGTTGCAAACAGACATTTTAGGAACTAAATGGGTTCTAATCTATGTACTCAAGCGCACTTATTTTTAACAGTTTCCAGTTTATGTAATATTAATCAAAACAGCTTTTATTTATTTTATGTATTATGTGATTTCTGGAAGCGTTGAATACAAAAAAGGGCTGTGACTGGGTTTATGTAATTTGAAATTGTGTTGATGATTACTAATAATAATAGAAAGGCGCTTACATATCGACACAACTAAAAATTTCATATATTTCAGTAGAGCCAATTAAAGATTTTTTGTTTCGTAATTTAGCAATAATATGTCTTGGAACGTAATTATTCCGGATTATATGCAGTCATACTGTAAGCTTTCAAATTATGTATTTTTCTAAACCTGAAATTTTGAATTGCGCCGTTATTGTAGAGGACCATCGACATATGTTAGTGTTTGGCCGAGCTACTCCTCCGATTGTGGCATGCGCCTTGATGTTGTCGCACAAAGGGAAGGGACCCACAGTTTTACGCCGACTCCTGCCGGGGGCCGACCACTATTAAAAAACACATTTTCTTTTTTTTGTTGGCCGGAAATGGGCTCGGACGCTCACCCTGCGGAATGGTAATGCGCACTTCTAACCACTACACCACGGCGATCGCCTAATTAATTTTAATCATTAATCGCGATTAAACATTTATTCGTTAATTTTTAGTCATTCATAGACTAACATTTTGTCGACAATACTCGCATAAGATAGTCACAAATTTTCACAAAAGAGAAAAGTGATTTTCTTCAAAACTTTTGAATGACGTCTTGACTGAACTTACTAATTCGGAATTTCTACTATTACTTATAGAGTAGGCTATTCATAAAGTCTGGGTAATGAAATAAAAATTTTTCTATTATAAGTTCCATAAATATAAGGAGACTTTTATTGTTTAATTTATTTTTTGCACATAAACTTGTATCTTGAACTTCTTTTTCCAAAAAGTGAGTATGTCAAAATTTCAATAGATATCGGATGTACGGTAATTTTCCAAAGAGATCTCCTAATAGATAAGTTCATGAAAATTATTCCAAACGAAAACTTAAAATTGATAAAAAAAATAATAACTAAATTTAACTAATTTATATTAGAGGTTTGAAGTTTATCCCACTGTAAGTATGAAATCTTCAGCTATGTGTTGCCATTGTCACTTTTTCGTAGCCATATCAACAGCCTGACAATTAAGACGATTGTGACATTTCATGCTACCATACGCAATATCTTAAATCCTTCAAATTTTATTATTAACCTTTTGTTTATTAAAAACATTTTCTTCTTAGATTCGAAACTTGATCAAGCAAAATTGCCATTGTTTTTGACTAAGAGATGCTCAATAAGCTCAGAATTGTAGTTATCATTTGCATACATAACAATAAATTATTAATTTTTTTTTCACACCAACTCCAATATTGAATAGTAACATATATTTTAATCTTACCCAAATAAACAACGATTTATATTATATTATATATATATTTATATATATATTTATAGGGTGGTACTGTGTTAAAGTTTTAAAGTTTTTAAACGTAAAATGACGGCTAATACCTTTTTAAGCGTTTTGTAATTTAACCAAAACTCATTAGCATCTACTCAAGCAAGGAATTATTTACTTTTCAACATGCATTAGCATAGTGCACTTCTCTTTTGTTTACAATTTGGTTGTCAAACACACTACATCGGATCTTTGGACACATTTACCAGAATGTACCACCAGGTAGCTTCTGACAAAGAGATGACCTTACTTACTCTCTTATTTGTCCTCTCAGTTGCCAGAAAACCAAGTACGATTTCCGGTAAAATCTGGAAATTCTGGTAAAAATGGTAATTTCGGACTCATGCGGGTTCACAACTAAATAATATTGACAATACTTTTGAGGTGTTTGAAGAGGGTTGCGACCTGTTTGAAACTAAATTTAATTATAGTAATCATATTTTGACCTTGACACTTTTGCTAAGTTTTGGCCGAGCTTCTCCTCCGATTTGTAGCGTGCGCCTTTGCTGTCACACAAATGGGAGGGACCTACAAACTTACGCCGACGCCGAACGGCGAACGGCGATACAATTTATATGATGAGCTATTATTTTAATTAAAGACACTAAGATTTTTAAAATATTTTCACTAAAATTTTATCAACCTAAATGTAAAGCTTATGCCAAGTAGTTATCTAATTTAATGTAAATTTTAAACATTTTCAAGATAAAACATGAATTATAATTAAAACGTAAATGTTAATACAACTGTTTTATATATAATCGCAAACATATGATATAAAATCCCCTCTACCAAAAAACCTAAATTGGGTAACGCCGGTTTGAATTTTTACAATTGAGCAATTGTCAAAAATCTTCCTTTTTATTAAAAAGTTATTTACCAGGGTGTCTTTGAACTAATGAGTACTGAGTTAAAGAATGCACACACATAAAAGATTGCAGCCTTTTCAATACTCATTCAGTGTTAAACCTTTTTTTGATTGGGCATTGGTTTTTTCAATCTTGCTATGAATATGTTGATGTGTGAATTCATAACTGCTTTGAGAGAATGGAAAATTCAAAAATTTTAAACCTCAATCCTAAGCGAAGAATAAGTAATGAAAACTGGATAGAAAAAAATTGTTGATTTAAAATTGAAAATGATTTCACACTTACACAGCTCTGGTATAAAGTAGTTAAAGTTCCTTGATACTTTGAAAACAACGTTTCTG
>NW_023458560.1:40600004-40626534 GCF_013731165.1 Rhagoletis pomonella
ACAAGCACAAATTAACTTGAGTGCAAGCACTGGCAACAAAGGTAAAGCGCAAGAAAAGTTGAAAAACGAAACAACTAAAAATGCAGCCATACACACTGGAAAGGACCGCTATGTTACAATAAAAAGAAAACTTAGTCCGCAAAATTCAACGGGCAGTAAGACAAAAATAAACCGCCTTACCTCAACTCAGCAAGTCAGTACGAATAGATTTGCACTGCTAAGTGACAATGCCGATGATGTGAATAGCCAAATTTCTGAAGGTGCTGCAAAAGCTACTAATGCCAAACATCAGCCCATTTTTATAAGAGAAGAGAATCCAAGCGCTTTTGTAAAAAAATTCACACAGCTAATCGGTAGTAATAAGTTTCATAGTATCCCACTATCTAAGGGAAATATTCGCGAAACTAAAGTACAAATTTATTCCGAACAGGATTTACGAACAGTGTCCAAATACCTGAATGACACAAACACAAAATTTTATACATACCAACTTAAAAGTGCAAAAGTCTACAAATTGTAATTAAAGGTATCGAACCAATCATTGAAGCTGTGGAAGTTTTGGAAGCACTTAAAGAACAAGGTTTCAATCCAAAAGCTGCTGTGAATATTTTTAATAGGAACAAAATCCCTCAACCTATGTTTAAAGTTGAGCTCGAGCCTGAAAACAAACCTCTGGGCAAAAATGATGTGCATCCAATTTATAAATTACAATATCTGCTGCATCGTAGGATAACTGTGGAAGAACCGCATAAAAGAAATGGCCTTGTACAATGCCCCAACTGCCAGGAGTATGGTCATACTAGGTCCTACTGCACACTTCGCTCAGTGTGCGTAGCTTGTGGAGAGCTACATGTCTCTGCCACTTGCACATCAAACAAAGAAGACCCGCGTGCAAAAAAATGTGGTAACTGCGGTGGAAATCACACAGCAAACTACAGAGGCTGTCCAGTCTATAAGGCGTTAAAAAAACCGGATCAACCAACGCGTGGCGTACTCATAATGTACGGAATGCCTTTGTACCCTCTTCGCCAAAAGACCCACGTCGCCAACAGTTCTATCAAACACCGTCAATGGCGTCTCGTTTGCAAGTGCCTTAAAATCAGGCTTAGAAAACCGTGCCCTTACATAAACTGCACCTCAAGTTGCGCCGCAAGAACAGCATCCCCATGCACAATATGGTAAACAATCCAATATCGAAGCTATGATAGCGTCGATGCAACAAAGCATGATGAATTTCATGACTTTCTGCAAAACACAATGCAAGAACTCATGCGAAATCAAAATACGCTGCTCAACCTGCTTGCTACTCAGCAAACAAGATAATGACCTTACTTAAAATAGCCAAGGAAATTTACATAATGCTCCTTGCTGAAACACACCTAACTAATAGATATAATTTTGACATTTCGGGATATACCTTTTATTACACGAATCATCCAGATGGAAAGGCACATGGCGGAACTGGTATTTTAGTTGACTGGAATTGCCGAGAATTATGTGCAAGCAACATCATCATCCGCGGTTTATTGTCCCCCACGTTTCACGATAACAGAAAAACAGTTTATGGATTTTCTTCAGTTCGCTGGGAGAGCACTTCCTTGCTGCAGGTGATTATAATGCGAAGCACCCTCACTGGGGCTCACGCTTGTCCAACCCTAAAGGCAAGCAATTATATAACGCGCTTATATTTAGAAGAAACAAACTCGATTACGCTTCTCCTGGAAAGCCTACATATTGGCCGGCAGACCCGCAAAAGCTGCCAGATTTGATTGACTTTGCGGTGACAAGGAAAATTCCTCGCGGCCTTATTAGTACAGAATCAGTTGCAGATCTCTCATCAGACCACTCACCTGCACTTTTCACCTTGTGGCATCAGCCGCAAGAAAAAGAGTCACCCTATATGCTCACGACAAGGGCTGGTTAAAGTATAAAAAATATATCAGTGCGCATATAGACCTCGATCCAAATTTAGATACACCGACCGATATTGAAAACTCTATAGCCGCTCTTGAATCTACACTTAGAGCAGCCGCTAGCATTTCCACACCCCAGAAAGGTTATGTGCAAAATAAAAAATATAATTTAACCAATAGGAAAATTGAAACGCTTGTCTTGGAAAAACGACGCCTACGACGGATATGGCAGACTCATAGATCACCAGCACCAAAACAACTGCTCAAGGCGGCCACACATGCACTGACGAGAGCCCTCAAGGAACAGTACGCACAGTACCGGTACATCCAAAAGCTCTCACCGACTAGCACAAAGCACTCGTTATGGAAAGCACACCACAAGCTAAATGCGCCAATAGAGACTGAAATGCCAGTACGGGACCACAATGGCAAATGGGCTCGGAGTGACGCAGAAAAAGCAAACACCTTTGCTTCTCATCTCAAAAATGTTTTTAGGCCAAGCCCCGCAACTAATGATTTTCAACTTCCACCCGTACCCAATGTGTCAAAATGTGAGCCGCTGAAATTTGTACCTGAAGAAATTTCAAAAGTAATTAAGGATCAACTGCAACCAAATAAGGCCCCAGGGCACGACTTAATAACCCCAAAAATGATTATTGAGCTACCAAATTGTGCTGTACTTTGCATTTGTATGCTATTTAACGCAATCACTAAACATTGTCATTTCCCTCACCAATGGAAAAGGTCGACTATTGTGATGATACCAAAGCCCGGAAAGGACAAAACGCAGCCATCTTCATATAGGCCCATCAGCCTGCTACCGTGTATGTCGAAATTATTCGAAAAACTTCTTATGCTGCGCATCTCCCCACATATGCAAGCCCGCAGGTAAATCGCATAACAACCGAAATCCGAACAGCGTTTGAAAAGAGGGAATATTGCGCTGCAATATTTCTTGACGTCGCCCAGGCATTTGACCGCGTCTGGCTAGATAGTCTTATGTATAAAATACAAATGCTACTCCCACAAAGCACACACAAATTGCTTAAGTCATACCTTCATAATCGAAAGTTTGCAGTTCGATGTAACACCACCATTTCTGAAGCCCATGCAATCGAAGCTGGAGTGCCACAAGGCAGTGTCCTTGGCCCGATGTTGTATGTCTTATACACCGCGGATATTCCTACAAACGACCGCCTGATAATGTCCACTTTTGCCGATGACACTGCCATAATCAGTCGCTCTAAGTGTCCTCTACAAGCAACTGTGCTCCTAGGCAATCATATGGAAGCTGTTGCCAATTGGCTCGCAAACTGGCGAATAAAGGTTAACGAGCAAAAATGTAAGCAAGTTACATTTACACTGAATAAGAGTATCTGTCCGCCCTTGACTTTAAACAACGTACAAATACCACAAAGCAATCATGTCACTTACCTAGGGGTCCACCTGGACAGGCGACTTACTTGGCGAAACCACATAGTGGCTATAAGGACTCATCTCAAGCTGAAGGCTAATTCTCTCCACTGGCTTATTAACTCTCGCTCACCCCTGAGTCTGGAGTATAAAGTGCTTATTTACAATACAGTTTTAAAACCGATATGGACCTATGGATGTGAGTTATGGGGAAACGCGAGCAGCAGTAACATCGAAATCCTTCGTCGTGCGCAATCTAAAATCCTTCGAACAATCACCGGAGCACCTTGGTATATGCGAAATGAGAACATTCACCGCGACTTGAGAATACTAGAAGTACGAACCGAAATAGAACAACGGAAGACGAAATATGTATCGAAGCTCTTAGCGCACCCAAATCATTTAGCAAGATCTTTATTGCGTGTCAACAGGACCTCAAGACTACGTAGGAATGACCTACCAGCCCAGTCGTAATCTTTTCTTAGGGCCAGTTAAGAAAATACTCATCCCAACTAGGGGATGTAAATTAAGTGAATAGATTAAGATTCGAAAACTTATTGTTAGGCTCTTAGGCAGGGTAGATTCAATAAATAAAAAAATTAAAATATATATATATACATATACTAGCACACAAAGATACGTAATAGTTTCAGTGCGTTTGTAAGGCGCCACGCCCCCTTTTCAAATAGCCCCAATTTTCTCTAAGAGTATGGGATTGATTTCATATATCTTCATACCAAAAAAGAACACAATTCTTATTGTACTAATGTAACTCTTTGTTGATAAATAAATAAATACCATGGTCGAGTACTCTACCATGAACCCATCCGGAGGTATGCAGTGTGAAAAATTCGGTTTGTATGGGAGGTGCCACGCCCCCTGCACTTAGCGGTATGAAATATATTTTACATCTGATTCTCATACCTACCATATATACACTGTTCAATGCGAGGCGCCTTCGTTGTAGAAATTAAACACTCGCATTTTATTTTGGTGGAAATTATTTGAGTTGTATTTTCATTTGAATTCAAAATTATGTTAAATACATTCTAGTGTTCACGTATTAAAAATTTTAGTCGGGTTTTCATATGCACATATGAATATTATTAATTTTGAGCAGGCAACTATGTATACGTATAACCGAACTTAAAGTTGAATCCCATGCGCGCGCGTCCGCTGTTGATTTAGGAGTCGCTTCAATCGAGTGAGAGACTCTCGATACTTGGCCAAATGCGAACGAGTAGTGTTACGGTGCACACGAAGTTCGCGGATATTTATAATGTTGTACACATATTGAAAGCGGAGCTTCAACATACACAAACAATTTCATAAAGATCGGTCGAGCCGTTTAGGAGGAGTTCGACCACTACTTGACACGAGACTCGAGGGTTTGGCCTGTCGATGTGTAATGTTCAAAAAATGAAATTAAAATTTTTTAATAACTTAAATCAATTCTTAAAATAAAATACAAAAGACTTTATTCCTTAACTACACGTAGGAACGTTGCCACCTGTTTGATAAATCAAACTTAAATTAAGAAAATTCGATAATTGAAATATGTACAAAAAATTAGGGTTTTAGTTTTGAAATATTTTTGAGTCTTTTCGTTTGACAGTGACGGTACAGAATTGATGCCTACCCTTATTATGATTGAGTATAGTAATTTTATTAACAGCTGGCAACCCTATCCAAAAAAAATATTTGTGCTTTTCTAGAGGCCAATCCCTTTCATTTGACACCTCATCTTTTGTAATCCAACGAACTGTGCGGAGCTTATAGTTTTTTTTAGACAGGTGGCAACCCTTTTTCCTTTACACTATACTATGTACAGATGATAGCAATATGAAATAATAAAATCTGGGTGTCAAACGAAAGAGCCTTAAAAAGTCTTTGACTTAAAAATTTAGAATGTATTTCAGGTGTTTGAAGAGGGATTCCACCCCTTTAAAAATGTAAATTCAAACCATTTTATAAAATAAATGATCATTAAAAACATGACTTTCAATTGATATGGGTTTGAAAATGCTTTATTTCTGAACTATGTTTGGGAGGGTTGCCAGCCGTTTAAAAACCCACTTTGAATTTAAGTGAGTTAGGTTATTGAAATACACACATATGTGTCAGGCGAAAGAGATTTAAGAACGTTTTAGTTTGAAAATAATTTTGAAGAGGGATGCCACCAGTTTGAAGAGTCGGTCAAATGTCCTTGCAGGTTTTAAATGCTGGTTCAAGCTGTGGTATAAAATGAACAGAACTGTTAAAATTCCATTTCGATTAGTAATTATAAAATGGTGTTGTCACACAAAGTTTTACGCTGACTCCGAACGGCGATTGTATTTTTTGTGAGAAGCTGTTTTTCATGGCACTCGGATGTTCGCCATTGCCTGCCAAGGGCCGACCGCTTTTAGAAAGAACTTTTGTATGTAGTGCGCAAGGCCGAAATGTACAAATGTAGGATTTTAAGGCACTAAAAACTTAAAAAAAGGCAAACTGAGCTTTGAAAAAAAAGCAAAAAGGCATATATTTTCTAATTTTGTTATGTACTTCTTTTATTTACAATGTGCATGTCCAATTAAAGATATTAAAAAATACATACAGTGGTTAAAAAATTATAGCCGAAACACTTTTTGCCAAGTTTTAACGTATTATTTTCGTTGTTATTTAATTTTGGCTATTTTTTTATAAAAATATAATTAATTCTTTAACAAAACCAGTGTAAATCCAAGTTTCCAAATTTGTGCCATATTAAAAAAAAATGAACAAATCTTCGTACAAATTTCGAGCCATTTGAAACTTGTACTTTATTCTATTAGAATTCAATGGGCAACAAAACTGCATACTCAGAATCTAATTAAAAATCTCGAAATTTTTACGAAAATTTGTTGAATCTTTTTTTAAATTGCATAAATTTTTAATGGCAGTGGCACTCGATTGTTACATTTGTACAGATTGGTACACTTTTATATTGGGCTATTGGTACAAAATAAAAAAAATGGTAATTTTTTTTGTAGGCAAAAGATTGGTGCAATACAGCGATGTTCTATTGAAAAATTTCCACAAATTAATTTTCGTGATTGGGATAAGGAAAAATATTAGGGTATTCACACAATTGAGATACAAATTGCACCAAATTTAAGCAAATGTCCAATCGTGTGACAGTGCCTTTAAACTTGTATTTATACGGATGTTGTTAAAGAATCGACTATAAAGAACTAACCAAATTAAATAACAACAAAAATAATATTTTAAAACTTGTGAAAATTTGGTGCGGCTATAATTTTTTCGACTACTGTACAATGTACAAAAAAAAGTTGCGGTTTTTCAGGCGGAATTACCAAATCCTGTATATTTTTGTATATTTTTTTTTGGTCTACTAGCCAGCTAATACCACAAAACCAGTTTATTGAGTTCATTACGAGTTGGATAAATAAAAATTGTTTCTATCAAAAATGGCTTTATTTCATCACCTTTGTTTAATATAGAATGTGCAAAGAACTTCGTCATTTACTACCCATCCATGCTGTAGCTATTTCCTCCAAATCAACCCTGTGCAAAATGCTTAATTAAAAAACAGCAGGGTAGCAGGAGTAGCACAAAAGATTGAAGTGAAAAATAATAAACTATAAATAAAAAAAAACCGAATTGGTACAAAACTTATTGCGGAGAGTATCGCTTTCTTAATGCTGAAAAGCGGATCTGATATATCAAACGTGCTGGAATGAGAGTTAAAATCCTGGCATAAGCAACGGAGTGGGTCGTGCAATTCAAAATTGGTTTTACAAGCTTTCAGAAATATGGGACAAAAGTGTCTTGATACGCGTGACGGAACATTAAAGCTTACATCAGCCAGAAGAGACGGACTTGAAATTGAGCCTGTCAGTAATTTAACCATAAAAATTATACCAAGCATTTCCCTGCGACTGGCAAGTGTAGGAAGGTTAATAAGTTTTAAGCGACTCGTATAAGGTGGAAGACTATATTGAGAATCCCATCGGAAATTTCTTAAAGCAAAAAGTAGGAATTGTTTTTGAATTGATTCTATCTTGTCTGAGTAAATTTGATACCTTGGATTCCAAACCACCGAGCCGTATTCCAGAATCGGCCTAACTAATGTTGTAAACAGGGTTTTAGTGATATACGGGTCACTAAATTCTTTTGACCATCGTTTCACAAATGCAAGTACACCTTTAGCCTTGTTGACTGTCACATTAATGTGAAGATTAAAATTAAGCTTAGGATCCATTGTGATACCAAGGTCCACAAAATTGTATACCTGTTCCAGGTTATGGTTACCTATTATATAAGAAACTGGCAGAACAGCTCTTCGCGAGAAGCACATTACTTTACATTTCTTAAGATTTAGAGGCATAAGATTTACTTTACACCAGTAAGCCATGCTGTTTAAGTCTGATTGTAGCAAAGAACTTTCTTCAATTGAAACGTACGATTTATAAAGTTTTACATCATCTGCATACATTAAAATTTTGGAGAATTTTATATCTGTAGAAATATCGTTTATAAAAAGCAAGAACAGAATCGGGCCTAGGTGGCTACCCTGAGGGACTCCTGAAGTAACATCAATGACGTCAGAGATAGTATTTTTAAACAATACCCTTTGTGATCTATCATAGAGGTATGAAGAGATCCAACGTAGAAAATTAGGTGGAAGACCAAGAAGATCAAGTTTATAGATGAGTAACGAGTGGCACACTTTGTCAAATGCTTTACTGAAATCAGTATATATAACATCAACAGTTTTGCTCTCACTAAATGCTTTTGAGATATAGGATGTTAATTCAAGTAAATTTGTAGAAGTTGATTTGCCCTTGCAAAATCCATGTTGACTGTATGAAATGCTTGAAGTGATAGAATGCGTCAACCGATTTGTTATAATTGCTTCAAATAATTTAGGAATTGCAGAAAGCTTAGCTATGCCCCGGTAGTTCTCCACTGAAGACCTGCTACCGCTTTTATGTAAGGGGGTTATGAACGATTCCTTCCATACAGTTGGAAAAACGCCCTCTTTAAGAGACAAATTAAATAAGGCTGTTAACGGCTCATAGAGATAATCAGCACAATTTCTAAGAAAACAAGTGGGGATCTGGTCAGGACCATAACTAAAAGACTGCTTTAAGGACTTCAGGTAAACTAAAACATCATCGGGAGATATTATAGGGTTATGTATTGAGTTAATTGGACTTAGTTTAAAAGGATAGTCAAAGTATGCTTGGGAGTTAGTGGAATAATTGGATTTAAAAAACTGAGCGAACATGTTAGAAATTGTTCGATTATCACCAGAGACGGTATTTTGATACTTCATGGCGGAAGGAAACCCACGTACATTTCGCTTGGAGTTTACGAAATCATAAAATGATTTGGGGTTATATATTATACGTCGTTTGATTTTACACAAGTAATCTTTATAACACTTTTTGTTTAATTCAAAGAACTTGTGCCGCAAAAGTGAGTATTTTACATAGTATGAGTGTAAGCCGGTTTTTTTGTATAATCTAAAATAACGTGACTTTCTGTTTTTCAAGTTTCTCAGTTCTTTAGTGAACCATAACTGTGTTTGTTCTACAGGAACACACATGCGTTTAGGCACATACTTTTCAAATAATCTATGTACAGTAAAATTAAAATGTGCAACGCTTTGCTCAACTTTTTCTTTGTATATAGGCCACGACAATTTAGACAATTCTTTATTCAGTTTTTTAAAGTTGGCTTGCGAAAAATCAAAGCGAATATTTGGCTCGTATGTTTGGACATCGCAATTTTGACCATCGTTTATAATTTCGTAAGATATCTCAATAGCAGGGTGGTAGACATCTTCGGGCAAAACTAGTGGGTCACATTTATTTACAGCCGACTTAGATGCATCATCAACATAGACAAGATCTAATACTTTGCCAAACTTATTGCGAAGTACATTAACTTGATTCAGGCAGAGTTCAGCCATCTCCTCTAAAAATACGTTGTTGCACGCGCTAGACGAGAAAGGTACAATATCATTGTCAATGATGTTCCATGATACATTTGGTAAATTAAAGTCACCCAACACAATCAATGAATCAGAGGGTTTAATCATTGAATTAATTGATTTCAGTAAAGATACATGTTGAGAATACACTGATAAGTCAGATCCGGGAGGAATATAGCATAGAGCTAAGTAAGTAAACCCCCTTCCAACCTGAACACGAATGCATTTGAATTCTGCAGATTCGACGTGTGGAAGACTAACTTCTTCAGATGGTATTGAAGAGTCTACGGCAAAGAGTACGCCACCGCCGACTCTGTCCTCCCGATCTTTTCTGTAGATATGATAATTATTTGAAAGAATCTCTGAATTAAAAGTGTGAGGTTTGAGCCAAGTTTCAGTCAAAGAAATTATATTATAATTGCATTCAAGGCCATTAAGATATAAATTCGTTAATTTAGTATTTATGCCTCTTACGTTTTGATAATAAATACTTAAAGCAGATTTAGTAATCAGTTTTTTGGTTCTGTATTCTGACGGGGAATATTTGCTAAATTATTATTTTTGTTGGGCCTATACTCAAATTCACGAACGAAAGCTCCGGAGGGCCAAAAAGAACTACTAAGCAGCATGTCAAAATTTTCTAAATTTACGTCTATTTTAAATGAAGAAATATTTCTTTCATATTTAAAGTTAAATTTTCTGATACTTAAGTTGACAGTTTTAACTTTGGACGAGATGTAAAACTTTATATCGTCCTCGGAAGTATCCCTCGAAGATCTAGATACAAATATAGACTTCTTTGGGGGAACCACAACCAGTCTCCTAGTATCCTAGTTGAGTAACTGAGTTACTAGTTGAGGGTAGAGTAAGCGTTGGAAGATTGGATGGCGGTGCCACAACTTCAACGGGGGACGGGGAAGATACTGCAGGGTCGTTATTATTAGAAGCAGACTTTGATATATGTTCTTGAGGAAGATAACTCCGTTGTCTGTGGACATGGAGAAGAAAGATTAATTAAGTCATTCGGAAGAGTGTTCTGACGTGGAACGGTCGTTTCATTAGGCGGACTGTGAAGACGCTTACGTTTTGACACACGAATGTCCTTCATAGATTGTACGGTATCTAAGCATTTAAAAGATTTAAATACATTTTCCTAATGTTTAAATTTTTCGGTCAGTACCGACAACTCCCTCCCTACCTCAGAAAACCCATTTCTGGTTTGCCTAAACAACTTAAAGAGATCAAATTCGGTTGACCTGCACTTTAAGCAAGACCAGCGAAGACCTTTGCCATCATTAATAGCGTCCAGAATTCTTCCTGTCAAACCAGCACATTTTAGATGGCAAATACCATCACAGAGCCAGCACGATAAGTAGCGTTCAGATTCGCTTTTGATTTGGCAGTTATCAAGATCACACTTCATATTGAAAGATTTAATAACACTTATGTTAATAAAAAGACAAGCAAAATAAGTTTAACACAACACACACAACAATTAAGGAGCTGATGTATTTAGCTTAAAAATATATGTAGCGAACAGTTTGAGTATCACTGTAATGTGACACTTAATAAACGCAGCGCAAACAGCTGTGACAAGAAATACTAAACGAAGTAAACAAAAAGAGCAAAAAAAAATGTGCAAAAATAGAAACGATCTCAGTTAACTACAAAGGAATAACAACAACAATGATAACAACAAATGACTCGGCAAGATTAGATGTAAGCTAGTGAAATTTTATTAAATAAAAACCACAAAAATCACAAAACTTTCACTTAGCTTCGGTTATTATCACACTAAGATGCTCGTAGGCACTTTTTATAGCAACTTTTACTCAAAATTAGCACAATAAACTTTGCAAAACACAAAGACCAATCAAGGCACAAATAAGTAGAACTTCACAGCTTGACGTTTGCGTATATTATGAAAATGAAGTAAATTTTTTACTATGAGACAAGCTTTCTAGATATTTTCAATTTAACGTTAGTCAGCTTTAAAAAAAGTCTTTGCACTTAATCTCGTAAGAATGTTACTCATATGGACATGGCGTATGAGTAACATTCTTCCCTGCTCATATTTTATGCAAAAAAATCCTCGGACATTTTCATTTGACCATTCATTCCTTTATTATTTATCCATCCATTAGTAGCTTGATTTCTTGTTAGAGAATAGGCTTTAACACAAATTAAAAAGTTGACTCAGGCTCTGTCTTTGTTATTGAACGGTACTTGTTCAATTACTACTATGCATATTGCGATTCGAAATTTGGTAGTATATTGATCTCGTATATCTAAGAATAATTATTCAATCAAAAGCATATTGAAAAAAAATAAAATCTTGTTTCAATAATCTGATTAGTTAATAATTTTTGTTGATTGTTAACACTCGTGTAAGCTTTGCGTGAATCTCGGACGAAAAATGGAAAGCGCTAGTGATTTATGTGACAATTTTATGGATTCAGATTACAATGATGAAAATACTGGTAGAGTGCATGTGAAACCTACTTATGGTGCTCCAGAAACTAGAATTATTTCCAGGAAATTAAAAAAAACAGCTTAAAGGTCACTCTAAATAAAACAACATTTTTCTTTGCTTTTGTGTAATTTGAATTAATAAAAATTATTTTATTTTTTTCAAGCAGTTGCAGTGATAACACGGATAACACAATGACTTTCGGCAACAGGATACTTTACACAAGTGGAAAGTTTTTCAAAGTATATCAAAAGGTATACTAAACTATTTTCTGTTGTATGATTTAATTAAAATACATTTTTTTTAAGAGTGAAAATGGTTCTCTTATCGCATCTTGCTTGAAATGTAAAAAGAAAATAAAAGGAACTTTTCGAATCAGTTCTAACTTTCTCACGCATTTAAAACTTCTGCATATCGAAAGTTTTCATGAATTTTTGGAATATAAAGCTCAAAAAAACAGCTCTAGTTCAATTTGCAAGGTGTCAAATAAGCAAAATACATTTAATAAAAAAGTTCTTGCTTTCATCGCCAGCACGATCTCACCCCTGTCGATTGTCGAGAATAGAGAGTTTATAGAGCTTTTTGAGGGGACAGGCTACAAGGTGCCAAATAGACGAATGATAGCTGATTTGTTGCACGGAGAGTACCAAAATAGCATGCGAATTTTTAAAACAAAAATTGCAAACGTAAAATATTTTTGTACTACAGCAAATATATGGTCTGCAAAACACCGATCCTTTTTTGGGTATACGGTGCATTGGCTCAATGAAAATTTAAAAAGAGAATCTGCTGCCTTGGCTTGCAGAAGATTTTCAGGTGCTCACACTTTCGACAAAATTGCAAGTATAATCGTGGACATAAACGATGGGTTGAACTTGAATCATACAAATATAGTGAACACTATAACCGACAACGCTTCCAATTTTTTGAAAGCCTTTCGGGAGTTTGGTATAAAAGAAGGTACGTAAGTGTAAATGATTAATAACTTTGTAGCAATATCGTTTATTCTAATCTTAAGAGAGCATACCATCTGAAAATAACGATACTAACAATAATGACGATGCAGCTGAGGAACTAGAGTTTCCTGTTATTGAAAACGTAGAACTACAGTTACCTCACCATTTTAAATGTGCTAGTCACACACTAAATTTGATATCGTCCTCTGATTTTATAAAAATAGTGAAGAAAGAACAATTTCTTTACAAAAAGCATATTGAAGCTATTTCACGGTAAGATTCATTATGAAAAATAAAAAATTAAACGGTTACCACAACCACGTATTAACATCTGTAAATTTTAGTTGCGAAAGTCTATGGAAAAAATGTCACTGGCCTAAGTCTGCTGAAATCATTAAGCAGTGCCTTGGGTCGGCGTTAACAAGGCCAGTGGTAACTAGGTGGAACTCCCTTTATAACTCGATAAATAATGTATTGATTCACAAGACACAGCTTGATGATCTGTGCGTAAAATTGAATATTTCTCGATTTCGTTCCGATGAGTTAAATTACTTAGAAGAATACTTAATTTTCATGGAGCCAATTGCTGGCGCTTTAAACTACCTACAATCTGAAGAAGACATGTATTTCGGGTATTTCTTGCCAACCATAATAAGTGTAAAAGTCAAATACGAAAAACTTAACAGTTCTGGGAAACTCAAGCTCTTTAACAAGGCAGGTGGTGAAATGGAAAAGGTACTATTCAAAAGATTTGAAACGTATTATACGCTGAAGCCGGAATCATTCCCCTGTATTATCGCTACAACCACATGTCCGGACATAAAAATGACATTTCTCTCGGGATTACAAACGACGGCGCCCCATTTCGATAGTGGGAGACTGATAAAACTACTTTCTAAATTTGCTAAAGAATTTGAAACCAACGTTATAGAAGCACCGGAACAAAACCCTCACAGCTTTTTTGATTTTGGAGGGCATTTTTCGTGCGGTAGGTACAATTATTATTTCCCGTTTTTTTTTTAATAAAACATTTTGATCTATTTTGGAATCTGTAGGATCGCAGTCGTGCAATCGAGAAATTGTAGATTTTTTAAGTGATGGTACTTCAACGGTGGAAACACTGAAAAATTTTCCTCTTATACAAAAACTATTTCTGAAGTATAACACACCATTACCATCATCTGCTCCAGTTAAGCGATTGTTTGCATTTGCCACCATGGCTAACACGCCAAAACGTCAAAATTTATCAGATGCATGTTTCGAAAAATTAGTCATTCTCAAAAGTCTGATTAACAATTATGGAAGTAATTTGTAGTTGTTATTGTTATTTTGTTCGTCTAAAATTTTACGTGCAGCATTGAATCGTGTTTTTGTGTTTTCATATTATAATTTAAAGCTACCTTGTTATACATAAACATTTAAATTTGTATAATAACTCATTCTACTTTTTCTTGCGGTAAATACTTGTAATCGTTTTAGAATTTCGGTATAGTTAATGAAATAAATATAAATAATTATTGCTTTTGTATCAGAAATACCTAGTAATTTCCTTCTCTTACTTCCGTCAATACCTTTTCTGACCTCACTGTATTACCCTTAATGTCAACAGAAAACTTTTACTTCAAAATAAAACTAGTTAATGATTTTTTATTGCTTTTTTATATTTTTAATGCAATAAATTATTGCATTAACATTAATTTGCTAACATTAAAGTTAATGAAAAAAAATTTCATTAGCATTATTTTTTTCAAAAGAAATGCATTAAAATTTTACTAAGCATTACATTTTCAAAATTAATGCATTTAAATTTTTCATTTGCATTAAATTACAAAACATAATGCATTATTTTTTTACATTAACATTAAAATGCTATGCATTAAAAAATTAATGCATTTTTCACAACTCTGTTATTTTTCATATCTGTATAAACAAGTTTAGATATAAATTTCTAGTCGTTATTGTTTTTTATACTGGCACAAAGTGCTGGCTCATAACTTGGATCATATATGACTCCTAAAAGATTCATATAAAAGTAAAAAAATGTTTGTTTTTGAAACTCATACTTCTTACTTACCTAGGACTCCTTCCCGCTCAAATATTCTGAGCGCTCAGAATATGTTTGCGGGGTTGGCACTATATCCAAACACAAACGAATCTTAAGTCTCTTAACAGTGAAACAATTTACAACTTCACACTTAAAATTAAGACATTTATAAAAAACATTTTATGAAGAAAATCCCTTCTTCGTTTAAAATAAAAATAAGCGAAATCGGCCGAATTTCATACAACCCAGCCGGACATAAAAATTTTCTCCACGATAAGGCTAGTAGCCATTTCTAACAGATTTTGGGTCGCTTAGTCAAAAATGGAAACATATATACATATTTGAAATTTAAGAAAACAAGACAAATAGCAAAATCGGCTAAAAACGGCTAATTTTTTTCTGCAAAACGGCTAACAAATCGGCTGCCGGCTAAATCGAAATTTCTCCGGCTGTTTGCTATCGCAACCGGCTAAATCTAGATAGAGAAGGTGCAAACTGAAAGTGGAAACTATTCGCGGACGAAAAATTAACAGCGTTAGAAAAGTTCAAGTCGGAATGTAGATATTCTGTTGAATTTAATGTTGATAACATAATACAATGTTGAGCAACATGAAATGTGATGTTCTTTGCGAGCAAATAAACGAAAATATGGTAAATATTCACATAATTTTCATAAATTTTGTAATTTTTGTTAAATTTTTTATCTTGTTCTCCTTTTATGAAGATGCAAATACAATTTAAAATAATGATAGTTTGGCTTAAAGTTTACACACATATGTACATGCATACATATACTGGCAATCAAAAGTGAGTGCATGGTGTTTTTTGCTTAATATTTGCAATGTTTTTCAGTGAATTTTTTTTTATTATCTTTTTTATAAAAATGTGGTTCATGCTTTAATCAAAACTCCACAAGTCAAACTTTCAAACTTTACACAGAACATAGAAAAATTCAACGAATTCTCGTCTAAATTTTGACCTGTTTAATCTGAGTTTTTAGAAAAATTTTGAGTAAGCAGATAGATCGGTTTTTTAATTCTAGTGGAACAAGATCAAGTTTTAAGCGGCTAAAAAATCCGGTTGATTTTTAATGATTATTTATTGCTGACGGCTTTTTGCACTTTCTACCAAATAAAAGTGAATTTCTTGTAGAATAAAAAGCGCATGACCGTTTGCAAGCAAATAAAAAAAATTAGCGCTATTTTTTACAAATTGCACTTGCTATATGCATAAAACCGCAATTCCCGTCGAAAATAACATAAAAGTTTAACTTAAAAACATTGCAAATATTAAACAAAAAACAGGATGCACTCACTTTGCCAGTGTACATACATACAGTGAAACCTCTCCTAACGGACACCTCTATTAGACGGACACCTCCCTTGGGCGGACATTTTTTCCTATACCAAGTTTTAAGTATAAATTTCGGAACAAATTACTCTCTCTTAAGCGGACACTCTCTTGGCCGGACGCGGACAGTTATTTTGCATAAAATTGACAGAAAAACTCTATTGGGCGGACGCGAACCTCTTATCAACGGACATTAAGATTTCTTTTCATAACAAATCAAACAAAAACCTACGTTGAGCGGACGCGAACTCCTCATAGGCGGACTACTAAATGGAAAAGGGGACTTCCCGCACAAAATGTGATTGTTATGCACACATTTAGTTTGGTTTGCGCAGTGGTTTAGGTTCGTTATTTGGATTGTCAGCAACCCTTGGAGACTAATAAAAACATGAAAACTATTGATGAAAAAGGTACTGACACTGAAAAAAATTAAAAATAAAACATACGTCAATCGACAATTTCCCAGTTTTTTATGTAATGAATCTATGATTTAATGTAGTTTATGGACCAAAATGTAATATTTATTTTTATTTTGTTATTACTTAATATGTACTTACGCACATAAATGAAATGTACACTTTTGAAAAAATACATGCACATTTTTGTTTGAACGATGTAGTATCAATATCTTTTATTCAAATAAGAAATAGTGACTATTCAATTAATTAAAACATTAAAAAGTTCTAAAATAGGCTTCCCCTCCATTAAGCGGACACCTCTCTTGGGCGGACAAAAAATGACTGACTGTGAGTGTCCGCCCAAGGGAGGTTTCACTGTATTTGTGTTTAAAATTAACTACTTATGAAATAATTTTTGTGGCACGAACATATACATACTTGCGCTTTCTAAAAATTGGAATAAAAATTGGATTCGCATAAAATTTTAATTCCAATAACTAATATTTTAGTGAAAACATTTACAATAAAGCTTTCAGTAACTTTTGGCAAATTTGAGCGATTATGTGAAATTATGCATGCGTTTGTACCTACATATCCATTTACATATATTATTTTAAACAAAGCTAATAGTAAAATTTAAACTGGAATATGGATATGACAATTAAAAAAAAAACAAAAAAATTTATTACTTGGTCCGTCCGGGATTTGAACCAAGACAAACGGCGAGACGCCAAAAAATTGCATCGCCTCTAGAGTACACGCCACGGCATATTACTGGAATGGCAATCTCTACATCTCTACATATATAAAATTTTTCATTCGTCCAAGAAGACAAACGCATAAATATGTGTGCATTTATAAATGTAAATATGTGCATAAATATGTACGATTGTTCTGCTTTCGTCTTCCCCTCGCCGTCCTCCAACCAAACACAAATTATTAAATTTCTGCGAATTGCCACGACGCCACCAAAATTAGCCCTTGGTTGACGAAATATTTAGGTTTTCGCATAAGTTTACATTTAATAAAGCCATACTCCTACATTTTATATGGAGAAGAATATTAATTAAGTTAAAATTCTGCATGTAACCATGTTCTCGACGATACATGTAACTTTCATCAAGATAACCATAAAAATTGTGCTTCATTAACAGTTGGAACCAACTGAAACCAAAAAAACTATGTCCACTAAAATGTGTTAAAAACCAACTGGAATTGACATTTTTTACACGCATTTATGCATACATTCATATACACATGTACAGTGGAGTAGCACTAGCTTGGACATTGCATTGCTTGTACTTTGATGTGTTTGAATCTTTTATGGTACTGAAGATTTGCTTACGGATGAAAAATATTAAAAATCGTCCGTGCATATATGTAAATATACTTTTATAAACACTTTGAAGTACAGAAATTTTTAATATTAAAAAATAAATAAAATAATTTTTTTGTATATATGTAAATGGTGTTCAAGGCGCATTGACCCACCTGTACAAAAATCGTGGCGCGCCATGGACAAAAATTTTACAATTTCGGACCGAAAAATGTGAAAACGAGCTAAGTTGCCACGTTACATCTGTGAACTTCCGGTAAAACCACATATGTTTGTGATTTTAGAAGTTTTGATTTTATTAAAAAAAATTAATGTATTTTCCAAGGACTGAAACCGAAACCCAAACCGAAACCGTAACCGTTTAAAACCGTTTCGTTTTTCAAAACCGAAACCGAAACCGTAACCGTTATCTTGACCTGAAAAGGAACGATACCGAAACCATTTCAATCACAGGTTTCAATCGGTTTCCAGAATTTTACAAAAATAATAAATAAAAATTTCTTTGAAATAAATGATTTATTTAACCAAAATCAGCAACATTTTGCTAAAATTCTTGTTAAGTAGTAAATAAGTATGGCAAGGTAACTTTTCGCAAAAATCTGATGATGACTTTGTTGTTGTGAATCGATTAATTATATTTAAGTAGTTTCTTTCCCGTACGCAATGCGAGATCCCGCGTGTGCCCAAAATAGCCCAGATATCATGCCTGTACTCAACAAAATGGGTAATAGAGAGCGAAAATTCGAGCGTATTCGATCGTAAGTGTATTCTTCTTCCTGCCCGAAACAGCCGGAAATTTTCTCCGAGTAAAAATGGATAAAGTGTCAAAGTGCATATCAGCTGTATTGTGTTTACATGTTGCCTGCATTTACTTGGTGCTTTTAAGGAAAAGTGAATGGCCTGTTGATGTATTTTCAATCTATGTACTTAAAATCAAATTTGTGAAACCAAAATTCAATTTCCAAGTGTTTGCATTTAATACCATGTTCTGACCGACAACCAAAACATTTTTCCTTCATTTACAACCTTTAACTTTCATTCTTATTTTGCTTTGGCCAGGCAATTAACAAAAAATCCGAAATGGCGTATTAAAGATGTTAAAATATGACTTCCACTTCGATAAATAATCGAAAAAAACTAGTGAAGACACCGATTGGAATGAGTGGAAAGTGAGTTTTCAAGTAGTTTTCAGCGAAAACTGGTTTTCGTTTAACAGATTTTATATGGACGAAAACACAAGTTTTAGGTCGAAAACCAGTTTTAGCAACGAAAACATGTTTCCGATGTCGGTCAGAACATGGTATAAGTGACAAAAACAAGAACACCGTGAATCAGCTGTTTCTCGACTTGTGGCCACGAAATGTGGGTTTTTGCGTTTTCGTACTTCTGAACTTTGTTCCATTTTTGAAAGAAAATGTTTCTCTTATTCTCTAATTACCAAATACGGTCCGGATTGTTAGGGAAAGAACCTAGTGTTGATATTATCAGTGAACTGTAATTTTCGATTTTCTTTCCTCAACGTTTAAGACATTGTCATTTAAATAATATCAACAAAATTTCTGTGAAACCAAAACCGAAATAAATTTTGAAGAACGAAAACAAAACCGAAACCGAAACACTTGGCAAAACCGAAACCCAAACCGGAACGTTATTTTGAATCGGTTTCATTCCTTGCTTTTATTTAATGTTTATTAAAATGACACTTTAAAATACTATTTAATGATTGAAATATTGGTATGGAACAGAGAAATAGAGTGTTTTGTCAAAAATTACCAAAAATTGCCAAGATTCGAGATAACTTATTTTACTGGTTATAGAGAAATAATTGCCACTTTTCACTTGGCTGGCCGAGATTTCTTCATTTTAAGATTTAGAATTTTTGTGTCGGATTGACAAAGTTGCGGTTGTTGGTGATGAATTTGCGGGGAGATGTGCTGCGGTTGTTTTTATGAATGAATTTGCTTGGCCTTGAGAAATATGCGCATGCGTTTATGAATGAAATAGTTATTGTTGTATTTGAATATGCGCGTAATTATGTATGTGTGTATATATGCTGCCGTGAGTTGTACATATGTACATTTGTATATATGTGCGTGGTACTTAGAGAGCAATATGCACGTATGTATGGATGTACTTATATATGCATGCAAAAACGTTGTCATGGAGAATGTAGTACATATAGATACATATATATATGCGTGGGAAATGCATTTTCATTTGACTCCAAAACTATTGGGGCATATTAGTAGACGAAATAAAGTCGACTCTTAAGTTAAAGTTTGTCAGCCCCAAATAAGAAAGTTAGTATGTACTTACATATGTATATGTAATATTATGTGCAGGTGCAAGAACGTTATCAATAAATGATTTTGGAGTATGTGTATGGGGTACATATTTACATATGTAAGTACATACATACATACATTCAGCTGTCATCAACAAATTATGTTTTATGTTTATTTATTTTCAATGATTTTCATTTAAAATATAATTCAATCTGGAACAGAAACCACAATAAAAGCTTGCACAAATTGAAAATAAATGAATTAACCTTCAAGAAATGGTCATACACAATTTTTATTTGAATATTTAATATATTTTCGGGTATGCAGTATTGTAGTCCATTCAATTATATTATCAGAAAGTGCAAGTTTCAAGTTGTTAAAAATTACCGTTGATTTTTTAGATTTTTTTGTTGGGGTGTTGCTGTTTATTTTTCATACAAAAAAAAATTGGTTCATGTGTTATATGGAAGAAATGCGAACACCCTCCACAAAAAAAAAATTCTAAGAAATCAACGGTAATTTTTAACGACTAGAAACTTGGACTTTAGTGTACCTGATTGAATGGACTACAAAGCTGCATACCCAAAAATTTTCTAAATATTCTAACTAAAAATTTTTAAATTTTTAAACAATTTTTTGAAGTTTGATTAATTATTAACTTTTATTATTGTGGTTTCTGTTATAGATTGAATTATATTTTAAAGGAAATTATTAAAAATAAATAAATAAACATAATTTGTAAACAACATCATTTTGAATTTCGTTGCTAATTAGTTGATCGCATCTGTATGTACTACAAGCATCCATATGCGCATGCCTGGGAAATGGATTTGCATTTGACTCCAGAACTATTATTCACAAATAATATCTACGAGTATTGCAGTAAAAGTCAAAAACAACTTTGAAGTTAACCAGTGCATTGCTTTGTACATTTTTTTTGTTAATGCGTCCATCTTTAAAATGAGTATGTGAAAAAACCAAGTTTATCAGTTTTTTTAACTAACATGCATTTTTACTATTTACATAATATAATACTCGTAAAAGAAGCGAACTTGAACAGATGCTTTTTAAGTTTTTAGCAACATTAACTACTGAATAAATTATATTTATCAAATGGTCATGCAGAAATGCAAGTCAGCAATTTTAACTAATATAAAAGTACATTTAATATAATTTAACTATATTAATTTATGTAATTTTATTAAAAAAATATACATGAATACGTTTCTGCATTCACATGCAACCTAGCAACACATAGCCAGACACTTGCAGCAAATATAACATTATCATAACAGAAATTTACATACATATATTTAACAAAATCGCACAAACATAAAAAAGTATTAAACAAAAAACGAAAGGCACCGAAAACTATAACACGGCGCAGCCCATTTCCGGCCTAAAGAGCGGCGAGCGCAAGCGTGTCAGGCTAATCACACGAGTCGCTGCCTCTCTATGCATGGCACCCTTGCGCGTTATATAATATTCGCAGTTCTTTATATGTATATATTATTCTGATGAATATCAGTCAATGTACGTGTGGATGTACATACCTTTATCCAATAAAGTTCCTTTGGCATTTTTTTAATGTAGTACTATACATTTTTCTTTACATATTTAGTAAATATGTATCTATGTACATATGTATGTATTTCACCAGTCCGCTTCCATGCTTGTAATCCTAGTTGTAAAGTTCAAAGTGATCCTGCGCTGATCCTATGCACACTACCACTACACAGTAAATCATGTGTTTTTGTTATTTATGTTGTTACAAGAGATTTGAGTTTATTGCTCGTCTTAACCTCTTTGCAGTTGGTATTAAGCCACCGATTGAAAAAATAAATAAAATATACCAAAAAGGTTCAAGTGAGTTTTTGCCGATGGCTTTTGTGTGAATGAACAATTTTAGAACGGTTAAAAAAGAAAAAAACAAAACAGAAGAAACAAAAACACTAAATTCATTAAATTTTTTAGTTTTTTTTTTTGTTTCTGGGCCCGTGAAGAGGGTACTGCTATGCCGACATAGTTGTATGCAGCCTACAAACCACTCCCCCGCGGCACTGCCTTTCAGGGTATTACCTCATGGTGCTGGTAGACCAAAAAGCTCGTTACGTAATTTAACCGGTTCTAGATTATTCAGATCGTCTTAAATATTTAAGAATTCGAGAGATATGTGCGAATATTTCAAGTCAGTTCTCTCTCGATTTCAACAAGTACATACATAGTCTACAACGTTGCTACCCCGCAGTATTTTTCCGGTTTCAGGGGCATAGCGAGGATAAACTAATACTATGTGATCCGCGTTTTCCATAAGACCTATGCAAGTTGGGCAGTGTGGGCAGTCCCCATGCCCAAATCTTTTTAGATACTTTCAATAGGGGCCATGTCACGAAAGAAACTACGTTAAGTAGTAGTTTGAGTCTCTGTAAGCTCTTTTCAGCCATTTTTTAATGCCTAGAATGAGTTTGTGAGCTCACCTACCTTTATTTGATTCATCCTAACACTTTTGCCAGATTTCTACAGAGCGAAATCTTTCTTGCTCTGTGACTTGTTTTCGATTTAAAGTGGTATTTCTCATAGATACACGAAATTTGTCCGCCAATTACGAAGGGTTCTTTATCAGATATTGTTCGGAATCTACGAATAGTCCTTTGTGCGCTTAGGCGGTACACATATGTGAGTATTTTCGCATAATATTTAAAGCTCATTGCTTCACCACCAAATTTGAGCATCGTAGAGTAAGATAGAGCTGACCACTCTACTAAGCAATACCCTTATACTATGTTTACGACCGCAGATATTTGGCATCATTCTAGATAAGCATGCCTGAAAATTCAATGCTTTCTTTGCTGCATACTACAGCTGGGTCTTAATGTTTACACGACCTTCAATCATAACCCCCAAATATTTGACTGCGTGCGTTGATATTATCGTTTCTGATCCCACACTGAGTCTTATTGTCTCTACGGTATTTTTGCTACTTATCAATACTGCCTCTGTTTTTGATCAGCGAGTTCTATATATCTTAACGATAGCCGTACTTTCACTCTTTTTATAGCTTCGCGGGTTTTCTTTTCATATACCGTCTACGACTCCTATTATTTTTACCCAAAGAATGCTTAGAACCTCATTATACATTCAGTTTCATAGGAGAGGCCCAAGAACGGATCCTTGTGGTACCCCCGCATAGACGCTGTATGCTTCGGATTATTATTACTTCATTCATTGCGAATTTTTCATATGTAGTTGATAGAAGGTCAAGCTCGATTTTATGCTTTCACGGCATTATTATGTTTATTTAAAAATTAAGAAAAAAAACAACACTTCTAGCTTGTGACGGTAGGGACAATAAATGTATTGAGACGGGTGGGACAAGTCACTAGTTCGTGAGAAAAATGAACATTATTGGTTTGATAGGACCTATGAATTTATTTTTCGAACTGTGCTCTCGTCTTCACTGGAATGACCCATATCTAACGATCTAAAATATGATTACTAAAATATTAGAAACCGTAGAGCTGATTATAGGTAGCCAAATTTGCCCCTGGCAGCTAAGTCGTCTCAGTGAGCTTATACGTTGGACGCCTTCTAAAAATGTACTAAAACCAGTAGAATAAGTTCCTGTGTAATCTTCAGTGTAGATCATTGCCTTGTACAGTAATTATTGACGAGTGAGACTGACCGACTGGCGTGCTGTTTTGAACTCGGCCAAAATTACTTAGGCGGCTACAGGGCCAATAAAGACGTATAAAAAGTGTCCTCCATATTGACTCATGGTAACTTCATCGATTCCCAAATAGGCTGGAATATTGAAGATACAATTTGGGATCCGCTTTTAACATCTTTGCCAAGATATTGTTGACCCAATGCGATTTATTTGAATTTATGCCTCTTACATTATTTTCAAAAAAATTTTTAAACTCCAGGTTATTGAAAGCTAGACAACTGAGGACAAAGTATAGAGATTACTGTACCTCATTATCCCCAAATAAATGCAACAGTGTGGAGCAGGTAGGAATTACAGAATCTTCGTGCCAATTTCAATTGGGCAATACCTTGTGGGGCGACCACACCTCTACAGTTTCGGCTTTGTTAAGCATTCAATCCTTTCTGGTCCATCTTAGGACAGGTCGGGATTTTATTGGAAGCGATGGATATTTCTACCAACCACTCATATAAATATGTGCCCTTTCTGATAATCAATAATGTGGGATCAGATGGTTATAAACACGGTATTAGATATTTTACCCAGCAACAACTTGAAGTAAAATGCAAGTTTTAAAACCACAACCCTTAAATTTTTTTTAAAGAAAAAAAACCACCTTCACTCAATTTGCTTATGCAAAATAGTTTTCAACCCACCACTTTTGTCACGAAATTTCGAACTAGCCAATCAATCTTGCCACAAAGTGTAATTTGATTAAGCGACTTGATTTAAATGCAATATGTCGCAATTTTCAAAGAAATGTCACATTTTTTTTTAATTTCATATGCAACAACTAAACGAATAGTGAAATCAGTGCGGTTGGTGGCAGAGCAGCATCATAACGGCTGTTTTTAAATTAAATACAATTTACTTATTGTTTGTGCACTTTGAGAGAACACACTTGCCTGCTGCAAACGGTGACAGTTGTGGTGAAGGGTAAAATTAAGAAAAAAAAGTTGAATATTAAATAGTTCATTGTGTTATTAGTTATTTAAAAAGAATAACAGAACAAGAGTGCCGTGATGTCAAATGGGATGGGAGATGAGATGTTTTTTTGTAGCAGCAGTACATAAATGTCTGGTTAAGCGCTGGCTTGCTTTTATTGTCCTGCCTATGAGTACGAGGAGTAAGCCAGCTAAGTGGAGAGTTTGAGTTCCGCAAAAGGTTGTGCGCGCACGTCTGTTATAGGCGTAGGCCGCAATTAATATGTTTGCACATTGCGGACATTATGCAATTATTTACTTAGCCACTGATGAGAATGTCGACGATGACGTTGAGTATAGGGATGGCGGTGGCGGTGAAGGTGAGGCCGACAATAAGAACAAATGTGACAAGAATGTTGGTAGCCATTGGTGATGACGTTGACACTGTGGCGAAGGCGAGGGAATGGTGGTAAAAGCATTACAGAGGCGTCGTTTTGCAAAGATATAAGAAGGGAATATGTAGTACTTATAATACAGCTTTTCGACAGTTGTTCATCCCAAGTAGGTTCCTCTGCACTTTGACTTCCATTGCGTTCGTTGTCCACGCGAACAGGGCCATAGACCTCTCAGGGCACTGTTCAATCGAAGTTCCCAAGCCCTCCTCAGAGACGCAACTCTGCATTTTAATTGCCTAGCACCTGTTAGCAAGAGTTCTTCTTCGCTTGATTTTCAAGCTAATATTTGTGAAGGTGTTAATGCAGGATCCTGGGTAGAAAAAAGTCTTTCGCCACTTCGAAGTTATAACGGCAAACAGTGACGTGACCCTAGTGCAACATCTAGTGACTGGTTCCTTAAGCCAAGTAAAAACAACAAAGCAAATGGAACCGACTTCGTCGGCCTTAAGCGCGACATTGCATAAGGCCGACGAAGCCGTTTGCTTTGTTGTTCTTAACCAATTCATTGTCTTTTCACCTCATCTTGGTTGAGTGGAGGTACACGAGCTACGTCCTTATACATAGATCTGCGCTCTTCTTTATCAGACACATCAACGATCTAACCATTCAAGAGCAGTGAGAGGCGATCCCTCTATACCTTAGGCTGGACGCCTACTACCATATTTCCATCGTTCTCTCTGCAGGAAATAGCCTCAGTCCTAGTAGTCACACCATATTCCTGTCTAACTGCACTTCAAACTCTTCGTGCTGATGTCGTTTATCCTGTTTGTTGTTGTAACAGCATAGAATTCCTCACACGGTTTGGAGAACTCCCTGTCATGAGAACTCGTTTTTCTTCTTTATGATAATAAAACCCTCCTACCATATATTCTTCCGCTATCGCACAACTCTTCATCGCACTGCCATTGACTGATGGATGTCATTGTATGCTCAATATTCCTCGGCACCACCTCATCCTCAGCGGTATTACTTTTATACCACTCTTGATTGTCCAAGGAATGTTTGCACAGAGTCGAGAACAAAATGTCTCGGCTGTCCGTTGTGAATTGAGCTTCTAGCGTCTAACAACGCCACCAAATCGGTTTTTTGGCCTTTGGTTAGGGCTCACCCAAGAGGCTTTGCGGGTGTTTCGATATTTGGTACTAGTAATTGTCATTAACCACAGCGCGGTGAAGTCTAAAAGTCGCACCATATCCCGTTATTTTGGTTCTTCTATCTAAACCTTCTGGAATGAAATATGTAAAATGGGTTTGGATTAGGGCTGTGCGATTATTCGATTACTCGAGCAAGTTGGTTAATCA
>NW_023458560.1:40641534-40658979 GCF_013731165.1 Rhagoletis pomonella
TTTTAAACCTCAATCCTAAGCGAAGAATAAGTAATGAAAACTGGATAAAAAAAAATTGTTGATTTAAAATTGAAAATGATTTCACACTTACACAGCTCTGCTGCAAAGCAATTCGCACTTCAAACAAAAATTGCACTACACAAAGTATGTAGTGCGTTGCCACTACATTTCTGCATCTTCAAATCCCACTTCAGACCGGAGAGCTTTATTTTAAAATAAGAAGATGGCAAGAAACTACACTGGTCGCACTCACTTTTCGACCACATACATGTAAACATATTGACAACAGTGGCAGACAACATGCGCCATAACAAATCAGAAGAACAGCAACAACAGCGGCAGCTACCTACATTCACAACAACAACGGTATGCATTCAGACAGCAGTCAACAATCAGTAGTCGACATTCAGCAACAGTCTTCGTCCAATGCATGCAATGTGTGCATGTTGTTCCAACAACGTCGCAACGACTGGGCGACATTATTGGCCGTATTACTTAAACGCTGAGCACTCAAATTGCCCACAGCCGCCGCCTCCACCGCCGCTGCTGCCGCTGTTATGTTGTTGACTTGAGGTGTTTGCTTTCTCTGCCATCTCTGGTTGTGGCCACACTTGCCACAATTCAGCCACTGTAAATCGGATGAACCGGTTGAGAACGACGACGCTTCGGCTTTACTTGTTGCGGATGCCGTTGACTGACGGCAGCGATGTTGACGTTTGATTGCCGGCTGTATTGACGACGACTGTGGTGGCTTGCCCAACTGGCACCACTGTTGCTGATTCATCTCTCCTCTTCAGCTGCAACATCCTCCTCCATCGTCCAATAATGTGGTGCATCAGCTTTGTGGCGGATGAGGCCTTTGCTTTTCCAGTTAGATGACGACAGCTGTGATGATGTTGTCAATTATTTGGAGAGCCTACTTTACGATTGCACTGATTTGGTTGCTGTTGTTGTGCTGGTTGCAAATTTTGCTAGTTGTTGTAGATTGCCACTGCAACCGATTGCCATTGCAGCGTGCATCTTTTCCGCTCTTGACTTTGACAGCCAGCATACATATCATCAACGTTCTCATCACCGCCATCACCAGCGTCATCAACGTCTCCATCTTCAATTGCTTCATCTCCGGCTTCAGCTTTAGCTCTTTCTGTATCTGTATCTGCATCTGCAACTCCGTCGGGCTGCTTGTCATTTGCCAGCGTCTGCTTCACGTCTGCAATGTACAGACATGAATGCTTCTTGCTTTCATCTTCGAGCTTCTGCTTCACCTACAGTTTCAGTGTTTCTTGTTCCACCTCAAACCTACTTTTTGCTTTTGCTTAACCTCACTTAGGCGCCCGCCCTGCTTGTTTGCTCTGTGCACCTTGAGTGCCTACTTAAAAACTCGCTCTTCCATAATAATTTTTACCACTTGGCAACTCTTTCCCATGTATTGCATGTGTTTTGTTTTTATTGTTGTTCCACTTGTACGTACTTGGTTAAAATTATTTTTTTGTTTTTTTTTTTCTTTTTATTTGTTTGGAGGGCATTTTCCGCCTGTTTACTTTTCACTTTCATGTGCGAAATGCAAACGTTAAGATGCCTACGATGTTATTTGCATAAGCAGCGTCATTGCGTCGGTGGCCCGGGCAACAACAAAGTACCTATAAGTATAGGTATGTATATAGACCCATACTCACAGGCACATGCAATTGTAGACAAATGCACTTTATTTAAAGTTATAGATCTTTTGTTATTGCTTCGTTTCACCAAGTTGAAGTGTAAAATGGTTGGCAAATAAATAAACAAAATTAAAAGGTCATAAAAAATGTAGAGCCTTTGAATGCACTTCTTTGCATCTAATGAAGTTGATGCGTCCGATGTGGCTAAGCTTTGTTTTAACCAGTGTGGGATTTTCATTCAAAAACTTATTCTGGTGTAAAATATGCATAAGTACATATGTATGTATGAGTATCGATAAGAATATCGACAAGTGTACCGATATCAACTCATACCTATAATTGTTGCTCATATTTAGTCTGTTCTAATAGCAGTCCGGTTTACAGGATTTAGTCAAAACTTACAGGAAGTCGTTCCTATAGACATAAAACTTGTAGGTGGGAACATTTTTGAGAGAGTAACCTAGTCAGAAGTTACAGGATTTAGTGCGGAGTTTTTTTTTCTGTAAGTTCATGAAAAGTATCAAACGATGGGCAGTATTGCATTTGTAAACAAAAACAGAATGCGGTGAAAGCAAAGAACCTTATATTTGTTAAAAAATGGAATTAAATAACGAAATATTTGAATATGTATAGATTTTAATAATTACACCGCACATCAAGCAAAAAAGCCCCGGGGGTTTCTCGACGGTTTTTAAAGCTTTTGGGTCTGATGAATCCGAATCTGCAGTCAGAATTTTCGGGTCGCCCTAGGCTTTCTGTAGAGTAGAATTTGATGAATATCATTTCAAAATCGTAAAACTTTTTCCCGAGACAAGGATTCGAACTCCCCCCTTGTCTGTCCGCGGCAGTTGTGAGTAGTTGTTCATCAAACAAATCGGCTATCGATGCCCTCTGCATAATGTTGCTGATTTTTCCAATTTGCCGATGTACATATTTAAGTAACAAACGGTAACAACAACAACTACTCACAACAGAGATACAGAGACTCAATCTGGGAAATATTTTGGGCTTTAAGAGATTTTCCGGATTTTCGGGACTTATCGAAATTTTTACTGATTTTGTAATCGAAATTTGTATCGATATTGTTATCGATTTTGTTACTGATATTTTTATTGTTTTTTTAATCGATATTGTTGTCGATATTATTATCGATTTTGTTATGAATTTTGTTACTGATTTTGCTATCGATTATTTATCGATATTTTTATCGATTTTCTAATCGATTTTGTCTACCAATATTATTATCGATTTTGCTATCGAAATTTTTATAGAATTTGACATCGATTTTGTTATCGATATTTTGTCGATTTTGTTATCGATTACTTATCGACTTTGTTATCGTTATTGTCGATTATTTACCGATTTTGTTATTATTATTGTCGATTATGTATCGGTTTAGGTATCGACTATTTATCGATTTTATTACCGATTTTGTTATCGATATTTTTATAGATTTTAGTATCGATTTTGTTATCGATATTTTGATCGATTTTGTCGTCGATGTTTTTATCGATTTTGTTATCAATATTTTTATAGATATTTTTATCGATTACGCTACCAATATTATTATCGATTTTTCTATCGATTTTTTTTATGAATTTGTCATCGATATTTTTTCTGTTTTGTTATCTATATTTTGTTGGATATTACTATCGATTTTGTTATCGATAGAGTATAACGATAAAAATGGAGATAAAGGAAAAAAGAAAAACATAAATGTAATTAGAACGAACAGGGGTAGAGGTAGGGATCTAGATAGAAAAAAGAGAATAAATATAACCTTAAGCAAAATCAGATGTATGTACATATGTATGTATATTGGTTATTAAACAAAATAGATATGTAACGTAAGCTTCACTTCTCCAGTGTGGCCCAGTCGCACTTACTTTTTTTTCGTTAGAATATGATTTTGTTCTGCACTTCAGAGATGGTTTTTCGTAATTAAGAAAACCCGAGAAAAAACTAACTAACTAGAAAGCTAACAAATTTGTAGCAAGCATATCTGCGCACGGAAGGGAAATGGCGTAAAATACTTTTCCAAAACCCGCTCTTAGTAGAGTTTTTCGTTGCATTTTTATATCCGAGCGTACTTGTGCACAAGGGTATTATAACTTTGTTCACATAATGGTCGTTTATAACAGCGTAAAACGAATCGATATAGATATAGACAAATGTAAACATAAATGCTCAGAATGAATAGAGAAGTCGATTAAGCCATGTCTGTCTGTCCGTCCGTCATTCCGTTCATTAACACGATAGCTCGAGCAAAAATTGCGATAATTCAACAAACTTTGGTATGTAGGTTGTCCTTTATCCAAGGTAGGTTGGTACTGGGCGAAATCGGACTGTAACTACGCCCACTTGCCATGGTATTTTCGAAAACTACGACAATTAATACTTGATACCTGCGCCGGGTATATAAAGTTCGGTTTCGCCCGAACTTATACCTCTTTACTTGTTTCAAGCGGTTTTTTTTTCGAGCCAGACGCGGCTAGAACTTATCTTCAACAGAAATTGTTGAAAAATGGCGAAAACTGTAACAATGTTCCAAATGGTTTATGTGAGTTGTTTATGGGACGTTCCATGTCAACCGGTACAGTACGATAGTAAAAATTCTATGGGATGGATTACAAAGATCAAGGTACAAAAATAATCGCATAGATTAGTATGGAGCTAAAAAAGCTTTAAAGTAGCTTCGCGTTCATTCTTTCATTGGCTAAAAATCTCTTAAGCTTGTTTTATAATGCTTGTTTATAAATGCCTCTTAGTTTCGGTCAAAAACCAATAAGTTATAAATAGCAATTTAATATGTACATACATATATGTATATGTAGGCGCTGTGATTTATGTAAGGATATGTTCGCTATGCGACTCATAGCCGTTTGGCAACCAACATAAAAACCGCCAACGAAATAAGCGCCAAAGAAATCAACAAATTTGAAAATATTAAAAATATGAATTAATTTTTTGTTTGGCAAAGACAATGGCAGCCATGTCCTGGCGCAAAACAGCAAAAGGATATGCGACAGCTAGAAGGCTAGACAAAGCAATGTATGAGCATTACATACGTATCTAAGTACGAGTATATTTGCAAAAATATGCATACGTACATGTTTACATACATTAACACAATCTCATAAGTATAAATTTTTGTTTGTAAACCCATAGAGTCCACAATGAAAACACACTGGCCGCAAACTGGAACGCCTTCAGAGCAGTGTCGATTAGAGAGAGCTTTTACTCTGCGCCCTTCCGAATCACCCATGACCACGATACAACCTATGGGAGAAGCCTTTAAAACTTTTTCATACATTTTATATCGAAGGCTGAGCGGAAGATCGACCTGTCACAGCCAGTTCGAAAACACCCTATCTCAGAAAACTTTACAAGAACGCCTGGTTTCAGAGTTCTGTCCTATCTGAGCTGCCGATTCAAAAACGCCCTATCTCAAAATTTTTCAATCTAATTTCAGTTCAGATAGGGAATTTTTTAACCAATTTCTGAGTTAAAGCATCCTTCAACCAAATTCTAAGATAGGGCATTTTTCAATCAAATTACGAAATAGGGCGTTCTTCAACCAAATTCTGTGATAGGGCATTTTTCAATCAATTTATGAAATAGGGCGTTCTTCAACCAAATTCTGAAAAAGGGCGTTCATGAAAAGTTTTATGAAATAAGGTGTTTTCGAACTGGCTGCCGAGATAGATCAATCTTCACTCAGCCATCGATGTGATCGCACGTAGTGTACAGGATATTTGTGGTTTTCTGTGGTCAAAATAAAATCTACATATACTCCTAGAAAGCTTTAAAAAGCTTTGCGTTCCACCTTCACTAAAAATGACTAGAAGGCGACTTTTATAGCCTTAAGCAGAGTGAAACCCTCGAAGAAATAGGTCGCTTTCCAGAAGCTATCGTTTTTTTTGTTTTCTTTATAAGTACACAAGATAGAATAAACGAGATTCTCACTGTTACAACTAACGACACTTAACTACAATAACAAGCTTCCTACGTTGCCTTTTGAAAAAGAAGCAGTTGAATATCCGTCCTCCAGCAATTAATACATACTTCCTCTGTTAAGTTGTTCTGAAGACTCAGCCGTGTCAAAAACCTCGTATGTGAATATCAGAAAAGCGATATGCCTGTGCAATTTACTTATAGCCTGGTATACACCCAGGACTCTTAAAACACACTGACAAACCAAGCAATAAAATGACATAAATACCACCTTAAAAAGGACCCATTCAATCCATCACCTTACGTGTGGGCGATAAAAAGCTATCACATGGAGTGTAAAATCTTTATAAATACGTTCTTTATCGTTGTTGGTGCTTCTGACTGCGTAGGAGTATGATGTATGTATTTTGAAATTAACTTCTTTTCAAGTTTGATTTAAAGACAAACAGGTTCGGCTTTTATGCTATCTTAAGTTAATTTCTAGGTCACTTTCGTCCAAAGAGAGTTAAAATTGAGTGTAAGAAGGTCGCCAAAATTTCCCTAAGCATAAACAGACGGCAGCGTTGACCCGAATTAACTCGGAAACTAACTGCAGTTGATCCAGCTCAAAGTACAGCCCCATCCCTCTTCATCCTTTTGTCTGAATTGAAATTGTATTTCTCTTTTGAATGATCAGAAGCGACTCTGGCTATTAAAAATTCGTCCGCTCTCTCGTTTCCGTATAACTATATTGTAACAGATGTCCATCGTCTTGAGCTTAACAACATCTTGTAATCTCAGACTGTGTTGGATTTTTCGGAGCTGAGGTCAGCGACAATAGAGGTGTCTAATTTTTTTGAACAGATGTTAGCTTTCGCTATGATTAGAGGTGCGTACTACCACTTCGTAGGATCTGGGTTCGATGCCTGGTGCGGGAATGCATTCAGTGCCTGATCAATCTTACTTCAACCAAAACTTCATTTCCATCTCAAAGGAATGTACTTCAAACCAACTACATGGCTTCTTTCAAGTAAGTAAGCCACGTTCTGAGATTACAGAGTGTCGCATCTTCCAGCTTAAAGCAAACATATCCTTCTAATTGATCCGGTAGTTGTATAGTTTAATTTCAAAGTTACTGAACAGTCCCTATGCTAAATTCAAGAGTATAACGGTATCACCTGTCGACTTAGTATTAGCTTGACAAATTTTGATTAGTGGGCGACGTGAAATCACTCTGTCTCCACAAGTTTTTAGGGTAGAGTTTGTATCTCGTGCGACGCCGCAGCACTGGAATTGTTGTGGAACAGCTCTACGGGATCCTTACTACACATCTCCATTTACTAAATTTTTGCAAGATCTCACCAAATGGAACCTGATCTTACCTACATATACATATATCGGATTTTTCTGTGCGTTCATCTTGATACACCAAAAACATTAGCCAAGACTCTGACCACTTCTGCAAGCTTCGGGCAGGTCTACTCTGGATTCCCTGGCGGAAATCGGGGCCTTCGAATCGATCGCGATGCACTAGAAGCTAGTTTCGGATTGCCTGACCTATCTTTCGGTCGTGTCAGTGTATTTCAGAGTAGGATTTATATGGGTGCCAGGTCACAGTGGTATTTCTGTAAACTGCGTAGCGAATAAGGTGGCCAGGTATGGCACAATCCAGTCGTGTTTCTCCAAGAAAAGAAAAAGTGGGAGTGCCTTTAACTGCATGTGGACTACTTTTCGATAGATGGGCCTCGTGCTAGCTCAGTGAACATTTGAAGAAAGCCACACTAGGAACGTGTGCAACGTCTTTCTGATCGGGGGTGGATTGGTGAGGGCCAAGGGATCTGTTTAGGATTACGAAGCATCAACATACAATTACTCAATTGTATAACATACAGCATAAGAAAAATAAGAAAATGCATTTGAAATATGAAAATCTGCACGAAACGCATTTGTACATACGTCTACAAAAGAATCGAATTCAAAGAGCCAACAAAAATAACTTACTTATATAAATTTATTTGTGATTTTCTACAGATTTATCTAAAGCACAAAGAAATATGACGTCCATTAAAGAAATTAGTTTGGCCGGCTCAACACAAAACGGGAGAGCAAGAAATAAGGCGAAGGCGAAGAGAATATGACTTTTGGCTGCAAAAAAAGAGCCTAGCAAGCATGTAATCTTTATAGATGTATACACTTAAATAACAAATGTGTGAAGTTGCATATGAACATATGCATGTATACATTGCTACAAACAAATATTAAATTTCGATATTGTTGTAAATAAATATGCTCTGCATCTGCCTGTGTGTGGCATGGCTCAAAAAAACATAACTATTTAAGTCATATTTTTCCGCATGACGCATAAAATATAAATGTATGTACATATGTGTGAGCCAATAAAGTCTTAATACTAAATTTGATAAATTAAAGTAATCTGACCATATTTCGACATATATGTAAGTTGGTAAAATCTTCGGGCACTTACTATAGTACTATAGTACTTACTCAATTTTCGATTTGATGTTAGCAAGTGTGTGTTGAGAAGTACTTGTATGAAAACTTATATGCATATATAGATGGTGCTCTGCAACAACGACATAATTCAAAATTTTATGCATTTAAGTTATATATTTTTCTGGGGAACATCGACCCATCGGCAGATGGCGCGATTGTGTCATTTATCAGAATATCGAAATCGGCCCTTACTACTGAACAGTGGCACATACTCAGTTGCGACCGAATCTCTGCTCTGGTTCTCGAATTTATCGTGAATATTAATAAGTGGAAACTGTCGATCGAAATTTCTGCGTGCCAACTCAACATACATAAACATTGCCGAAAACATAGTAAATTTTCAAGTTAATTTTTAACTCTCTTCAAAATATTTCAAACTAAACCTTCTTAAACTTCTTTCTTGCGATACAATATCAATTACCTTATTCCTTTAATTTACGCCCATTTTGAATTTTTAAAGAGGTGGCAACCCTCCTACATGTAGTTTAAAACTTAGGCCCTCCTAAACCCATTTCTATTGATATCCATATTACAATAATTCACTTAGTAAGTAATTTTAATTTAATTTAATTTTAAAACTGGTGGCAGCCCTCTCCAAATACTTCGAAAAAATTCTACACGTTGAAACTAAAGGTTTCTAAGCACTCTCACGCTCGCGACTTTAACTTGTGCATACTTTAGTTGAATTCGACTTTCGAAATATGTGGCATCCCACTTCAAACTATTGCCAAACTAAAATCTTTCATATGACACCCTTATTGTTATACATATTTCAATAGAATTACATTTTCCAAACCCGCGGCAACCCTCCTATAGGTAGTTTAGAAACAAAGCGTTTTTCAAACCATTTTGATTGATATCCATGTTTTTAAGTAGATTTATTGTAGTTTTTAAACTGGTGGCAGCCCTTGTTAAACACCTCAACAATAATCTAAATATTCGTACTAAAAAAAGGTTGTTTAGCAATCTTCCGTTTGACACCCATATTTAAATTTTTCACATTGCTTGCGAATAAATAATTTCAGTTCGACTTTTCAAAAAACTGGCAACTCTTTTCAAAGTATTTGCAAACTACAATCTTTTAAACTCTTTTGTCCCTTTAAATATTCAAATTGATTTTTTTCATGTGACATCCCTCCTCCTTGAGTTTGGAACTGGTATTATATATCTTCATACCAAGTTCCAAGTCTCTGCCAGAACTACTTCCTGAGATGTGCAGTAGGAAAAATTCCCTTTGTATGGGTGGTGATTGATACCTATTCGTCATTGTGAATCAAAAAATTTTGATTTTTGTTTTTTAATTCTACGGAATTTTCGCTTTCACTTGGTACCCATATTTTCATTCTACATTGCACCGAATTTTTTTTAATAATTTTTGGAATCAGTCTTATTATGACATTACAAAGTCTTTTAAAAAAAATCCTTACGTCAGTTTTACGCAGTTTTACTATATTTGGCACACAGTTTCGTAAGTATGTACATTGGTTGCTTCGTGTGTTTCAAATTTTTTTTGTTTTTGTCGCACGGTGTAGTTTGAAAGTTTAAAAATTTTCACTATAGAAATATTATTGCTAAATAATGAAACGCGAAAATTTTTGGTTGACTGTACTGAAGATTGTTTTAATTTGAGTTGTGTCGTTATTGCAGAAGACCATAGATATGTACGT
Source organism: Rhagoletis pomonella (assembly GCF_013731165.1). Taxonomy (NCBI): domain Eukaryota; kingdom Metazoa; phylum Arthropoda; class Insecta; order Diptera; family Tephritidae; genus Rhagoletis; species Rhagoletis pomonella. Next base: position 40,651,307 of record NW_023458560.1, read on the forward strand.
ACTAATCTATTTTTGTATTGTATGTCCTTAACTGCCAACAATTACACGCACCACTGACTGATAAGCACTCTAATATGCATAAATGTTTATTTTTGTTGGAATTTAGAAATTTCAAAAACAAGAACACATATAATTTTGATTTACATACATATCTATGTACATTAGGGTGTATCACTCTCCACAAAAAAACAAATTCGGTACTGTTTTACAATCGGAGTTATACCATTTATTATATTTCAAGCCTTTCGTCCTAATATTTCGATTTGCGTGAGCTCAAAAGCTAATTTTATTTATTAAAAAAAAAAATCAATTTTTAAAAGCCTTCTCAAATCGGCTCTGCTCACGTAAATATGAATGTTTTTCCGAAATACATTGAGATATAATAAATTTTATAATTCCGATGGAAAGCCCGCGACTTTTTTGGGTGCGGCACCCTAATGTGCATACATAAAAACATATGTACTTGTACTTGTCCATCAATGCCGTTGGTCTTCAAATCATTCTTCTTAAGATCAAATTTCAACAGCAGATATCAAAGCGACAATGCGTGGAGCACATAAATAAGTACTTGCTGAGCATAATAAAATGCATTCCTGTCGAACATGATTATATACAAATAAAAGTGTCCAAGAACGCGGAGGACTCTTACATTATCTGCTTAGCATTTACTGTCATAATAATAGATAAAATATATTACTGGCCAAAAATATCCTCAAGTTGAAGTTTTTCGTTGAGTGTAGTTATGATTTTCCATATTTGTAATATATATTTACGTACCTACGAGTAACCTCTTCTAAAACTGACATTTGTATTTCTATCTACATACATACATATTCCACTTCAATCAAATCACAATTCGGGTACTCAATTCGGGTAAGTTATTCAGGCACTTCATTTTTATTACTGCAGTCCTTAGCACATTTTTATGCTTTTACTTTAATGAACTATTAAATGGAACATTAATATTACACATAGATGGTTGGCAAAATGACGAGCACTTCTAAATAACAGCCTTCCGGTACGACTTTCGTTATAAAACCTTTCTTTTGGAAGCTGTGGCGAAAGGCCTGCGTAGATAAAGTAAAGAATGCAATCCCTGTAGGTGAAAATCTGGCCATTTCATATAAAATCACAGACTTAAAAATAAAGCATGGCAGGCCTAGTGATTCAAAAAAAACCAAAAAGAATGACTTCTAAAACTGCTATTTTTTATTTTCCCCAATATGTGGGTCGAGTTATTTCGAAACTTAAATTGCCTCTGGACGAAGCTTATCCAATTAGCACACCTTTAAAAATCCTGAGTGCCATAAGTTGGGATATCTACTGCCCGCATCTGTACTCAGCTCTACCACTGTCACCTAAATGTAACTAGGAACTATCCTAGAGCTCGTAGATGAACTTATCGAGATCGCCCCTACTCATGCCGCAAAATATTTTCCAAGCGCAGAGCGAATGCTTTATGGTCAACGGCGTAACTCTCTGAAATCAGACCGCTACGAAAAGGACTCTTGAAAATAGATTTAAGAATTACGTTTTCCTTTTTGGATGTTGCGCGCTCCGCAAAGCTAGATGTATGAAGTGACCAAGTTTTCCTCTGATCTGTAGCTTTATAAAGCAATACTAGTGAACCCGCATGGCGTTAAAACGCCAAAATTTAAATTCAAAGTCTTAAAAACTATTCGAAATGTTAGTCAGATTTATAAGCGATCCGAGTGCCTTATTTTAACTAAATCCGTGCAGCCATTTCTGAGTGAAGACAGGTCTCGCATAGTGTTCATTATTAATTTCAGCAAATTTCAAATCACCCTATACCGACAAGAAAGTTCCAATTTCAACCAATAAAAGTACTTACATCGCACACCTACAGGCCAAAATTTGTAATTTGACCTTTAATATTTGAAATTCGAAAGAACACACACAAAATACAATTCACAAAAATACGTTCTCGTATAATATATAAACTTAGCTAAATCGATATGACTTTTCGAAAAGGTGGCAAGCCTAATCAAAGATATTTTCGAACTAAAGCTTTCATGAATCTATTTTTGACACTCATATTTTAATACTTCATAAAACTTGTGTAAAAACAGGTCCGCTTAAAAAGTATTTTCAAACTAAAATCTTAAATTTCTTTCGTTTAAAAGTGTGATGTATATTTTAATTAACTAAGGAATTAAATTGAATTTGATTTTTCAAACAGGTGGAAGACCAGATATAAAGTCTTTTCAAACGCATTTCGATTCATATCCATCTTCTAACCAACTTAAAAAATAATGTGAATATAACTTTTTAAACAGGTGGCAACTCTTTTCGAACAGCTCAAAAATATTCCTAGTGTTAAAACTAAAGATTTTTGAACAGTCTTTCGTTTGACGCATATATGTATTTTAATATCTATACTTGATATAGGTTCTGCATAAGTCAACTAAATTCGAAATTTCAAATAGGTGGCAACCCTCTTCAAAATATTTTCAAACTAAACCCTTCTTCTTTCAATTTCGTCTGACACCCAAATTTCGCTAATTGCCTCAGTTTAAGTTGACTTCGATTTTTTAAACAGGTGGCAGCCCCTAAGTATATCAGAAATAAAGCCTTTTAATTTGACACCTCATTTTTGAAAATCAAACGAACGGTGCAGATCTGATGGCTTTCATTGTTATATAATTTGAATTAAAAGATTGCAACTCTTTTCGAAAAAGTAAATCCTTATTGCACATCTACAGCCCAAGCCCTTTAATTTGACACCTCATTCTTGAAAATCGAACGGTCTGATGACCTGGACAAAAAATCCCTTCACTTATTATACACTTGTGATCAGCTAATTAAGCCAGCAACATTTTGGCAATTTTTCTTTCGTTTATTTAATGTTTATTATTTTTCCATAAAAGACTTCGTGCAAAAATTATGAAAAATCTGCAAAGTTTCAGCTAAATTTTCAACTTTTTATTCAGATTTTTTGAGTATGCAGTTTAATAGCCCATTAAATTCTAATTTTTCTAGTTTTAAGTTGCTAAAGAACCGCGTTGATTTTTAATAATTTTGTTTCTGACTTCATGACGCAGTTTTTTCCATACAAAAAAAAAATTGTCGAATTTATTTTGTATGGAAATAAAATTATAGTTTAAAAAACTAAAACCTCCCTATTATAATTGCCATTCTTACTGTCATCAGGTATGTAACTTGAGAATATAAATCGCGCATCAATATTACATAGTTACATCCCGAGCTAATAAAAGCGAGGTAAAAAAGACTAAGAGGAATTCTTGGCGAGCCTTTTTTGAAAGTGTGGAAAGCTCTCATTGAGTTATGACGTGCCAATTGCTGTTCTACATTCAGATGCGCTTGCCATGCGTACGAGAAATAGAATAAAAAGTTAATTCATAGGACCAGGTAAGTTTCTCTTCGGTTCCCAATTTACCAAACAACCCAGTCCCAGGATATGCATTCAAATTACGGACTGGGAAATGAAACGCGCCTAGAGTGAGCTGCTGGATAAGCGTCGCTTTATTTCTAAGCCCTTCAAGTCAGCGAGGCAATAGAGTATTACACCTGCTCAATTGTAAAAGACATTCGAAGTGTAAATGCATTGGCTGCCTTCAATCTTCGCTAGTTACATTCTGCAATGGTGGCGTTTATATCGGAAGCCGGAAAAAACACTCAAATCTTTCCCAAGGATTCCAAACCTATCAATATGGAGATGCCGATTGATCAGCAAATTAGAAGCTTAATTCTCCACGATCACCCACCAGGAGCTCTACTTGCTTACATCATGTGTAGGTCGGTCGAGACTACCGACCACATGATCTTAAAGTCGAGGTAAAAATACTTTATATGTAAGTACTTCACCCCGATATCCAGTGGGCTTTTAATGTAATTTTAAGTCCGAAATTGACCTTGTTAAACCCATACAGCGCTTCTTTGCTATACAACTCTCTCAGCGGAGTGCAACCACTCGGCGTAGAGTAAACAGGAAAATGTCAGAGACTGCTGTTCTCTCACAACTTCCTTGGTCGTAAAGTATCTTCTAGAAAAGCTTTAGTCAAGGATGCATTTCTTGATACCCTCTACGATATGATCCAACCGTTATTGAATCTGATGACTAAATGGTAATCAAATAGTGGATTCGGAGCAGATTATAATAAGGTGGAACTGGTATTTTTTATTAAGAAGCTGTCGTGAAATTCTAACATTGGAAAGGGAGTGAAGAAGCATCAGTGGCTCTCCACTTCTGCAGGGCGGCAATAGATAAGAGGTGTGACCGCTCTACTAAGGCTATTTCCTGGTTTCATGAAGTCATAGTTAGGTCCATAATGTTTATGGAGTCTTCGTCTGATGAAAGAGAAGACTTTGCTAGTCAGAATGTATATGAACTGAGTCTCAGAATTTGAGTCCATTAGTTCTTGTGGTAACTCGTCGAAATTGTTTTTTTTTTCTTTTCCGCCTTTTTTCTTGGAACGTATCTAAAGAACCAATATGTTCAGCTACTGTTCTGCATTTTTGCAAAATCAATGGACACTTATTTCTCAAAACTGAAAATCTTCAATTAAACTGTTAATATTGGCAGAAATTTACAAGTTTGATTTCTTCTAGAAAATTTTCTTTTTCTTTCAATTCATTGGTTAGTTAATTAGTTGTAGGGTGTAACAGAACAGGAGACATCGCGGCCTCTAAGATCTTTTGTATCACTTATAGAGAGAGTCCTTAACCCAGTGGAGCCAAGATACCTTCGGCTTCGCTATCCTAAAAGGGCCTTTGTAAGCGCTTTCTCTATTACAAAGGGTTCGACCATTGGATCTTGCCATGCTCTTAAGTTTGATCATCTTCGAGGCAGAGCCGGCCTTCCGACTCTGAAATCACACCTATTCGGTGCAAGTGGAATTCATGGAATGCGTCCCAGTATCTCTACCTACATTCGCTCAATAAGGAACTGGGAAGGGACGGACCAAAACTTGGAAGCAGGGTTGCTGGAGGTGTCTTCTGTCGGGAGCTCTCCACTAAAACTATATCCAGACTTCCGCAATTCTGCAGCGTTTTCAGGCGGAAACAGATGCGATCAAAGAAGCGGTACACTCACTGCTAAAGAGTGTGACGTCCTATTAGAGATGTTAGCATATGCTCTGATAGTCAGGCGGCCATCAGGGTCCGAAACGCTATGATGGTGCGGTCGAAATCGCGTCGAACTATTTTTTCATAAAGCTAATTTGGATAGGCCGTACCACAGTGACTTCGCGGAAATTGGCGTGGCTAATGTTCTGGCATGAAAAGGTGCACTTGAAACGTTATAACCGGTTATCGAGCAACTAAGGGCGTTTTTGTCTACTTGCAGTTACCCAATTGAGCCTCATGTAAGATCCGCGAGCGCTGGGCTAACACTAGAGCATGCGGAATTGTCAAATCGATGCAACCAATTCTGCCCGAGACAATTGAACCCCTGACCCCCATCTCGACTGGCCTGCCCAAAAGGTAACATCAAACGTGGTTATGGAGTGATTTAAAATGTTTTGAATTTTGAATTAAAATTTTCTTTTATAAAAAATCTGCTCTCCTATATCCTCTTCACCAGTAAATACCAATTTTCTATCGAGTACGACAGTTTATCAAAATTCATATCCAACACCTGTGTTTGCTATAAATTAAGTTTATTAAAAATTAATTTCCATTCTCCAGAAATGTCAAGTTTACCAAGGACTCGAAATGGTACCAAAAACAACACTTGTTCATATATGCAATTTTAGAAATGAAAATAAACTGAAGTGCTGACAGCTTTTACCGCACTTCATTAAAAATGCTAAAACGAATCTACACAAACTGAAAGATATTTTCAACATTTTAATTTTTTTTAAGTGAACTTGTGATCTTTTGATTAAAATATGTACCGTATGTATGTAGTATATGATTGGATGTGTGGCTAACAAACAAACAAACAATCAGTCGGCCGGGCGAGCTGGCTCAAAAGCATTTGACTGCATAAACATCTTGTTTTCGCCACACAAAAGCATAAATGCAAATAAAATAATCAAAAGTGGAGCAGGACAAAGTTCACTTTAGAAGCAGTGAGGAGATGATGGGAGTTGGGGAAGGCGTTAGAGGCAGCAGGAGGTTTATGTGTGTAACTGTGGCAACCGAAGGCGTACTTTATTAAAAAATTCTATAGAGCTGCGGAGAAGACAACATGCTGACACAAAATTATTGCATCCCAGCCAGCAAGAAAACGTACATTTTACGAACATCATGTTTTACGAGGGATTCTCGTATCGCCAAATAGTTAGAGAAAAGCTCGTAAACGATAAAACAAAAAAATTTAATAGAAAGAGGCTTGTAGTAATTTGTCAGCACAAGAAAAAATTTTAGTTTTGTTGACAATTTTTCTTCAATCACAATATTTTATAAGTAGTTTGTTAAATATTCAATTTAAGAAAATTATTAAGTATGTGATTTATTGGCAGACTGGTGCAAACGCCAAGGACGATCTACTACTTTCTTTTATAATTAAACTTCTTGTAAGTAGCTACTACATATGTAATTCAAAAATACAAATTAATTTAACGAGTTTTGCATTTCTTTCACAGGCTGCGCGGAGTAACTCTAAAGGATTTAAACGTTTAATTCCCCTATCTCGTAAGTTTATTGTTATTTTTTTTTTTAATTTGCTAGTTTATTAGGTCTTTGCAGTTATTGAACTTAATGTTTTATTGATAATATGGCTTCTCAATTAAAAAGGCGTGCGAAATCCGAAGCCTTATCCGTACTAGCGACAATAAATGATTCATTAAAAAAAATTATTACAGATGAGGTAGCAAAACTTTTCTCGTGGAAGGGAACTGGTACCAAAAGCAGCGCTATTGGTTGGCAACGTTTGCGTCAATAAGAAGTACGGATCTTAATATTATTTATTACCACTTTTTACTTAATTAAATTTTCCGGTTTCCAATGGAGTTTAATCTTTCACTTTATTTTCTTAGGTGTCTTTCGTTAAAAATTTAACTCCCACGAAGAAGTTTTTATTTCCGTATCAAAGAAGCACTTCCAATATGCACACGACCGGCAAAACAAATTGGCAGCCTATCGGCAAAAAAGATAAAAAATAAATTCAGCAACTTTATAATATATATTAAACCCCTCTTATTTAATTGTTAATTTGTTAATAGATAGTTTGTTAATATTTATTTATCTGAAAATATCTTCACATATACAGTGCCGGGAAAAAATATTGGCACAGAGAATTTTTCGCCATGAATGCAAAGTTTTTTATTCTGATTTCTTCTCTAATTGTTTTTTATAAAAATATAGTTAGTATGAAGTTCTACTTTCAAATCAGATTTTTTAGAAAAATTTTAAGTATGCAGTTTTATAGCCCATTTAATTTTAGTATAATAAAGTGCACGCTTGTAAACGAGTCTCGTAAACGATTAATTTACGTTAAAAAAGCGTCTTTTTACACTGCTTTATCTACTGTTTTTGAATGCTAAAAATAGAGGCAATTAATTAATTCAAATTATTGTAGTTCTTTTATTGAATGGAATTATAGTTAATAAATATTTATAGTGCCGGATCAAAGTATTGGCACAGAGAATTTTTCGCAATGTATGCAAAGTTTTTTACTTGAATTCTTTTCGCACATTTTGTTTTTTTAATATAGTTAGTATGAAGACCTACTTTCAAATCAGATTTTT
>NW_023458560.1:40668979-40685637 GCF_013731165.1 Rhagoletis pomonella
GCGTAGCCACGCCCACTTATGGTTACATGTGTATATCTTGGTAACCGCTGCACCAATTTCTCCCAAACTTGGCACAATTGTTGGCCTTCGCACAACATACCAAACGGCCGAAAATTTTTAAAATCGCTCAATAACCACGCCTACTTCCCGTATAACGGTAATTTTCAGAAATACGAAAACTGCGATATTTTAGTAACTACTGGAGATTATTCACTCAAAATTGATATTTATAATAAGTTTTAGACGAAAAATAAGAATATTATAAATTTTTGGAAAATGGGCGTAGCCACGCCCACATATGGTTACATGTGTATATCTTGGTAACCGCTGCACCAATTTCTTCCAAACTTGGCACAGTTGTTGGCCTTGGTACAGCATAAAAAAGCGCCGAAACTTTTTAAAATCGGACAATAACCACGCCCACATCCCATATAACGGTAATTTAGAGAAATACAAAATCTTCGATAAATCAGTAAATATTGAAGCTAATTTATTCAAAATTGATGCTTGCAACAATTCTTTACCAAGAAATACGATTATGGTAAAACTTTGGAAAATGGGCGTGGCACCGCTCACTTATGATCACATATATGTATATCGGTAACCGTTCTACCAATTTGTACCAAACTCGGTGTGGTTATTGTGCTTGCCACATATAAGCAAAACGTTGAAAATTATTGAAATCGGACTAAAATAACGGCCGCTTCTCATATAACGGTAAATTCAGAAATGCTTGAAACTTCAATATTTCGAAATTGAAGGACGCTAATTTACTCAAAATTGATACACCCCGGCTTACCATCTAGCGGAAGGTTTCGGAAAGGTGAAAAAACATATATTTAATACTTGCGCCGGGTATTTAATGTTCGGCTCCGCCCGAACTTAGACTTTCTTACTTGTTTTAATGATTTCTTTTTTTTTTTGGTTTGCTTTAGTTTAGTGGGGATATTCTGTGGAAATTTTCCTCTAGTACTTATCAAACGTAAATTGTCCCGAAAAAAGTAAAAATAACATCAAAACAGCTCCATGACAACAAACAAGTCTATGACTTGACAAAGCGTTTTAGATACCATTTAGGGCCTCTATCTCAAATTTTTTTCCAAAAGTTAAAATCTGCGAATAGAATCGAATTTCAAACTGGTTATAATTAAATGCAATAATATTAAACCGCAGAGCAGGCACCTTGGCGAGTTGCGATTGCCTATCTGAATCGCCACCTAGTCAGCTTCAGGATCAGAGTAACGCGGATCGATGTTCATCCGAATTCTGCACTGCTCTCTTCTGGGCTCCGTTTGCAGGCGAACAGTGACCACGAACTGACAACCCTCCTAATGCAGGGTCTTATGCGACGACTCTGCCTATTAGACAGTCTGAAGCCAAGGAGTCTAAAACATTGATTATATAATAAGATCGTTTTTGACACCGGGTCGCCTCAAGATGGAACGGCGGCCTTATCGCGGTGGGCCGTTACTTTCCTTCATCAGTTATTTTAACAACTGGGTCCGCCTCGTCGGGCATGTAGTCGTACGACCAAGATGAATACAAAAAATAATAAAAATAATTATTTATGAAAATTGAGGGGTACAAGGAAGGTGACAGGCCGAGTGAGTTGGTTGCTCGAGTCTCAAAAGGAAATGCAGACAATGAAAACTCGGACCAGGAAGGCACAAATGAAAGCGTATTGACTCTCAGTTTAGTACGTGAAAAAGAGCTGCTAGCGAGTCCCACAAAGAGTCAATCAAGGGGAAGCAAGAAGAAATGAATTAGAGGGAGGGGAAATGTGTTGTAGTAATACCAAGCTTTTCTCGACATAATACATTCAACGCCAAAAGCCGAGGTCGGTCCAACCGACCTAAAATAACCCAATCTTTGTCACGCAAACTGACGACTTAGATCGAACGCTGAAAACCCAAGTTATATTTACTTACCTAAGCCATTATTGCAAATTAAACATGGAGATCTTATAACAATAAAAATACCCACATTACAAATCCTAAGCTGAAGTTGAAATTTAGATTAGAAGTGGTACCCAGAGTTCCTGTGGCAATGTGAGCAAATGGTCTTACCGTGAGCTGAGCGAGTACTGGGGAAATAACTGCGGCATAAAAAGGGTGAAGAACGGCTCAATCGAAGGCGGTCAATGAAACTTCTGCAGCTGGCCAAATGTCAACTCTTGATTCCGATAGGTGTCCTGATCAAATAATTTCCTTTAGAAACCAAAGCGGTGTTGTGTAATCGGACCTATGCTGAATATCGTCATCGTCATCGTCAGCGATCGTCAGCGCATCAGTAACATGGCTGCCGATAGCCGTATCGACACTTTTACTGACGATGACGATATTCAACATAGCGCGGAATATTAGGCGATCGTCTTTTTCCGTAGCTGTTTTGGGGACTACGATTTCGAATCAACTCAACATCTGCTTCTCGGCTGCCCAGATTTTGCTAGATTGAGTTTTAAACACCTTAGCTTGCATTTCATAAACGCTGAACAGATTTCTGCTGCGGAACTTCATGCAATAACTTCGTGAAATAGGTTAGGTGAGAAATTAACCATTAATTTCATTTCATTTTGTACTTAGCAGTACACGACTTTTTCATAACCATTTCGGGAATAGTTCAGGACTATTTCAGGATCATTGCGTGACTAGTTTCGAGATATACGCAAAGTTATCCTAAAATAGTTCCGAAGTGCTGAAAAAGTCAAAATCGGAAAAGCAAAAGTTAAAAAGACCAAATCTTGAATCGGTACCGACCGAAACGGTGCCTTCCCAATCCCACAAATATTGCGAACTAGTCCCTTAATGCTCCCTATATACTAAAAAAATAAACCAGAAATCGCCCTTGAATAGCCCTGCATAGGACCGCAACAAGTCCGGAAGTGGTCCTGAAAAAGACCTGAACAGGCCCCGATAGGGTCTAAGTCCGGAACATGTCCCCAAATAATCTCGAACAGCTTTGGCCCGGTTCCTTGTTAGTCTCAAAATTATCCGGAACTAGTCCCAAAATGTGCCTAAAGTAGTGCTTAACAACCCTTATTAGTCCCAAAACGTCCCCGAACTTGTCTCAAAATTTTTCGGATAAACTCCTGAACTAGCCCTTAACAGGTATCGAACTAGTCCCAAAATGGTCGAGAAAACGTTCCAAAACTGTCTCGAAATGATACCAACTAATCCCGAAACGATCCCAACTAGTCCCGAAATGGTCCTAAACTAGTCGTGAAGTAGTGCAGAAATGGTCAAGAAACATCATTTTCTGGTGGGTTAACGCAAATTTTGCCCATACTGGGAGCTAACACGTTAACACATCAAAAAATTTGTGCATCAAATGGTCAGTGGGAGACTCTTCAGTTTCCATGACTGCCGCTAAGGTAACTAGAGTTGCAAGGTCGCGATCTTGCCGATTATATTCCTTACGACATAGGTGGCCTTGTTGCCGCTCTTCCTTAGAATGCTTATAAACTTTAATTGTTTAGAAACACTATATTGGTCACTCTCTTATTATACTTGGAAAAAAATTTCACACCGGCTCTTGAATGGACTTAGGTTATTATATCAATCGCTGCTCCAGGTCCATTCTAAACGATAGCTTGGTTAGATTAGGTTAAAGTGGCTGTCAGTGACTCAACTGGTACTCCTACGACCGTAGTTATGCGCCGATTTTGGGATACCAGGTGAATCGTGAGAAACCCTTCTACTCAAATCATCGCGTGGAGTTTGAGAAACCTAATATGTAGTGGCAAGTTTTCCTATCTTAGTAATGTTGCTTAAAACTTCGAAAAATGTTAACCCCCATTTACTAGTGTCTTCTACTTCAGAGTGCACTCTCTTGCAAGTTCGTCCGCCTTCTCGTTGCCTGGTAAGTTTCGGTGCCACGATACCCATACCAAGTGAAGATACAAGTACCTAGCCACTTCGTTGAGGGTTCTGCGGCAGTTCCCTACGGTTTTGAATGTTTGGGAATATGAACTAGAAATAATCTCTGCAATTGCCGTTTGAAAATCCCCCTACATGGCTGTAGTTGTTGTTGCAAGCTCTTCAATTTGAGTTGTATTTGGTGTACCATTTTGGCCCGATTCGAATACCAATACGACGCGTACGAAGAGCACAAATACGAAGACAGATACGAACAAGAATTCGAATAATAGGAAGACGAATAGAAAAGTAATACGAAAACCAATACGAATACGAAGAAGAAGACAAATGCGAATACGGAGACGTATAAAATTTGAAAAGCAGCGAAGAGGAATTCGAAGACCAATAGGACGACTAAGATGGACATACATAATACAAATACGAATTTGAATATGAAGGCGAATACGAATACGAACACACTGAAGAATGCAAGTACGAGTAGGAAGACGAATACCAAAATTAATGCGAAGGAGAGCAGGAAGACGAATATGAACACCAATACTTATACTAAGATGAATAAGGAGATGAAAACGGGAACAAATATGAAGGCGTATATGAACACAAATACGAATATGAATATGAGGTTGAATACAAAAAGGAAAATGAATACAAAGACAAGCCCGAGGTCGAATACGAATTCGTTGTCTAACTGAAGACGAATTCGAATACGACCATGATTAAATAATAAAAGGTTTGCTCGGAAAACAGTTTTCTCGCTTCCTCTTGACAAAATCGGTGCCCTTAGCAAGACACTGTGTGTGGGTTCGTGTGTTTGTGCGAAGCGTTTGTAAGGGAGTTAAGGGAGTGTCAAAACTCTAATTTAACTTTAATTATTGAATCATGGAAAACGACGACGCAGATAAAGATGAATACGAACACGAACACGAATACAAAAACAAAGACGTAAGTCTATAATTCGAATATAAGGACGAATACGAAGAGTAACACGAATAAGACGGCGAATACGAAGATGATTGCGAAGGCGAATACAAAGACAGCTTCAGACGAATACGTACAGGAGCATGAATACTTATACGAAGCCAAATACGATCTGAAAGAAAAATATTCGGAGATTAGTTCGAAGGCGAATATGAATGACGATCAATACGAAGTCGAATACGAATACGAATGCTAATACGTATACATTCCGAAGACGGTGACTAAAACAAACACGAAGGTGAATGCGGGGTCTAATAAGAAGAAGAGTACCTATACATATGAAGACTGCGACTAAAACGAAGACCAAAAAAAACGGCCGAATTTCGGCAGCAACTGGCCCTCTTTGTAATAACAAACACAAGAACGAAGGAGCACCTTCTTTGTGACTCAAGCGAGACGCATTTCGCGCGCAGGCGTCATTTGCTAATATACTCGTGTGTATGAACTTTGAAGTGTATATTTTTTTTGTTGTGCCAAATGCGATATGGAGTATTTATGTGCTCTACAGTTATTTGACATACCCATAACAGCTGTAAAACAATGAATTTACGAGCAGCTTACAATGTTTTCAAGTGGCAGGAGATTGGGTTTTGGGAAGAATTGCAATTTCGTTTTGCTAGAGGGACGAAGTGCAATAAAGTTGCCATTGCCTGAAGTGAAAATTTACTGATTTAACGCTTACCAGCTAAGCTGATGATACTGATGCGAGTATGTATGTATGTATGTATATGAAGATCACACGCTTTTGGGTGAAAATTTTCAATGGTGCTAAGCGAATTGGAATTGTGTGAAATTTGAGCGGCTTACCAATATAAAAGAATCAAATAACAACAACTACAAGCTGGCAAACACAGGCGGCGAGGAAAGTGTAAGCAGCAATAAAATCGAAATGTGATTGGGAAATTTTTTGGTTTTTGTTTTCAAAATCACTGATCACCACAATCAACATTTAGCACCTTTTTCCTGCAGCTACCTAAACGCAACGCATGGTTTTAGATACAGAGAAATGGAGAATTTACAATTGTTTGCCAAAGTCATTTGTTTCACATTCGAGTACTTTTATTAGATATCCAAAAACGCGCAGTCCTTCAGCAACTGTCAACCCTCAGCGCAATTCGATAAATCCCTACATCAATCTCTATGCCAGCTGGCCCGGCCATCGCTGTTCAATTGACGCTTGATTCGCACATTCGTAATGGTCTCTTCGATTGAATGATTTTGCGTCAAAGCGTTGATAATGCAACGCTCGAGTGCACGCAAGCGTGGTTGTGTTGCATCAACGGCATCAATTCAAGCGGTGTCTGTCGGCCATTGGCCATCAAAGCTACTACGTACATAACACAGCCATCATCAAGTGAAAAAAGTGGGGGCAACCGCCGTTGTACAAATACACTCGGAAATCCGGGCAATTCGTAGGTCATTGTTGATTTTATATCACAGCACTCTCATGTTGCATGCTGGATGCAGCACGTTGCACACTTCACTACGTCGGCAATGCACGCACAATAAAAATTAGCGTGGTTTCTTATTTATACATAAACTGGTCATATGTGTATATTACAATGTGTGTAAGTATGTACATATGTATGTCTAGTGAGCTGTTTGTTTGCGGTCCTAATCTGCACATGTGTGAATTTGTAATTTTTAGGCAATTTAATCTGGTACTTTACGGATACACGACTAAAAACATAGTGCAACTAAGTACCTGGAAGTATAATTTTCTGTTGAAATTCAGTTCACAAATGTATGTATGTACATGTGCGTAACCCTCCATTTCAAATGTTTGTGGTCTTATTTTTTTGGGTTTTCGAACTAACCGTTTTTCGCATGCTCGTGTGAGTTTTCCTAGTGTTCATCGAAAATCTGTAAATAAATAACATTCATTACAAATATTTGAATGGCCTACTGCATGCGAAGAACACAGTCTCTGACAGGATCTCTAAACCGTTAAGTACTGCCGTTGGCCTCTCAGAGCACGACACAAGTTTTAGATTAAAATTAAGTCCCCACGAATAGCTTTTACCGAGCGAGCAATCGTGTGCGGTGACAAGAGCGCCTGGTCTGTGAGACCGACGACAGTTTTTATCACAGGAATACAAACTGGGAATTGTATGAAAGGGTAGTGAGGAAGAATTTAACCAAGTATAGGGTAAGTGACTCCCACTCTGAATTGGAGGAACTGGTAGTCTCACTTACCAACACTCTAAATAAAGCTTATTGCATCGCATGCCCTCCGCTACATGCCAAGCGAGGTTCAAAGCCACCTTGGTGGAACAGGGGGCTCGGAGCACTCAGGAAAAATGTTAGGGAACTCTTCAAACTGGCCAAGGTAGCCGATGACGAGTTCTGCTGGATGGAATACAAGGAAGTACTTAAGGAATACAAGAAAGAGATTCGTAAATGCAAGCGGGAGTCGTGGAAGAGCTTCTGCGGCGAATTAGAAAAAACAACCGAGGTAGCCAGGCTAAGGAAATTGCTATCCAAGAACCCGACTAATCCAAGGTTACTACGTAAAAAATGTGGAGAGTGGACTGGAAGCAGTGAGGACTCACTGGAAGACCTAGTCAACACACACTTTCCGGGGTGTACAGACAGCATAGATCTGCAACTTCTAGGAGATAGCGTGGAAAATGTCCCCCCGGACATCATAACGGAAGAAAAAATACGGTGGGCAATCGATGGCTTCGGGCCGTTTAAGTCCCCAGGCACAGACGGTATCTTTCCAGCCATGATGCAAAAAATTTCCGCAGTGCTGACACCATACTTGAAAACAATATACGAGGGATGTTTAAGACTAAACTATGTGCCTGTCCTTTGGAGAGAGGCGAGGGTCGTATTCATACCGAAGGCGGGCAAGGGAAATCCCCTCTATTCGAAAGAATACAGACCAATTAGTCTAACTTCATTCCTTCTAAAGACGCTCGAAAAGATTCTGGACGCCTACATTAGGGATAAGCTGCCGTCGGCCAGCATATCAAAGGCGCAGCATGCCTACACGAAGGGTAGATCCACTGAGACTGCACTTCACTCACTAACCGCGGTAATAGAAAAAAGCTCTGGAGCATAAAGAATATGCCCTAGGGGTCTTTCTGGACATAAGTGGGGCATTTAATAATGTCTCCTATGAGGCAATAATGGAAAGCCTAGAAGCAGCCCAGGTAGAGTCTGCCATCCTACTATGGATAAAAAGCCTGCTGAGCTGCAGGAAAATTAAGGCGGAGTGGAACGAAGCCAGGTTGCTCAGACTCAGAACTCCTCAGGGTGGGGTTCTGTCACCACTCCTGTGGCTACTCGTAGCGAATGAGCTTCTGGGAAAATTCGAAGGGAAAGCACCCAGACTAATTGCCTATGCGGACGACATAGCTATAGTTGTTACGGGGAAATTCCTAGACACCATCAGTAACGTAATGGAAAGCGCTCTAAGGGTCGTACATCGATGGGCGACAACAGTCAACTTAGAGGTAAATGCTGACAAAACGGATGCGGTACTGTTCACAAGAAGGTACAAAATCCCCGCGTGGAAACCCCCGAGGCTCAACGGGGCGGAGCTATCAATCAAGGATCACACCAAGTACCTGGGAGTAATTTTGGACAGCAAACTGATGTGGAAGCTAAATGTGGAGGAAAGGGTGAAAAAGGCCAGTGGTGCCCTTTACGCATGTAAAAAGATGCTGGGTACCACATGGGGCCTATCCCCTGGCCTCATGCATTGGTGTTACACAGCGGTAGTTAAGCCCATATTGCTCTACGGTGCTCTGGTATGGTGGACCGCTGCAAACAAAATTTCGTATAGAAAACCATTGGAGCGATTACAGCGGCTCGCTGCACTGTGCATAACAGGAGCGCTAAGGACCACTCCAACGGCGGCACTTGAAAGGCTACTTGGCCTACCACCAATCGACATCGCGGTGGAGAGCACTGCAGCGAAATCCGCCACGAGATTGATGGCCTTAGGTGAATTCTCCGCAAGAACCTTCGGGCACAGCTCGATAAGCAGGGGGATGGAGGACAAAATAGACCACATACCCCCACGCTTCATCTGGGGAAGAAGGTTTAAAGCTACGGTTAAGGAGGGCGGATGGCGCATGAGCACGCGACCCACCGGCGTAACGTATAACATCTACACGGATGGATCAAAAATGGCTGATGGAGTGGTCGCCGGAGTCTATTGCGCCGAGCTAGACCTCAGGCAACCCTTCAAGCTTACAGAGTACTGCAGTATTTTCCAGGCGGAAGTCTTCGCTGTAAGGAAAGCTGCTGAGATAGCTAGCAACGCAGGAAATTATATAAAAAATATCAATATATATGTCGATAGCCAGGCGGCGATTAAGGCCATAATCTCACATCGTATTGCGTCAGAAAATGTCCTTAGAAGCAGGGAAGCAGTAGACAGGGCGGCCGAGAGTAAACGGCTGCATATATACTGGGTTCCAGGCCACAAGGGCATTTTAGGCAACGAAATAGCTGATGAGATTGCCAAAAGTGCCATCCGTCTTGCTAGCGAACCAGTACGGGAAATACAAAAGTCACTAAAAACGATCTACAATGAAATTTCCGAAAGAGCTGGGTGCCGGATCAGGGGGAGATGGAACGCATTAGCGACATGCAAAACCACCAAGATCATGTGCAATAGCAGCAAAGGAAACACCCATTTCTTGCTTACACGGTCACGTAGGGATTGCAGGACAGTTGTCGGCCTAATGACGGGCCACAACCTACTGGCATCCCACGCAAGCAGAATGGGCATTAGTAACAGTGACGCATGCAGGAAGTGCAGGGAGGAAGGCATGAGTGAGACGTTAGAACACCTCCTCTGTTTCTGTCCGGCCTTAGCTAGAAATCGTCTTAGTTATCTCGGAGCTTCGCAGTTTAAAGGACTAGAGGAGGTTTCAAAACTGGATATTAAGGCACTCTTGAACTTCGCAAAAAGCGACGACTACTTTAGACCGCAGTAAAACGGACCTCCATCTGGCACTACAAAGGACCAACGGGTCTATGTAAGGCGCAACAGCCGGCCAGTGTAACCTAACCTAACCTAAGTTTTTATATATGCTGGAATGAAAATGTCATTACAGTTTTCTTCAGGCGACTCACAAAAGTTGGTTTATCAATCATATTTATTTTGAATCTATCCCAGAATTTAATGAATTCTCTATGAACTGACTTCCCGGCCTGCTCGGACCATAATCCTAAACCATCGTTATTCAAGAATGAAATAGATTGCTTTAAATGTTTAAGGATAAAATGGATTTTGACAGTTTGAGAAATTCCAGTACTTTTCAAAGCTGTGCGGAGTTCGTTAAGATTTTTATCAAAATTACTAAGATCCGCTTGTTTTGCGGAAAACCATGTATTCACGATTTTGCTCATGGCTTTGAACGAGGCAATATATATTTGGTATTGTTTTTACTGAGAGTTTCTTCCATACAAACTATGTTCGACATTTTTTTGTATGTGGAAGACACTGTCAGCAAAAAATAAATAATTGTAAAAAATCAACGAAATTTTCTGGTAACTTCAGACTTGCACTTTACTAATTGGCTCAAAAGTAACATTTTAAACATTTTTCTAAAAGATCTGATTAGAAATTGTGATCAGATGAAAGTGTCTCCGAGCCAATAATTTTGTACGGCATGGTACTTATAAGTAATCTAGGTTTCACGAAAAAAAAAATAAATAAATACAAGGTAACATTAAAATATCAGTCATTTGTTTCGTTGCTGTGAACTTGTTTCAAAACTTCTGGCTTTTGCTATAATTGTAAAACTCTGTGCATGCCATTTTAACGTATTTAGGTACATACTTATATTAATCATCAACTATTGCTTATGCAGAACGTGCTACATTTAAAAAAAATCGCATATGAAAGAGCACCAACCCAACTCGTAATAATTTAAGTATACAAATTTTAGTATTTAGTATAGAAATATTCAATTGAAATACGCCAATATTAAAATGAAGCGCTTTGCACTTAACGGATGCTTTTTCATAATTAAGTTAAAAAAAAAAATTTTTTAAATTCCATGCTGTCTGTAATGGGATTTGAACCCTGACGCTCTGGAAATTAGCAAATTGTGGCAAGCATCTTCGTGCACTCAGCTACAGCCAGACATGTAAATGTGCATTCAAATGTTCAGTTTGATTCAACACCACGTGTGCGTGGTATGAAAGTATTGTTTTTAAGTACGAACATTTCAAAACGATAATCAAATAAAAAATATTCATGTTTACTATGCGTTATTTCCCCCAGTAAATTCATAAAATTTTTCTTAATATTACAACGCGTTTTTTCTCTCAGCGTAGTCATTTTTAAGCATAATTTGTGCAATCAAATCGAAAACCGGGACACTTAAATGAAACCCGGGACATTTTAAGGTTGGACCGGGATACCGGGACAAATAGTCTAAAACCGGGACATGTCCGGGAAAACCGGGACGTCTGGCAGCCCTACACACAAAGCGCATACTTTCATGCGATTTTCTTTATGATCGCATTTGTGTTCTGGATGTACAATAGTCATTATTTCCTGACAGAAGAGTACATAAATACCAAAATAAATCTCATACAAGCTTTGAATTTATTTACTTATTATGAGGAGTACCGTTGGCCTAAGTTAGAGCATTTTTATTTCTTGCACAAGCGCAGTGCGACTTGCCTGCGCTACTTGCTTATAGCAACAAACCTTTAATAAAAAATTACTACCGTATTATATAGCATACAATATTGTATACATACATACATATATTGCGATATTGAAAGTGTTTGTAATGAGAAAGTTCACGCTACAGAAAAAGGTAATTGTGGTGTTTTATCTAAGTTGTATACCGGTAGCGCCCAATAAATCTCGATCAATTATTCTTTCGGTAGGAAAAAATGAAAATGTTTCACATTGATTTGATCCGTTTTAGTGAGTTAAAAAATGGGAACAGATTTATATGAGATTTCTTCTCGTATAAATATGCTCTAATTATCGAGAAGTACGCCTTCCTCTTTTGCAAATATATCCTATCAGAAGTATATAAAATGTGGATATCTTTAAAACAGGAGCAGCTAGGATTTCAATTTAAGCGGATTCTTAACCTTAAGATATCAACAAATACAACCCTGCCTTCAGATTTTGTCGACATTTTTATGCAACCTATCTTCGCTTCCTGCCCACCGTGCTTATATAGGTGTACATCCCTGTTAAAGTGTGCCTCCCACGAAGGCGGCCCTCTAACCTAACCTAACATAACCTATATTAAAATACTAGCAAGAATATTCCGTTTATTCAAAGAACTATTTAATAAACTGTTCTAAACCACACATTTTAACAAAATTTTTAACATTGTTTCTCGTATACTAGTCCCCTTTTTGCCATCTTCATTTGTTCATATTCAACAAGAGAGCCACCAAACTGTAGGTATTGTTCATAGTCTAAAACAGAAGCAAATACATATTTAGTACCTCGGATATGGCCAAAAATCAACACAGTAAAACCTTTGAAAAGACGACCAAACTGATATCGAAAAATTTCCCAGCTCGCACACGCACCGGGCGCTGCAGCATTTCCATGTAAATTACCAAATATTTGCATATTCGAGGCGAATATTGAGTCCAGTTAAGGGAAGTTAAGAAGAAAATTAAAAAAGGCGTCAGGCAGAGCATTGTACATTTCAGTTAGGTGCATACATAAAAGGGTTAAGTTAGAAATTAGTCATTAAATTTCATTTTGTACACGACCCTGAAATTATCCTGAACTAGTACCAAAATCGAGCTGAAGTAGGTCTGAAAAAGTCATGAACTTGTCCCGAAATGACTTCGAACAACACTTCAAACAGTCCTGAATTGGTCCCTTACCAGTCAAAAAATGATTCCGAACTACTTCGTCCTGAAATGTTCCTAAAATAGTTTCAAGTAGTCAATAAGTAATACCGAAATCGTCCCGAAATGTTTCTGAAATTGCTACGAAATGGTCCTGGAATAGTCGTGAACAGGTCTCGAAATGATCCCGAGCTAGTTCCGAAATGAGTCTTAAGTAGTCATGTACGATCGAAAAAGTCGTAAACTTGTCCTGAAATTGATCTCGAACAAGTCTTGTTACGGTACCGTATTGATACCTACAGTAGTCCTGAACTAGTCCCGAAATGTTTCGAAATAGTCCTGGACTAGTATCGAAAAGGTTCGGAACCAGTACCAAAATGACCCTCAAATACTCGTGAACTAGTCCCGAACCAGGCACGAAATGGTCCTGAACATATCCCGAAATGATCCCGAACTAGTTCCGAAATTGCTCTAAACTACGTTCAAAATGTTCCTAAACTAGTGCCGAAATAGTCTTGAAAAACTCCTGAACTAGTCCAGAATTTTCTGCTGGGTTAACTGGGAAAAGTAAAAACTAAAAAAATAGTATTATAAAAATTCAAAGTCTTACCTTTTGTAAGCGATAGGCGCTGAAGCACAGTACGAAGGATGAGCAAAAAATTTGTATGAGAAAGGGAAATGAGACGTACTTCTCACACTGCTGAGAAAGTCTACAAATAGAAAATAATGATAAAACACTTCTCATATTTTCCCTATCAAAGCTTCTGCTAATGCACGCCCCTACTTACTCTCTGGTACGCACATGCAACGCCACAGCTCCAACAAAATCCGCATAAAACTTCTCCTCACTAAATCCATTTGACGCGCTGCTTTCCACGCGCACTTCACCCATTCGTTCCAAGCGTCCGAAAATCAATTTAAAACACAACGATAATTGCACCAACATATAGCACTGTCTCATATCGAAAGCACAATTCGACAAACAGGTGATCGGCATTGCTAGCAATTCATAGCAGTAAGCAGCGTTGCCGCTTTGATAATTTTTAACCAAATTTGGTAATTTTTTTCTTTATTTATCAAGTTTGGTAATTTGGTAATTTATTTTTCAATTTGGTAACTTTTTTGATTCGGTTTTACATGGTTCTGATTCCACATTAGTAAGTGGCCCGTAAGCGTTTCCTTTTATAGAAATACCAGGTAATCCTGAAAGTTTCGCAAGGTGAAAATTGTTCCTGCGTTCCTTGGTTACTAGAATGGTGTGATCTTTAACAAACTGCTTGAAAGCGGCTATTGCTAAGTATATCCACCGTGCCCTTCCCTGGAAGGTTTTGGGTGGTTGTTGTTGTTGTAACAGCATACATATTCCCCAAAGAGATTTTGGGGAGTGTTGCTGGAGTGACAGTCCTTGGCCAGATATAAATCTGGGCTGTTCCTGTTACGTAGACCCGACTGTAGTGGGAATCTACCTTTCCCTGTCAGTTGCAATTACCATCAATTATCCGGTGTACCCGGTATCCATATATATGAGTAGAATTCTACGAAAATATGTATGTTCTCGTTCAAAAAGCTACGGCATTCAGCGGGGGACTTCACTCTGTCTATGTGTGAGTCGAAAGCTTTCCTTCAAGCGTTGAATTTTTGATATATTTGCTTGTCACTTGTTTACATACAGTGGTCGAAAAAATTATAGCCGCGCCATATTTTGACAAGTTTTAACATATTATTAAAAATTACCAAACTTATTTTATGTGCAGAACTGTACAAATATACATGTCGAGCCCTAACTGTCAAAATAACGTAATTATGTATGTTTCTGCACATTAGTTCTGCACATAAAATTAATTTGGTAATTTTTTGTTGAATTTGGTAACTTTTTTCGGTGATTTTGGTAAAAAATAAAAAAATTGTGTGGCAACACTGGCAGTAAGCATACCAATAACCACGCTCCGTGCGCCAATCGAATGGCGGCGCATATGGAAATGGCAGTTCATAGTTGGCGCTGATCAGCACTCCCACAAAAGCTGTACTCACTACAGTCAGTGACATGGCGAAGTACAATAGTGCCATCCAACCGTAATGCCTTTGCTCACGTGCCCAAATCAGTTGTTCCTCTAAGCTCAGCTGCTGGAATAAAGCATCGTTCGTGAGTGCCGCAAAGAAGTCTACCAACAGTTGGCCATAATACCGGACGTTCACCAGCTTCGCTAGTAATGCCAGAGAACTTAGATAGATAGAGAAGGTGCAAACTGAAAGTGGAAACTATTCGCGGACGAAAAATTAACAGCGTTAGAAAAGTTCAAGTCGGAATGTAGAAATTCTGTTGAATTAATTTAATGTTGATAACATAATACAATGTTGAGCAACATGAAATGTGATGTTCTTTGCGAGCAAATAAACGAAAATATGGTAAATCTTCACATAATTTTCATTAATTTGTAATTTTTGTTAAATTTTTTATCTTGTTCTCCTTTTATGAAGATGCAAATACAATTTAAAATAATGATAGTTTGGCATAAAGTTTACACACATATGTACATGCATACATATACTGGCAATCAAAAGTGAGTGCATGGTGTTTTTGCTTAATATTTGCAATGTTTTTCAATTAATTTTTTTTTATTATCTTTTTATAAAAATGTGGTTCATGCTTTAATCAAAACTATACAAGTCAAACTTTCAAACTTTACACAGAACATAGAAAAATTCAACGAATTCTCGTCTAAATTTTGACCTGTTTAATCTGAGTTTTTAGAAAAATTTTGAGTACGCAGATAGATCGGTTTTTTAATTCTAGTGGAACAAGATCAAGTTTTGAGCGGCTAAAAAATCCGGTTGATTTTTAATGATTATTTATTGCTGACGGCTTTTTGCACTTTCTACCAAATAAAAGTGAATTTCTTGTAGAAAAAAACGCGCATGACCGTTTGCAAACAAATAAAAAAAAAATTAGCGCTATTTTTTACAAATTGCACTTGCTATATGCATAAAACCACAATTCCCGTCGAAAATAACATAAAAGTTTAACTTAAATACATTGCAAATATTAAACAAAAAACAGGATGCACTCACTTTGCCAGTGTACATACATATTTGTGTTTAAAATTAACTACTTATGAAATAATTTTTGTGGCACTAACATATACATACTTGCGCTTTCTAAAAATGGGTGTGAAAATTGGACTCGCATAAAATTTTAATTCCAATAACTAATATTTTAGTGAAAATATTTACAATAAAGCTTTCAGTAACTTTTGGCAAATTTGAGCGATTATGTGAAATTATGCATGCGTTTGTACCTACATATCCATTTACATATATTATTTTAAACAAAGCTAATAGTAAAATTTAAAATGGAATATGGATATGACAATTAAAAAAAAAAACAAAAAAAAAATTATTACATGGACCGTCCGGGATTTGAACCAAGACAAACGGCGAGACGCCAAAAAGTTGCGTCGCCTCTAGCATACGCGCCACAGTACATCATTCAAATTGCAATCTCTAAATCACTACATATGTATATGATATTCTTCATTCATCCAAAAAGACAAACGCATAAATATGTATGCATTAATAAATGTAAATATGTGCATACATATGTACGATTGGTCTGCTTTCGTCTTCCCCTCGCCGTCCACCTACAATAGACAAATTATTAAATTTCTGCGAATTGCCACGACGCCATCAATATTAACCCTAGGTTGACGAAGTATTTAGGTTTTCGCATAAGTTAAGATTTAATAAAGCCATACTCGTACATTTTATATGGAAAATAATAATGTTTCGTTTAAAATTCTACATGTAAACATGTTCTCGACGATACGTGTAACTTTCATGAAAATTAACTATAAAATTCATGTTATATTAACGGCTGGAATGAAAAAAACTATGTCCGCTAAAATGGGTTAAAATCAAATTTGAGTTGACATATTTACACGCATACATGCAGACATACATATGGACATATACAGTGGACTAGCACTAGCTTGGACATAGCATATC
>NW_023458560.1:40690637-40695595 GCF_013731165.1 Rhagoletis pomonella
CCAGATAATTGCTACCGAGGTAATCAATTAAAAACTTTTGTTTGTGCATTTGTTTGGTGGTAAGGGTTAACCCTTAATTAGGCGCACGGGGTCAAGTCCATTTCAAGTTGAAAAAAAATGTCTTGGAATGCTTGAGCGTGCTCGCACCCCATGCCACTAATTGTGTGATTTTCTTTATGCGCCTAATTAAGGTTTAAAACAAAAACGCCATAAATACACATCCAGCGGGCATCGATGGTAATAATTGTTCTTTTACGGCGTCCTAAATGTTTTATAATGCAAACTTGGGGCCGCTTTCTGAAGTAACGTTTAATTTTAAAGCTCACTTTATATTTGTACAGCCCACGGCGACTGTCCTTTGGAGTTTGGCAAGCAGATTTCTCACGATTTTGGTATAAATCCAGAGTATTCCATTTGATGACAGACCATCCTGAGGACAGCCCTTGTTAACACAGCACGTGAAATACATATTGACCTCCTTCTGCGTGAATCCTGATGAGCAGCATGACACGAAATCAGTAAACAAGTACAGAAGCTACAGAAGCAGAGCCTTTCTGCGCTATATCTTAAGGAACTCAAAGAGCAGCGAAGGGAGTGAGATAATCAAAGAGATAATAATAAAAACTTCTTCCAGGAGAAAATCCGAAAGACTACTTGAACTAAGCCAAGGGGGTCTTTGAACTCTTACTGCTACCTGACGGGACCCTGAAAGTTAAAGTACCATTTGAATAAAGTGAGGCTTTCGTACGGACCGACTGCAGGTTTTGTGGGCTGGTGAAGGACACCGCAGGCTTTCGGCTTAGCCGACGCGAAGTCCATCTCTTAACGACTGGTACGCATGTTGTCAAAGGAACTTTTACTCTCTCTTTTCTCGGTGCGGCCGAGTGTGCCTTCATTTATTCAGCCGCAACAGCAGTTTTCTTCAATAAAACGGTGGACGGGCCTAGTTTCTCGAACAGATCTGAGTTAAAAACGTGTTTGAATTTTAGGGTTGGAATTTCAACCATGAAAGAAACCTTTTGTTTAATATGTTCCCAGTTGAATAGGTTATTTTAGTTTAATCTAGCCGGCGTTGAGCCACACATAGACCGGTGAGTCCTTACCGTGGTCAGTTGGAGCTCGATTTTAAACGTTAAGGTAAACACTTTAGTAGGAACTTGAGCTCCACTTTTGAGATTTTCTATAACTGATATATATGTCTGGTTGATTTTAGTCGTGCTTTTGAATATATAGGACATCGGCAGAGATTTTTTGTACCTTATTGACACCGTTTATGTGCATATGCAGCCAGAAGTATATGCCTCATAAGCAATCTGATAACAGCCCTTCAATCCTTCTGTGATAGCCGTAACAAGAAGCGAGTTACTTCGCCCTGAACTGCATAAGCTTATTATCGTCTATTTCTTTATACAAGTTTTTCGAGTGGTCTATGAAGGTGGTTTGTCTGCAGAGTCATCTGCTATTTATTTAGCCTTTATTCCTTTGTATCCGGACACCCAATAAATATGCAGCCTTCTATTTTCGACCAGCCTGTCAATGGCTTCCCTGTTGTGAAAGTCGTTCTAGATGAAATGCTATATGAGGTAACTGCCTTAATTGCCGCCTGTCTGTCTACGTACAGGTTTGATGTTGATGATCGCTTCTGCTATGTTGCTTTCCTCGTTCAGTTCCCGGCACCCACTCCCGTTACTGTTTTAGTGCAGTCTGTGAAGATGTTTAGGAAATCTATGGCTAAGTTGTGTGCCCTTGCGCACCCCTCCGCTTCAATAGTTAGGAGAAATCATCGTTACAATTTAGACCAAGGAGCCAAATTGAGCTGTACCCAAAGGCTTTGTTATTGAATTCCGCTATGGAAGCTAGCGCAGCCGTTGAAATGGACCTTAGCGTTCCCGTAATGAACTTCTTTGCAGATAGGTTCTAACTATTGCCAGGTAGCACCAATGAACAAGGGCATGTGGCAGACCCCAAGTGATTCCCAGCATTCCTATACATGCATATAGGATGTTGCTAGTCTTCTTCATTCTTTTATCAATATTTCGCCTCCGTAACAGCTTACTCCCTGATACTTTGTGACGTCTTTAATTGACAGCGTCGGGGTGTTTACAATGGGGCCTTATACCTTATTGTGAGGGCATCAGCTCTGTTTAGTCTGCGTTAATTCCTAGCCCCGCTGGAGATGCCCATTGGTCAGTAATTTTCAAGGTGCTGTTCATTATTTTACTGATAGTGTCTAGACACTTCCCTGTTACTACTACGGCTATGTTGTGTGGATGCGTCACCATTATGAGTGTTTTTCCTTCCGAATTTATTTGGGCACTTTTGTTGGTGTCTCTGCATGCCTGCCTGCTTACCGCAACGTCGTTCCACTCCGATCTGTGGCCCAAAAAGAATTTAATCTACGACGAAATAGCTCGTTTTGTTTATACCTATTGGTTTGATGCAATTCAGCATGGCTTCACTTGATATTTCTAAATGTGTTGTACTAACGAGAGTAACACAGTCTCTGTGGACTTGACCTTGCTGTACGCAATACGCAATGCGTACACGCATGTACAGGCCAAGAGGCCTAACGGCAGAGTGTTCCTCATGTGAGTGTCACGAATTTTTCCTAGCGTTTTTTTTTTGGAGCAATGAGGTCAGACTTAAGAGCCTGATTTTCTTAAAAAAACAGGGTCGCTCTGGCCCGCCTTGGGTATAAAAAAAACCCTTACTAGAGGTGGAAAACTATGGACGGCACTATTGATAATATCGATGGTTTTTGACTATCGAAAACGTGGATGGTTTTGCAAACACTTTCGATAGTTTTCACCAGGGTACGAAAATAAACTATATTGTACGTTACTATTTCATTTCGTTTATTACTTCAACAGTTCGGTACAATACGAAAACAAAACGGCTGAGTTCACTTTGGCGATAGTACACTACAGTAGTTTAGTAGTTACAGACGGAACAACAAACGAAATGAATCGTGCAGAGAAAAATATATGTAAGTATGTACACATATGCAATAACTAAACACAAAACGAATAGCTGCAATGAATAAAAAAATAAAAATGTTTTTTAATTGAATTGGATATGAAAATTTACAGAAAAAATATTTTTCACGTAATTGAAACGTTTGTGATATCATCCTATGGCACAATTGTCACAAACGAAAAGCAAACGGTTCTAGTTGGGGAAAATGACAGTGAATCTTACAATTTGTTTCTGACTATGTACAAAACTGTACAAAACCACAAATGATATGATGATCGATGAGCAAATGGGAATTGTTTTGTACAGTTTATTTTCGTACTCTGGTTTTCACCTTCATCTTGTGATACGGAAAGGACATTTAGCAAAGCAGTGCAAATAATTTCAGAGCGCAGATGCTGCTTGAAGCCAAAAATCGTTGATAATCTTTTCTTCCTTAAAAAATATATGGATATATTTTAGCAATTCTGATCTCATTTTCAATAAAAGATGTTATGTTTAATTTTTGGACTTTTTTAGTCAAAACTATCGATATTATTGATGGTTGTGACTATCGAATATCGAAACTATAGATGTACACACGAACATCGTAGCAAGACTGGTTAAATGTATTACGTTTACCGCCAGGGATTTGTAGGACTAAAAACTTATATCTGCTCTTTCTTCTTTTGGGGGAAGTTATAGCGTTTGTTTAAATCGAAGAGAACATATATATATACAGAACTTTGGGCGCTAGTAATGGTTGCAAATGTTGTGTGGAAAAGGCTTAAAGGAGATAAATTAGATATATAAGAGAGTTTGTATAGTATCTACGCTGAAGGAAAATCGAATTGAAGAAGTGATAAATAAAATGCTGGTTACCTTTTATCGAACAATTAAGGCTGCCTTTAACAGGAAGGGGACTGAGCCGAACGGAGCCGTTTAGAGCTTTAAAATTAATGTACTTTTATGAAATTTCTCATACAACAAGCTTTTCTGGAAAATATTATTTGAAACTGCATGAATTTTATAAGAAATGATTATTTCGGAACACCATTTTATAAGTAATTCATGGCGTACCTAAAATGAAATTCGCAAAACTTCTCCCACGAAGCAACTGTAATCTGCAGAGATGATCTGAAATCGAACAGATATTTGTGTTGCGAAAGTAAGTAATTTTGAACAGGAATAAGGCACTTAAGCCAAGGAAACCATATAATTATCGAACACAAGCCGACCTAAGGCAGCAGCCGCCAGATTAATAATGAAGCCATAGAACAATTTTATGTAAGTAAAATAGCAACAAAACAACAATCTGAAATACACCCTTGCAATAAGCGCTCAATAGGAAGAGTATGAAAAACACGGAAGTGACATTGAAAAAAAAAACTATTGAATTGAAAAATTGGAAAAATGTCACCCTTGCGTTGCCAGTAAAGGAAAATAAACTGGCACATACTTAAATAAAACAAGTAAGAAAGTCTAAGTTCGGGCGGAGCCGAACATTAAATACCCGGCGCAAGTATTAAATATATGTTTTCCACCTTTCCGAAAGCTACCGCTACATGATAAGCCGGGGTGTATACATTTTAAGTAAATTAGCGTCCTTAAATTTCGAAATATTGAAATTTCAAGCATTTCTGAAATTTACCGTTATATGAAAAGCGGCCTCAATTTTAGTCCGATTTCAACAATTTTCAACGGTTTGCTTTTATGTGGCAAGCACAATAACCATACCGAGCTTGGTACAAATTGCTAGAACGGTTAGCGAGATACATATATGTGATCACAAGTGGGCGGTGCTACGCCCATTTTCCAAAATTTTGTCATAAACGTATTTCTTGGTAAAGAATTGTTGCAATCATCAATTTTGAATAAATTAGCTTCAATATTTACTGATTTATCGAAGATTTTGTATTTCTCGAAATTACCGTTATATGGGATGTGGGCGTGGTTATTGTCCGATTTTAGAAATTTTCGGCCAGTTGGTATGCTGTACCAGGACC
>NW_023458560.1:40695695-40714013 GCF_013731165.1 Rhagoletis pomonella
CGTTATATGGGATGTGGGCGTGGTTATCGTCCGATTTTAGAAATTTTTTTCCGTTTGGTATGTTGTACCAGGACCAACAACTGTGCCAAGTTTGGAAGAAATTGGTGTAGCGGTTACCAAGATATACACATGTAACCATAAGTGGGCGTGGCTACGCCCATTTGCCAAAATTTTGTAATATTCTTATTTTTCGTCTAAAACTCATTGCAAATATCAATTTTGAGTGAATTATCTTCAGTAGTTACTAAAATATCGCAGTTTTCGTTTTTCTGAAAATTACCGTTATATGGGAGGTAGGCGTGGTTATTGTCCGATTTTTTAAATTTTCAGCCATTTAGTATGCTGTACTAAGGCCAACAACTGTGCCAAGTTTGGAAGAAATTAGTGCAGCGGTTACCAAGATATACACATGTAACCATAAGTGGGCGTGGCTACGCCCATTTTCCAAAAGTTTATAACATTCTTATTTTTCGTCTGAAAATTATTACAAATATGAATTTTGAGTGATTTATCTTCAGTAGTTACTAAAATATCGCAGTTTTCGTATTTCTTAAAATTACCGTTATATGGGAGGTAGGCGTGGTTATTGTCCGATTTCGCCCATTTTCAATACCATCCGTCCTACGCCCAAAAGAAGTTCACGTACCAAGTTTCGTTAAGATATCTCAATTTTTACTCGAGTTATCGTGTGCACAGACGGACAGACGGACGGACGGACGGACGGACGGACAGACAGTCACCGCTTAATCGATTTCTCTTTTCATTCTGATCATTTATGTATACATTTGTCTATATCTATCTCGATTCGTTTTGCCTGTTACAAACCACCGTTATGTGAACAAAGTTATAATACCCTTGTGCACAAGTGCGCTCGGGTATAAAAATATTATTGCAACACTTTTTTACAACAAACAAAATTTGTATGAGAATCTGCCGCGAAATTGCCACGAAAACAGCTGAGACTCATCTTGGTTTGGCAAAGGGTAAAAACGATAGCGGTGGTAAAAAGGAAGGCCGTCGTGTGTTGTACAGCGTGTTTGTAGCGATCGCGGGCGTTGATTAGTTACAACAAAAATAATAAGAAATACATACATAGTTGTGTTGCAACAAAAAACTAGGAGAGGAGGAAAACATAACAATTTTCAGCTTGGCAGCAACAACATGAAATGGAATTCGCTTCCAAATAAATATACAACACGATTTCGCATTTGAAATTTAATCGCACGCGCGCGCACAGGCGGAACTGTCACGCGGACAGCCAACTAGTCAGCAAGCAACCAGTTATCCGGTGGTGAGCCAGTGAGCCCGCCAACCGCATAGTCAATGCCACACAGCGGCTGGAGAAAAACGTCGCCCACACCCCTACTGCACAATACTCGCGTTTTTGTTGTGTTGCAATAACAATCATTTGTTTTTGCAACATTGCCGCTGCTGAACTTCAAAATACACAAAGACTAAAAACAAAAAAAAAAATATAAACAAAAAAAAGTTGAACAACAAACAAAGCGCAAGCGAAAATAAATGTTTTCAGCGTAATTGCGTTCGCATGCGGCCTGTGGCACGTGACGCACGTTGAAAAATGATGCTTGCGCCGCTGCCAAAGACTCTGCAATGCAACAGCAACAACAACAACCAAGCCTTTTTGGTCACAATAAAGTGGAAGAAGAATAGCTTTCGCTGCACACAAAATGTAGAACCAAAGAGGCTGCACGCTTCCTCATCCCCATCCCCTTACTCTCACGCTGCGCCTTGATCATGCAGCAACACTTCTCTGCTCAGCGAGCGCAATTCGAGCGAATGCATGAAAAATCGCAAATTAATCTAATGATTTTATCACTTTCGTAAATACTGTAGCGGTAGGTTCGAGGGCGGGCAGGCGGGTTGGCGGGCGGTCGGACGAGTGATGACCTCGACGGGGTGGCCATGTAATACAACTGTATTTTGTTTTTTTACGTTTACAATAAACTGCTGGCGGCGTGGCGCTCAAGTTACAAAATGTTGCATGAATTGGCATCAGCATTCGCGCAGCCACCATTGCCGTTGCCGCCGTTTTAGTTGGCGTATTGCCTTCAACAAGCATTCTAATGATTTCAGCAGTCGCATAATTCACCAAGTACAAGTACATCGAGGATTACAGTTACATACGAGTGTAGGTTTCCACTTACATTGTTGCAACTATGCGCGTGCAAAGTGTCATTTGACAATTTGCACTGAGATTAGTTAATCAATTTAGTAGAATTTCAAGTGAGGGTTAGCTGGTGGGTGGATGCGCGTGTGGCAAGTGATTGAAAGCCCATTTTTTGTAATATTGAAAATCTTTTGTAAACTGATATTTGGACAAGTATTTATCGGTCATCACTACAAAGCTTTGTCACTTTGGTGCCGAAAGTCTAAGAAAATCTATCTATAAAAACAGAAAGAGAAAAAAGAAAAGATACACTCTTACACGCTGTGTGCCAAGAATGAATTTTGGCAGGCGAACGAAAAAATATCGGTACCGGAGCCCTCTTCCGGACAGAATACGTGCTTTTTAGGTGCTTAGACCGCGGTCATGGAAAAGCTGTGCCATTTAGAAGGAAACAGGGAACATAACAGTTACAACTTTTATTAAAGAAATCGCTCTTTAACAATTATTTTTTGACTTTTATTTTATTACTCCTTAAATAACCGTTATTTCTGACTTTTTTATTTTATAAATCCAGCATAACAATTATTTTTGATTTTTATCTGCAAATAACAGTTATTTTTGATTTTTAAATTAAATGTCTTAGATAACAGTTATCGAAGACTTTTATTTATAAAAGTCATAAATAAAAATCAGTCACTGACCTTTATTTTTTACTACTCCTTAAATAACCGTTATTTATGACTTTGATTTTATAAATCCAAACAAATGTTAAAAATATCAATTGTTTTTGATTTTTATCTAAATAATCTGCAAATAACAGTTATTTTTGATTTTTAAATTATATGTCTTAAATAACAGTTATCGAAGACTTTTATTTATAAAAGACATAAATAAAAATCAGTCACTGACCTTTATAAAAGTAATTTGTATAAGTCGTAGTAAACTTTTGTTTGCCAACACCTTCTTAACTCTTAATGCATTTTATACGAATGATTTAAAAACTAAAGGTCGGTAACTGATTTATATTGATGACTTTTAAAAGTAAAAGTCACTGACTGATTTTTATTGATGACTTTTATAAATAAACATCTTCAATAACTGTTATCTAAGACATATGATATAGAAATCAAAAATAATTGTTATTTTAGATTTATAAAATAAAAATCAAAAATAATTGTAATATTTTTTAATTTTGCAAAAAAATTGCAAATAAAAATTTATTTTCAAATTTGAGTCTCGGTGAAAAAAGAAATCGATTGGTGTGTATCACTTAGTTGTAGAAAATTTCCTTCACAGTGAATTTTTCCATGACAGTTTTCATCAATAACTGTTATGTTCGGTGCCTGGAAGGAATGATTGATGCTCAAAGGCAGTGCTGCGGTTGTAAGGATCTGGTATGATATTTAGTCTCCCCTGACCGTGTCACGTCAATACACATCAGAATTTAGAAATGTACCAGCGTGAAGCTAAGGAAATTCCTTGACCGCCACCGGTACTCTCTCGGCTAGAAATGCCAATTACTACTGGCTCTAGAGAGCAGGTCGTCTCCGCGTGGTGCATCCTGAATAACGCCAAATGGCCTCTTTGACTTAGACGGTAAGGACCGTAACTGTTTTCTTTTGGAATACAATTTTGTGTTGCGTATTGAATTTGTCGATCCCTGAGCTTCTAGTTCGAGTATTCTGTCATCTAAGTTTCCTGTCCTCTTCCAGTAAAAAACTAGATGGCTCTCAGAGTAAGTTCTGAATAACGGAAACTTTAAGTTGGTGGTGTAGGCGTGGTTGAGTGCACTTCCACTTCCCGCTGGTCAACTCCGGACGCATGTTTCTTAAGGGCAAGCCCCATATTCTATCCGCTCATAAAAGTGCATGACGAAAACCATAAACAACAGAAACCGATATTAATTTCAAGCGTCGAAAAAACATCAAAACTGACTACGAAAAGTGGCTTCTCTTTCTGGCAAAAACTCCACCCAGCAAAGACAAAAACGGTCCCACCTAGTCAGTCAGCGGATTAACTGCACGGCCGGTTCGACTCATTAGAGGAGATGGTCGCACGTAGTACCATCATCATTTCGAATCACGCTAGAGCACCGAAATCGGCCTCCAACGATGCTGTTATCACAAAAAGGGCCAGCGAAAGAATGCCGAGGTCTTTACCGAGCAAGAACCGCAGGCTAAAACGGTCGAGTAAAAGTACAGGGAGTAATCAACAGCACCATTAAGGATACCTCACCTTGATGCATAAGTCTTCAACCGATAGCCTCCTGCAAGGCCTAAACGGTAAGCCGCAACGACGAGGAAGGCCCTTCGGAGCTTCGCTTGGCTACCAAAATTGTAGAGCCTACAGATGAGACGTCCGAGGGGTCAGAAAAGCACGTTCGGGCATTAGAGTGAGCCAAAAAGGGGGTCAGTGATGCAAAGGAAGCACAGAGATCATCGGCTGGCATCGCACAATGGGACTCCACTGGCCAAAAGTAGTAAAAACGGTTTCGCGAATTCCGATAAAGCATATTTGCAGTAATGGAAGGAGTTAAAGTAGATACAATACAAAATAATAAATTTGTAAAAAAAGATTCTGATTCTGTCGAAAGTACTGAAATTAATTTTTCTACTTGTACGGATATATAATAAGCCAATCTGGTTGACGACCAGTTTTTTAATGGCTGCATTTCTTTATTGATTCTGAACGTTTGGAATAAACTTTTTTGTTTACTTATTCCTTAGAACGTTCCTGATTATATGTTGACGTATATTTCAAACGCATTCTGTTTATTCCGGCTGTGAAATGGGATTATCCGGAATGTATAAAGAAACGCAGCCAATATATCTTGGATTGTTTTAAATTTTTATATATAGGGAGTTCACAAGGTGTTGTATACTGTCGTACTGTTGTATGTCTAAACTTTAAACGGCTAAAACTATATTTAAGGAAATCTCAAGCTAACATACAAGTTTTATTATGAAATTTCACACAATTAAAAAATAGTTGGTGCTGATTTCAAGTCCTCTAAACATTTATTTAGCCGTTAAAAACTTTACAACATACAACAATACGACAAGTACGACACCTTGTGAACCACCCAATAGTATCTAGTGAAATTTGTAGGGCAGTTTCACTTGAAATTCTAAATAATTTTGTGAGTAAAAAATTTCTTGGGTGCTAACTTAAAAACGGTATACCTAAAAAGGACCTAGGAAGCGCGCTAAATTATACTTAGGACAAATAAACATTAATTATGCGTGTCATATCTGAAATAGTTCCAGCTGTGAGGAACCGCGAGTTTAGTTTCTATATAGTACGGTCACTAATTTGCGCCGCAGTTTATATGGGGACGTTCCATTATGCATCGCGAGCACACAGTAGTAGGCTACGGAGGTACGCCAAAAATGTTTAGTGAAATCGCAATACCGGCCAACTCTAATGTCCTGCGTCTCTTGACGTTTGGTATAATGGGCGTCGCTATCTTCCGAAGAAGAATGAAAGTGCATGGCTTCGGGCGTATCATCAATATTCTTGAAAGTGGTCTAGAAAAACACAGGATCGCCTACCAGTTGTTAAATGGCACTAGAGACTATTCAAACGCATTTCCTGTGCTGATGGAGCGGTTCCCCTCGCTGAATAAAGTCGCATTAGCCTTTGTTTTATAAATTTGAGTGGGAGCTAAGCTTAAAACCGGGGCGAAGAATAAACTTCCCCTTCGCCAATGGTCTCGCGTCTGGCTTCCTGCAGAACCCTCCGATTGAGTAAATCCTAAGAAACTGCAATGTCGCACTACCGGAGAGTTTTCAGGCCTTCCAGGCCTCCGAAACCCCATAGGCAAGTGCTGTTACTGATCAATGCAGAATTTTTTGTCCTTACATCGATACCCTAAGGGTCATCAACTATGGCTCCGAGAAGGTTGCCCTTAAGATATTCCAATGCGATGTTAGAGGAGATTACCTTCTGCTTTCGGAGACGTAGGGGGCGATAAAAGAGAAGAAGCTACCGTGAGTATGACGGTGGATAACCACTCGGTCCTCTCGAACGCCGAGAGTGTGGTGGCGTTTTCTCTTTGGAGTGATCCATTATCAACGTTCGAGAGAGCCGAGAGGTGGCGTTTTCTCTTTGGAGTGATCCATTATCAACGTTCGAGAGAGCCGAGAGTGAGGGTTTGTAACTAGCGCTTAAGCAGAAGACTCTCGAAGATGATTATTCCTCAGGCTAACCTCCAACAATCAAATCTACTGCACCGTACTGATGCCGTCGTTTTTCTGATCCAGGTTTAGCCATGGCAGAGCAGTATCGGTATCTTTTGAGACAAAACGAAGGAGATCAAATTGATACCAGCAAAAGCCGAAACTTGAGTTAAGGTCTGTGTGCTGGTCAAAACCGATATTATGCTTAAATAATATTATAATATCCATATCCCAAGTCAGTTAAGCAGCTGATGCCCTTTTAGCTGATGCCCTTTTAACTGACTGCAAGATTGAAGTTTCACTAACACTAACTGATAATTAGCTATCAAAATTGAGCTTTAAATACCTATATTGCAGTTACCAATCCAATAAAGGTAACAAAAAGTTTCTGATTTCCCAGAACGCATACCTCCTCTCTATCGTAATAACCCTTGTCGCTGACGCATATGATTTTTTTATATCCGTTAATATTCACAAAAAAATTAGTTATGCAAGCAATGGCACATCTGCCATTTAAAGTTCCTTATAACTCCCACATTTCCGCCATCAATTGTTCACCCACACAGTGCAAACGAACGCTTTCGCTTGAAATCCTCGCCCCTCGCCATCTCACAGCAAATTTTACACTTCTATGTCGCACGCGGCGACGGCAAATACGAAAAGCGGATTATCGCGAAATGTGGACGCAAAGTGCGCAGTGGGAACGTTACAGTGTGCATTATGCGCTTACACTGACTTGCAACGTTGCAGTGGCAGCAAATCTAAGCATCTAAGTGCTGATAAGCTCTCTACACTACCGAGTGCTACCGACTTCATGCTGCACATTCGCTTCCCACTCGAGCATTCCAGCTGCTCCTTCATCTTCGATGTTTCCTGTGTAGTCGCATATTCATCACTACACTAAATCGTCATCTATCTCATCATTTT
Source organism: Rhagoletis pomonella (assembly GCF_013731165.1). Lineage (NCBI taxonomy): Eukaryota > Metazoa > Arthropoda > Insecta > Diptera > Tephritidae > Rhagoletis > Rhagoletis pomonella. The sequence continues at coordinate 40,702,929 of NW_023458560.1, forward strand.
CGTGTTAGCGCACTTGCAACGTGCAACATTAATGCCATGCGATGCACATTCTGAGCTAAATGTATCCAAGAGCTTAGTCGGATGGCAGCGCGTTGATGGGCCGCTTTGAGGGATTGCTTTGGCGTCTTAGTTGTTGGCTGAACGAGCAGTGCAGGGGCGGAGTTACTGGTAAGTATGTGTGGTGGGTAGAGCGATGTTGAGGAATAAAAAAATACCATCTGTCAAGAAAATTGCGCACTTTAAGCGGTAAGAAGTAAAAGATCTGGAAAGCAATTAGCGAAGTTCCTGAAACCTGATGCCAATATTCACCATTACGAATGATATAACCAGACATTGGTCGAAGGAAATCCGGTTAATTTTGTAGAGCACAGGGTAAAAAATTCTGACTTCGCTGAGAAAGTCTTCTGTCTAACACTTTCTGGATCAATTTGTATTCCACTTAATTTATATTTACAATTAAAGGCAGTCTAACAAGAAATGATTGATGCGTCTCTTATTTTCGGCGGCAAGGAAGTCCAAAGGAGCATAGGGAAGGCAAATACGTCCAAAGCTATTGGTCCTGACAGACTTTGGAAGCTAACCGAAATCGCTGCTGTGAAAGAACTACCCCGAGTGGAGTTGGACTTGAGGCTTGGATTAGAGAACATTGAGTCATCCACCCTCCCAAAAAAAAAAAAAAAAATTCGTGGACTACGAATTAAGTGAGTGGTTGCCAGCCATCAATACATAAATATTTTTCCGTAAACAAACTTCGAAGCCAAGAATATTTTAAAAGAATGGAAATAGTATTATGTGCTCACCCCACTGCTGTTTACCGCCTACATCTCAAAGCTTCTCAGCCGCTATAGGGAGTTGCACTTATCTCCTTTGCTCGATATTGGCGTACAAAAATGGTATTGCTATCTACGGTTAGAAAATAAACCGCCAACTCGCCGATCTCTCTCCCACTTCACTCAACGGTATCCTTTTCACCATCTAGTGCAAGGAGATCAAACTGCAATTAGGCACCCACGCCGGTGTCGTCCTCGAATGTGTGATCATTGTTAGGCATATTTTAAGTATCTAAGCCATTTTGACGGACCAGATAAGAGCTTTCTACAAAGTGATTTGTATTCATTGAGGTAGCTCTCACGTTTAGGACACACACTTTTCCTTCTTTTTCCTTAAAAACGACACTTTAACGGCCCTGGAGGTAATACATTGGCCTTGCTTAAATACCGTTTGATCTCAAAGACCTTTGCTGCAGTTACAATGGCGCAGGCAGCAAGTCAGTCTGATGCTTAAACTGAGTTTCTTGAGTGATTGGATATGTTTAGACAGCGAAATGCTCTTGTCTCTTGGGCAATTAAATATGATTAGACAGCATTGGAAGGGCTCCATAAAACAAATATTTTGTGTCTCTATTTTCCATCGGGATGGGAAGATTTTGCAGGGCGGTTTTGTAAACTCTGGAAGGATGCGACAATCAAGGTAGCTGATGCAACCAAAGTATCCAAGCCAAGGGTCTACATATCATAATTTCCGGAGCCAGCCAGTACTTCCGCTGCCGGCACTCTCATGCTTGTCGGGGGTCAAAACAGGGTTCGCAACAGAATTCTGAGAGGACCCTACACTGAGCTTACTTCAACCGTCGATCCTTTCTCCGTCAAGACTTTGGACTGGCTAGCGTAATTTTTTAACCTGGAAGGATGCGAATACTCTTTGGTCAAGAGCTTTAGTGCGTGTCAACAGGGAAAGGAAAATAACCCAACTTGGCCAAAATTATAAATGGATGGAAAGCTCCCAAAGGATTTATCTCAGGCAGACCAACTGCCTACAAATGAACCTACTTCAAACTATAACGCCCTCGGGCATCTTGTGTATGCGGTTTAATAAGCTAAATGTATTCAAGGCCGTCGTATTCATCAACAATTACCATACAAATCAGGCTTAGAATGGCTATTGTAAAAATAAATAACACACATTTAATTCTCATTTCAGAGTTGATACAACAGTACATAGCGGCCATATGGCCTAAGATGCAAACTCAAAAGGGAGTACAGCAGGTTGTGCTTTCCTAAACCTACGTTGCGGATAGTAACTATGAAATGTCTACACGGGAAGAAGATAACCGAGAAGTACTGCTGAAAGACATGTCTGAAAGTATTGCGGGGGTACTATGCTAATGCCTATCATGTTATGTGTGGAAGTTCTGAAACTAATACTAGCGTTGAGCCATTTCTTGCCTAGATAGATCGATCTTGGAAACCAAATTCAGGAATGCAGCAATACTGAATCAAATAAAAAGGGCCGGCTCAATGGAATTTAAGCTGGCATAGAAGCCAGCACTTATTACATAACACCTGTTAAGGACTTCAATACGAAGGCACCCATTAGGTTCCCGACCAGGGAAGAATAGGATGCAGGACTTCCAATAGTTGAGCGGGGTATGGAACAAGGAACCGAAGCCGGTGTCTACTTGGAGTTGCCGCAGATTAACGAGTCCTTTCGTCTACCGAACAACTGCAGCGTCTTCCAAGCGTAGATCTACGCTATAGAGAGAACGGATAGTCTTTTACTTAGTAGTAGAGTTTCAGAAGACAAAGGCACTAAAGGCAATAGGATCATAAATAATGAAATCGGGAATTGTATGGAAATGTCGCACCACGCTGGCTTCATTTCAACGTCACTGTATGCTGGATCTGCGGACATAGCAATAATAAAGGGAATGGTTGGCTGATGAGATGACCATATGCTCAGAGATGCCAATAGAAGAAGCAGATAGCTCCGTAGCTAGGGATCACGTTAGGACGAAGCGCATCAAGAACTTGGGTTCACGGTTCTTAAACAGTCTGAGCGAGGTAGAACTGTTGGATCTCCTTGTCTTGATAAGGAATAGTAACTGGTGCGACCTAACCTAAGTCGATCTTCCACTCAGCCGTCAATATACATGTATGCAAATAAGTTATGAGTTCAGGGCTAAACAGAACTCTACTTCAAAACATTTTTGTGACTCCTTTCATCGATGGCGCCCCAATTTCTTACCCATATAGACCCTCCTTGATACGTCCCTGTGTTAAGGTAAATTGCCACTACCTGTTTCACTCTCACAGCCTCTGCTACCACTTGCTACGTGCCGCACTTAGCGCCAAATGGCACACAAACTGCTAATAATGTCTTCTACAAAAGCTGTAGGTAAACACTGTGACAAGCAGTCGCCATCCATGCAGCCAGCCAATCGAGCGATGGGGTAGCCTGCGAGCATAACAAACACAAGAACATCGGCGTTGGCGGCCTCTTTAAAATGCCATCCATAACGTGGGATTTAAATGAGCTGCCATTCGGCCATTGATGGCACTAATTGGAAAATCTATTGGTATATATCAATCAAGCGCTTATTATGAGCTGCCCATCAATCTGAGAGCCCTGCACTCGCAATTCAGCTGCACTTCTCCTACATACACTTCATTGGCCAGCTCTTGGCAATGCGTCATCATCAGCATCGTTGCACCACAAATGCTCTGCTGGCACTTAATCGTCATCGATCAAAGTGAATTTTAGGTGCATTGATCTCTTCTTTGTTTTGTGTGATTTTCTGTGTGTGTTTTATTTTTTTTTTAAATTCGTTGAATAGAATTTTCCGCTCTCATTTGCTTGAATATTTCTCCCTTGACCAGCTGCCTGTTTGCTTGCGTTGATTGTATTGTTTGTATTTTCCAAACAATTTTAATTGATTTCCATACACGCTTTCTACTTCAAATGCATGTAAATTTGTATAGCTTAAATTACGGTTATGCATTTTGTACTTTATGCATTCATACATCACTACGATTAACTGTTCTTTATGAATGCTCATATCAAATGCTCTTTGATTGTCAGTATTTGGAACGACTTTCTTACAAAAGCATCTGCATTAAACCAGCAGTGAGTGGAGTTGTCATTAAACAACCGCATGAGTAGTTTTTTTGAGAGCAACGCCAGTCTAATTTTGTTACAAAAAATAGTAATGTTGTTCGAAGATTTTTTTAAGGGAATATATTTGGTATAATTTTTTTTCTCGTTATGGAATAAACGAGTTGATTGTGGTTCTAAAAGTCAGCTAAATATTGCACCGATGATTCAGCAATGGAGCATAGCACTGAATTCGCTTTGTAGAAGCTAGCGATGAAAATTATGAGGTATAAATTAACCACTTTCTCTGTCGATGATGGCCTTACTTAGGAACTTGTGTATAAAGTACAGTTTGGGTCCTAAAAAATACTCAAATACTTAGTATTTGCAGATGTCTACAGAGTCAAGTAAAAAACCTGGGTAAGATTCAGATTTAAAATAAGTACACACTTATATTCGATAATATCCATATATCCTATACGCTGATTTTTTTTTTTCTTGGCGTTGTCACTCATTTTCTTCAATACAAAGAATGTTTGAAATTTTGTTTGTATGCAAAAAAATAATAACACCATCCGTAAAAAAAAATATTATAAAAATCAACGCCAATGCTTAGCCATTTGAAACTTGCACTATCTTAAGCAAGAATTTAATGGACTGCGTACTTAGATTTTTTCTAAATCCACTCCTACTCCTACTAAAAACTTTGTTGTTGTTTTAAAATTTTGTTGAATTATCTAATTTTTCTTTGAAGTTTGAAATTTGAACTTATATTGTGTATGTTAGACAGTGAATGTATTTTTATGAAACGAAAAAATAAACAATTAAAAGAAGAATAACCAAAACGGGGCAAAATGTCGAGTCCCTATTACTTTTCACATAACTGTATATGGTCCGTCTAGACCTTTTGTTTTAATTTTAAATAAAACTCTTAACATCGAACTGGACGTCGGAATGTATATATTATTCTAAGACGAGGTGCTTCATTCAGGCAACAAATGGGGCTAACTCTATTACACATCATGTGAACAGGGGCACTCCACAGGGCGGAGTGCTCTCACCACTGCTATGGGTGATAGCCCTGAACGGTATATTGCTAGAACTCAATAGAGGGGGAGTCAAAGTTGTGGCGTATGCGGATGATGTTGTAATAGCAGCCACAGGTCCATTCCTCTCTACCGTTAGCGAAGTCCTTGAAGGAACCCTGGGAAGACTACACGCCTGGGCTACGAGAAGCGGCCTAAATGTGAACCCAGCGAAGACAGAACTTATCCTATAGACACAAACTACCACAATTCAAGCTACCATCGCTAGACGGCAATGCGCTCTCATTGTCCCCCAGCGCAAAGTATCTTAACTGGAAAACCAATATCGAATTCCGTAGACAGAAGGCCTACATAGCATACTACACTTGCAAGAGAATCTTCAGTAGAAACTGGGGAATAAATCCTAAATTTGTGATGTGGATGTATACCGCGATCATAAGACCAATTCTAACATACGGCGCCTTGGTTTGGTGGCTCGGCCTAAGCAGACAATATAATGTCAGCAAGCTAAGAAGCATACAAAGGGCAGCAAGCGCAGGAGTAACAGGCGCACTAAGATCCTGCCCGGCAGAAGCTTTAAACGCCATCCTCAATTTAATTCCTATTGATCTCCGCCTTTGGAGGACTAGACACTTCGGACATGGGTTGATCATAAATCAAATGCAACTAAATAGTGCGACAGATTATATGGTAGGCAATTTGGACTTCAGCTGTAACGCGCAAGTGCTATTCCCATCCAGAAGGGACTGGAGAAGAGACCGAGTGGCCGACCGAGAAGAGATCTCTCTATACACCGATGGATCCAAGATGGATTGCGGTGTGGGAGCAGGTGTATACTCCAAGGAACTAGGCGTGGCTCTGTCTCTACGGTTGGGAAATAATACAAGCATCTTCCAAGCGGAAGTCCTAGGGATCCTAGAAGCCTGCAAAAGCCTAGGCAATAGGGTTGGACACAGCAGTAAAGCAACAATATACTCTGACAGCCAGGCGGCGCTATTGGCAATAGCGTCACCGGTTACCAAATCCAAGCTAGTTGGGGAATGCAAAGTAATATTGCGCTCAGTGTCTCAGTCAAATACCGTCTCTCTTGTCTGGGTTCCCGGACATAGGAACATAGAAGGCAATGAGAAGGCGGATGGGTTGGCGAAGGCAGGAGCCGGTTTGGATGAATCCCAGGCAGTGGCACTGGGTTGCCCTCTTGGAGTAGTCCAAAGAGAGATTACTACGCATTTCCTTGAACTGGCTAGACGCAGGTGGTCAGATATACAGACTTGTAGGATAGCGAGAAAACTATGGCCTGACTATAACAGGGCGAAAACCTTGGACCTGCTTAGCAGATCAAGGCCAGAGGTATTTAGAATTTTAGCAACCATCACAGGCCACTGGCCCATAGGCAAACATGCGGCAAAAATAGGTCTACCCCATAATATGATTTGCCGCAGCTGTCAACTAGAAGATAGCGAAGAAAGTGTCCAGCATTTCCTGTGTGAATGTCCAGGCCTTTCGAACATTAGACACAAGACGTTAGGGAAACATCTAATAGCTGAACTAACCGACCTATCAGGAGCTACCATTAGCGAAATCGGCAGATTCATTAGAGAGTCGAAATGGTTCGACCTAGCAACATAGGAAGTGCATAGACAAGATATTTATCCCCCGCGAGAAGTGCATCAAAATGGCGCAATAATGCGCTAATTGTATCCTGGGCAGCGACTAGGAAGCACTGCAACCAACCAACCAAGACGAGGCGCTTATTCCCAGCTTTTTCCCAGAAGATTTCGTATTTCTCTCAAACGCCGTTATATGGAAATTAGGCGTGTTTATTGTTCGATTACGCCCATTATACAACAACGAAAGAAATACACTTACCAAGATTCGTTAAGACATCTCAATTTTTGCTCGATTTATCTTGCATAAGTGCGCTCGGGTATAAAAGGGAGTTAAAAAGCAATTACAGAAGCCCTTCTCTAGAATGTAGAGGGCCTTACCATGTGGATGATTTCCTTAATTATTTTTTATATGGAATGGGCCCAATTGCAAGGCATTGCGTTACCGATTTCCGGGAAGACCTCATAGAAGGAGTTATTTTGCATGCTTTTTTTCATTTGAATGGGATTTTGTTCTCCACCTCACAAACACTTTTTCGAAATTAAGAGAAACCAACAACAAAAATATACTTTCCAGAGAACAAATATATTTCATAATATTTAATGCGAATTTAGTGTCGAAGTTTTAAGTGAAAATTATCAAATCTTCAAATTCTTGATAAGAGTTGTGCTCACATTTTATCAAGGGGAATCATCAGGTTAAATACTTTTGGTCAATCTTTGATCAATCCCTTTTCCACCTGACGTCATGGCAGTAAGGGTAAAGGCTGATGGGCAACCGATTTATAAAAAATTATAGTTAAAAAACTAAAAACACGCTTTTATTACAACAAGAACTAAAAAGTATAAAATAATTTGTAGATATAGCGATTCCGTTTAAGAAGAATCGGAAGTTCCCTAACCTGATTTAATTTAACTTTTTTTAATTAGCTAAAAATAGGATTAAAGTGATTGGCCCGTAGTTATAGTCAAAATAAAGTGCACTGTAAAGTTAGTTGCAGCTTTTGGCATAACTTTCAATGGGATATCTGGAGTTAATATTATACTACATTTACCTTAACAAACAAAATTTTCAATATATTTAAATTTAAATGGGTAATACACCTATTCTGAATATAAACCAAATTTGAGCACAGATGCCGAATTTTTAATTATATAGACTCACGCGCCAAATAACTGCCAAAATTTTTGGTGTAGTTATTTCTTTTCATGTAAGCAATATGCATTCTAAATGTGAACTTAATCGGATCATAAATATGGTTTTTCCAAATATCTCGACTCTTGCGTCACCTGTCGGCAAATTTTTTTGTTCGGATTTATTTCTTTTCATATAAGTAATATATGTTCTAAATATGAACCAAAGTAGACCATAAATGCGGGGATTACAAATATCTCGACTCCTGCGCCACCTAGCGGATTAAAACATCTTTTAAATTGTATTGTCCTCGAGTTCTGAGCTAAGTTTGAAGTTTCAAGTCTGTAGCTCATCGGGAAGTTTGTTAAATATTGACTGCAAAGTTCCAGGACATTCAAAGATACATTCATACATACATACATACATACATACATACAAGTGAAGTTAAATAAAAGCTTGTAAAAAAAAAAATGCTTCTTTCTGGTCGTTCCAGTATCCTAAATAGTATGCACCTCTAACCAATCGGCTAAAACGTTGGTTTTTATTATTCTAAAGCAGGGATCACACGATTTGTACATTTGGCAGTGGCAGAGTGGTATGTGTATGTATTCTAGAAATTTTTATCGAGAATGAGTTCAGCTCAATAACAACTTTCCAAACAACATCTGCAACGGTGAAAATAGGCAAATCTGTACAAATGTACAAATCGTGTGATCCCTGCTTTAAGCACATTTTGCTTGGATTATTTTTTAATGCAAGCTATTTTAAAATACTTATATGCAATTACATGCATAAATATTTATGCTACATACTTATTTATATGAAAAATAAATAAAATGAAATACAAAATCCTAGCTGCGAGACGCAATTGCCCTTTGACTAAATAAAGCAATGGAAAACAATCGGATAAAGAATATGTTATTAATTGCATTGGAGCCACTGATAAATGCGCTCAGACATAGATATGTAGATGACTTGTGAACAAAAACTTGTCATATCTAGTGCTTAATACGTTTACATATATGTGTGTACATAAGGGTGGTCACAAAACGCATATGAAAATAGTTCTTCTTCTTCTTCTTTTTTGGCGCTGTAACCGCCTAAGCGATTTTGGCCGAGTTCAGCAAAGCACGCCAGTCGTTTCTCCTCTGTGCCAATTGACGCCAATTGGAAACGCCAAGTGAAGCCAAGTCCTTCTCCACCTGATCTTTCCATCGCAGTGGCGGCCTCCCTCTTCCTCTGCTACCACCAGCGGGTTCCGAGTTGAATACTTTCAGAGCTGGAGCGTCGGTGTCGGTCGAACGACATGACCAAGCCAGTGGAGCCGCTGTATTTTAATTCGCGGCACTATGTCCATATCGTTGTAAAGCTCATACAGCTCATCGTTCCATCGTCTGCGGTACTCGCCGTCGCCAACGCGTAAAGGACCGTAAATCTTCCGCAAAATCTTTCTCTCAAACACCCCAAGAGCCGCCTCATCGGATGTTGTCATTGTCCATGCTTCTGCGCCATATACCAGCACGAGCATGATGAGTGACTTATAGAGCGTGGTTTTCGTACGTCGAGAGAGGACTTTACTCCTGAATTGGTTACTCAGTCCAAAGTAGCACTTGTTGGCAAGAGTGATTCTACGTTGGATTTCAATGCAGACATTATTATCGGTGTTAATGCTGGTTCCCAAGTAAACGAAATTCTCTACTTTCTCGAAATTGTAACTGTCAACAGTGACGTGGGTGCAAAGGCGCGAATGTGCTGACTGTTTGTTTGATGACAGGAGATACTTCGTCTTGTCCTCGTTTCCCACCAGACCCATGCGCTTTGCTTCCCTATCCAACTTGGAAAAGGCAGAACAGACTTCGCGGTTTTTGTTACCGATGATGTCGATGTCATCGGCATAAGCCAGCAATTGCACGCTCTTGTAGTAAATTGTTCCTGAGCGGTTCAGTTCTGCAGCTCTTATTATCTTCTCCAACATCAGATTAAATAAGTCACATGAAAGGAAGTCGCCCTGTCTGAAACCCCGTTTTGTGGCGAACGGCTCGGAGAGGTCTTTTCCAATTCTGACGGAGCTGGTGTTATTGCTCAACGTCATTTTATACAGCCGTATGAGTTTTGAGGGGATGCCAAATTCAGACATAGCGGCGTATAGGCAACTCTTTTAGTGCTGTCAAAAGCGGCTTTAAAGTCGACAAATAGGTGGTGAGTGTCGATCCTTTTCTCGCGGGTCTTTTCCAAGATTTGGCGTATTGTGAATACCTGGTCTATGGTGGATTTGCCAGGTCTAAAGCCACACTGATAAGGCCCAATCAGTTCATTGACAGGGGCTTCAGTCTTTCACACAATACGCTCGATAAGACCTTGTAACCTATGCTTAGAAGGCTGATCCCGCGGTAGTTGGCGCGAATGGCGGGGTCACCTTTCTTGTGGATTGGGCAGAGCACACTTAAATTCCAGTCGTCGGGCATGCGTTCATCTGACCATATTCTGCACAAGAGTTGATGCATGCACCTTATCAACTCCTCGCCGCCGTACTTGAATAGCTCAACTGGCAGGCTGTCAGCTCCAGCGGCTTTGTTGTTTTTCAGCCGCGTTATTGCTATACGTACCTCGTCATAGTCAGGCGGTGGAACGTCGAAAAATATGAATTATGAAAATAGTAAAGTCCGAATTTTAGCGCTCTTACCCTCAAGGATTCTTCTGTACCGAAAAAAAGTATACACCTGTTTTTTATTACAACGCTTTTATCAACTTGCAATGTTGTGTTCCAGAAACTTTCAATGTTGTGTTCCAGAAACTTTCAATGTGGTCTGTCCGACACCATAAAGCAAAGCTTTGAAAAGCTCCTATAAAAAAGCATAGTGAATAGGGCGAGGTAGATGACATCTAGATGTCGCCCTATGTACTACGTTTGCTACACCGGAAATAGACGACACGCCATTTCTTTAAATAAAATTAATTGGTGCTCGTTTGTATGTACATACATATGTAAATGCATGTGTGTGCAGCTATCTATTAATATCGTTGAATTATTTTAATATCTATTGCAAAATTTTATTCAGACAGGACTAAAAAGTAGAAAATAAATAATATAAAAAAAACTTTTTAATATACAACGCTTTTATAAATGGACTAAAAAGTAGAAAATAATACTTCTCAGTCCCATAGAATTTGTTTTGATAACTTTTGATTTTGAAATTTTAGCAAAAGTCATTATAAACAATCTATGAAATTGAAAATGAAAAGCGTGGGGCGCATGTAATACACTTGAATTGATATGAAAAGTAATATATGAATGTATGTATGTGGGTATATGAATAACGACCGCTTAAAATCGATTTCAAAGTTCTACTTTCGCTGTAGAAATTTTAGGTCTACGTTATGTAGTTTGACTATTGTCAATTAAATCGAATGCTTTGTATTGCATGCG
>NW_023458560.1:40714113-40730205 GCF_013731165.1 Rhagoletis pomonella
TAGCAATGGCATTCCTTATAGCCGCTGCTGTTAGGTCATTTTCACCAACTCTTGTTGTGTGATTAGGTTGATTCCTTGCTGATCCGTATTCTGCTGCATCCTGCATCCAGACGGAAGACTCTTCACCGTTCTCAAGTTTTAAAAAATTTTGTAAAATACAGCAGGCCTGTATTATAACGTTAACATTTTTAGGTGCTACTTGTAAGCCTCTCCCTATTTTTCGGAAACGAGCCTTCAGCTAGCCGAAAGCATTTTCGATCACACGCCGACATTTGGACAGTCGATAGTTAAAGAGTTTTTCAGTAGCTGGTTGGTTAGCTACATATGGATATGGTTTCATCATGTGGCGCGATAACCGAAAGGCCGAATCGCCCATAAGTAGCACAGGTATATTGAATCCGCCAATAAGCTCGCTATTTTGTACGAAAATGTCTGCGCTTTCATGAAATTGTTTTAATGAACTTTTTTCAAATATGTAAGAGTCATTATTTCTTCCAGTAGATCCAATGTTAATATACGTAAATTTTGACCTGTAAGTCCAAATAATTTAAAAATATACATATGCATGCGATACAGTGCAGCCATAAATTTACATACCTGTGATCACAGCTTGCCAATAAAACCACGGAATACCATCCTTTGTAATTGTGGTAATCTACGGCATCCTCGTTTCTTGGCTGCACTTCAATGTGACATCCATCTACAGCTCCAAAGCATTGCGGAAACCCTAGGATTGCGAAACCGTCTACGATTCTTTTGATTTCTTGTTGATTTGGGGGGTATGTATTAATGCAATCCGCAAAATTATCGCAAACTGAGTGGCAAAAATCCAGAACAATTTCACCAACAGTACTTCGGCCAACTCCAAATAAACTAGAAACGGTTCTATACTCTGCTGCAGAACCCACTGAGAAAAGTGCGATAGCCACCCTCTTTTCGAGTGGAATACAACGCCTCAGGTTGCTATCAATTTTCTCCATGTTTCGTACTTTTTCGCACACTTTTTGAAAAGCCCTCCTATCGAGATGAAAGTTTTCTCTGAATCTTGCGTCGTCCATTGCACGGACATCGTGCTCCCAAAATCTGCTACTGCGGTCCTTTAGGGATACAACTAATGGTTAAAAGCCTTATAAAAGAACATTTTTACTTACGAATTTCCAGATCCGCCGTACGTCGGACTGGGCATTTGCAATCCTGGCTCGTAGAATCGCGTGACTGCTCAAAATAGAATTTATTTGCGCCCTATTATTTATTAATTTAAGTAATACTAACTGAATTTTTTCACAAAATAAAACTTGATTTTTTACGAACAGAATAGATGTCAATAACAAAATTTTTCTTCTATCCATTTTCACTTGGCGATTACAGAAAACAAAATTCTTCAATATCAGCTGTTTAAATGCACAAGGTTGCCGTCTGTCAGGGTGAAATTTCAATTTGCATTTGTGCTTCTTAATTCAAATTAATTTTGTTCATCTGTCTACCATATAAGCGAACGAATAAGAAAATCTGTATGAAATATGGGAATGTAAGTGGAAATTTGCTAAATTTTGTCTTAATATTGATAAATGATGTCGATATGCGCGTCTGACATGTCTGTCAAAGTTGACACAGTTCCAAGATTGTGGCAACAACAACGTAGGGTCTAAAAAAAGAGTATCTGCAGTGGACTACAGAGGGGCAGGCAGAGACTTTGTAAAGCCAATTTTTGAAGTTAAATTTGAGTACAATTCCTTATTTTTTCTCGAGACGAGCGAACAACATTTGATGGTAAGTTGAAGGCTGAGGGAAGTGAGTGCAGCGGCACCAATTTGGTGGTGGTCTCCTACTTCGCCTGCGGCGTTGTTTTTGAGGCATGGCGTTGATTGAATTATGCATTTTTGCTTGTACGAATGCATAAATGTATCTGCAAGTCAGCTGGTGTCGCCGCATAAATGATGCATCACGTGCGATTTGCGAGAATGGAAATTATAACAACGAATAAAATATGCATATTTAATTGCAGCAGCATACATAAATTATGAGCTCTGCGTGGATCCTCACGGCAGTTAAAGTGATTTTTGGTAAGCAGTTTAACTTTACATACATATTCGGATATACTTTTCGAAAGTGTGACTAACAATGATACATACTCTTTTGTCAAGTGTTTGGTATAAATATTTTTGTTGACTTATTTCTCGAAATTATAAAAAATATAATTTACAGCCGCACTCAGAGTCATTTAATGATTACTTAAGGTGTCCCTCAGTAACGATTTGAAAAAATTCCCTCTCACAGTCAGTTAATGCTTCATTAACAGTATTTAATGTACATTAAATTTAAGTAAACAAAAACCTTTACTTAACTTTTTAACGAATGATTTTGAAATTTTTTGTTTGTTTTCAATAAATTTCAATTTCGATAACGTCGCTGTAGCAGTGGCAATGGCCCAGGAGCAGAGCACTTTCGTGTCATTCAAGAGATTCGAGTTCAATCCTCGGCAACAAATTTTTTTAATAAATTTTTTTTTTTAAGTTTTATTGCTTAAAAATTCATATTTTATTTTATTTGACGTTTGGAAACTTTTTTGATCCATCTTTTTTCTTTTAATTTCAGTTTCTCAAATTTTTAGTTTTTCCTATTATAAAAAAATATTTTTTTCATTTCGTTTAGTTTTTGGAAAACTTATTGCTAAACGATAAATGTAATAACACTATTAGCACATCTTTCAATTCATTAGAAATACAGAAAAGAGCGGTGAGTTGAAACATAGATGTCAGAATTGGCCTGTTATTGATCTTGTTTGTCTTTCAGCAAACAGTTTCTAAAAATTTAATTAGATAAAAAAAATGTTTCCTTTTTAAAGCAACAAAATCTATAAATCAAGAGAAAATTAGATCAAGAAAGCAAAAAAATTCAATAAGGACAGTTTATAAAAATTGAACAAGAAAAAAAAATCAATAAAAAAAATGTTCCTGCCCTAGCACTCGAACTCGGATCTCTCGAATGGCACGCAGTGCTCTGCTCACTCAGCCATTGCGTCTGTTGACCCAGTGCGCGAAAAATGATACAAATACTTATTTTTATATTTTATTTCAAACTGAACGAAGAAAGTGAGTGATGCCACAAAAATAAAGGGCCGCAACTGGGGCCATACTTAAATTGTGTATTTCATAATTTTTAACTCTGAGAGGAAACATTAATTAACAGATTTTACGATCATTAGTTAAGTGCCCGTTAGAGCTAATTTAAGGAACGTTTCTGAGTGCGGCTGTTAGAGAAAGAATCGAATTTGTCCCTTTCTTCAAATAACCATCAGAGTTTTTTGTATTTACCGAATTTTTTGTTCACCAAGAGCTTAAATCTGATGCCTTAATTTCAAATCCTGAATATCTGTATGCGTCTTTACGGTTACTGAAATTCTTGAAAGCTTGTAGTTACAATAGTACAACGAAGTTACATTCAATAGATCCTGCGTATATTTTCAACCAAAACTAGCAACATTTAGAATTGCGCATGGTAGACCACACAGTTTTTGTTATGACTCGATATGAGAGACGGACTGCGTAAAAATTTTCTTCGTCGTCCGGTCTTGGCTATTGCCGGCGGCTGCTGCTACACTGAAAAACTGTTTAGAACTTCTAGCGCAACAAGCAACGAAAGAGCGGTGTAAGTTCGTATCGCGACACAAAAGACAAACTTCACTGTTTAAGACACTTACATAAACCATAAATGGAAAACTACAATATTTCTTTATCAAAATAGTGTAAAGCAAAAGATGAAAGTACAAATACAAATTTTAATTGCAAAGAGAAATATTGTGGGATATAGATCTCGATAACGTGGCGCCAGTTGAGGTGCAGTTGAGGTGCACCTTACTTGAATCGAAACGGTAATAGTCCGAGGTACGCCCTTTTAGTTATCGTTTACTATGATATGAAGCATCACGAAGGTGCAATGAACTTTTTAGTAAAAGTCCGCATTTATTTTTTTTTAAATCCTTCGTTCTCATATACAATTTTTTTTTTTGTACAGAGGGGAGCCTCTGGTCCTCATGGCCTAATATCTAAGTATGTACAGAAATATATGTATGTATATAAATATTGTCATAAATGTGTATGATGGATTTTACACAGTTCAAGTCATAGTGAAATTGTACCAGGTGAAGTAATAATAGCGATAAGAAAGATTTATATTGATTTTTAACCGACTTCACAAAAAGGAGAAGGTTATCAGTTCATCGGAATATTTTTTTTTTATTTTTATTTTTTACCGACTTCACAAAAAGGAGAAGGTTAACATATCGTCGGAATATTTACATATATTTTTTTATGTATGTTACCGCATAACTTTGGACCACGTTAACCGATTTCTATAATTCTTGGAAAGGTGTTACCTCACAGGTGGTCCCATACTAAATTGGTTTGGTATCCGATCATTGAATCATGAAAATTTTAACCAAAATAATCTTAAATTTTTATATGATAATTGAAGTCGGTTTGTTTTTTTTTGCTTAAAAATTACGTGTACGCTATCTTATTTGAAAATTTTCTTTTAAAATTTTGGAGAAAATGTATTTGGGGATTTTGTGTATGGGGATTTTACTTTTCGGAAACTTCGTGGCTCTCCCGCACAGCGTATAGACGATTCGACATTCTGCACAATGAACGACGACGCACCCACCAGGTTGTTGGGCAGCTCACCTTGTACAAGAATAAAAAGCGCTGGTCTAATAAAGAGTATAACGTGGCGACCCATAATCATCTCGATGGATAAACCTTTTCATGTTGCTTCCGACCTGTGAATATAGTTTTGGTAACTCAGCCACCTGACGTGAGCGAGACAGAACTCCGTCTGACTCGGGAAATCTTGCGTTACTCGAGCTTGACGACAATAATTGACCATTCGATCTAGGCAGGGCTAAGTAACCGAGTTGAGCGTTCTTTTTTGCGCTCGGTTATGAATAAACGAGGCCACTATTGAACGTAACAGGTTCTATCAGGCGAAATAGGTCCTGCCCCCAAAGATTTAACAACGATATCTAGACCAACTGCCTTGCGGATAAAAAGTCACGACTGTTTCAAAAATAATACGGGAATACGACTTTTTTCTACCTAATTTCTCTGTATAATGGAAATTCATTGTACGGAGAGTGAGTAAAATAAGTAAAAAAATTTGGATTAACACTTGGGGGCCGAAATTTGCACGACCTTACGCTTATTTTCTCAGACAACTGGAACAGTGTTTATAACTGTATTGTAACAAGATTCATTACAATCGAATGGAAGCTCATAGCAGAAAGTAGGCTCAGCGGCAGTGATTTGTCAACATTTCCCAACTCGCGAAGAAATGCCTAATGGCGCAACCGCGCGTACTCAACAGGCTTGATCTTATTCCAATGAGCCCCAACATTCAAAACAAGGTTAAGCTAGATAATATAAGGTGTCAATTTGCTTATAACATAAATAAATCAAACCCCAATGATTTAACATAAATTAGCCTAGTGCTAGAAGTGTTAATCTACAGAGGCTGTGGAAGGATGGAGTAAATTCAAAATTCTTATTACGTTCAGCAAACGTGGTCTGTTCCAGCAAGGTTTAGTGGCAGAGAACTCCATGTGACATTTTTGAAAATTTATTTTAAGCTACTCAGGCAGTATATATTGAATATGAAAGAATTGGCTTTGCCTTTCATTCAAAGCTAGTTTGTCGTTATTATTATTTATAAATATACCACAGATGCATAAGTAGGAATTTAGCTCGAACTTAAAATTGACTACTAATCAACAACATTTATTTATTGAGAAAACAACTTGCAACTGCCCATTTTGCAACTGAGTTCGACGCGTCGATTGCCAGCAGCAAACTCATTTGCATACCATCAATCTGTTAGCCCTACTTTTATTTTTGCAACTTTGCATTTGCACTGAACTTGTTGATCTTGTTGTTATTCAGGTCCTCCATTCCTCCTTCCTACTACTCCCTGTCCCACTGAAACCATTTCCGCCGCAATACCTTCGCAGCAACTTTAAAACGTCAATGCATTAAAATAAAGGAGCTCCACCAACGCCGCCTACAACTCGCCACGCTCTTGAATATGCCACCGCTGCAGTGCTGCTTTGTTGTTGAGGAGAGCCACCAATTGGGTTTTACTCACCAACTTTTTTTTTGTGGGGTTTCAAAGGGGCGCAGGGTTGAGTGCAGCTCCATTCCATCTGCTTGCCGTTGTCACTCGTGCATCTGTCTGATTTCTTATTTCGCGGCTTATTGGCGGGCTGCCTCATTGACTATGCAGCACGTAGACGAGCGCAAATGTAAATTTATGTAAGTAATTTGTTGTTGCTACAACTTATACACCCTTCAAGATCAGTTTGGCTTGGTGCGCATAGAGCGCGCAAGACAAATGTGCCATTAAGTGAATTCATTAAGTTTCTTCAGATTTTTTTTCTCCACTTCTTATTTTATATTTGGCTGCTTCAATTTTCACTTTTCTCGCCATCAGCAAGCTACTTTAGATATAGGCGCTTGTGTATCAGCTTAAGTTTTGGTCGATCTTCAATAGCGTATTGTTTGCGTCCCGCGCACTCCCCACTCAGTTGTTGTAGGCGTTTATCTTTTTTCTTGGCTGCGAATGCCTGTTGCGTGGCTGCCACAGCATATTTTATGTGGAAGCGTTTTGTTGTGTCATGACACTCACTGCCACTTAACGTAGCCTCGAGTCATAGACATCTGTATATAGTGTTGTTGGGTTTTACATGCATCTAATATTTATGATTTTATTGAGTGTAAAATTTATTGGCGATATGGTTTCCATTTAAGTGTCTTATTTTTTTCTTCGTGGGATCGTCGGCTAAGTTTTTGGATACAAATTACTATTCAAATCTCTGTTTGGTGAAATGAATGTTTTAAAGAATTTGAAAATGGTAAAATATTTCATACAAACCGAACTGTCAAAAACAACGTCAAAAAACGTAGAGTTTCTAACAGATTTCGTAAAGAATGCAAATGAGTCGAAATGGGCAGCTAAGGCTAGGGCCTCGCATACAAACTGCTCCTCCCGCTCGCGTCTATAAAGCGGCAAATGCAGATAAGCAAGCTCGTTTGTCACACGTATAAGATAGTTAAAAAGCCTTTCGTAAGAAATGAAAGACAGACGGCAACATTGGCGTATGCAGGTACGGGCTGGGGAGGGCGCAAGCCCCCTCCCTAAATTCTTAAGTTTCATTGTACGTTTCATTCTATGCATTTCATAATCAATTTACAATTCAAAAAATCAAACCAAAACAAACTTTAGGGGTCTTCACATTCGTTTTGGAAGTTTTGTTAAAATGCTGGTAATGAGTAACGCTCGGTAATTTTATCAACTGTGAATATCATTTTCAGCTTTCAACTTATGTTAGTCTCATAAATTATGTTTATCAACAGCTGATTGGTGCTGATTTCATATACAAAAAACAAATTGTAATAGAAAATTTAATGATTTTTATTTAATAATATTGCTCAATTATTATCATTTAATATTTTCTACTTAGTTTGTGCTTGTAATGTAGGTTTATATATGCTTTCATAAAGGCTTTGTAGAAAAAATAAAAATAAAAATGAAATCGTCACTGAAACATTGAACAAATGACGACTTTGGTGTAAAGACGAAGTCGCATTTTGAAATTTGTTTACAATTAAGGTAAATAGTCAGCAAATTTTTATTTTAACTCTTCAATAAGTTTATATTAAACTACATACAATTTCAGTTTCATTATATGGCTCGGTACAATTTAGTTGTTACAATAGTAATAGAAAAATTAGTGAGGAAAATTATTTAAAAACAAAATTAATAAATATATTTTAACATTTCTCATAAAATATACGTTACAAATAATCTCCGCCTCTAATTTTTTCCACCTAACGAGTGTTATAACTACGGTGACCATCCGTTCTGTTTTTTGCAGGACCGTACTGTTATTTAAAGGTCTGTCCTGCGTAGTTTTTCAAAACAGAAAACCCCCAAAATGTACTGATTTTTTCCAAGTGTCCTGCCTTTGTCCCGCATTTTCTTCGATATTTTAAAATTAACTTTTCCTAATTGAAATAAAAGCAGTGTCGATAACTAATTGATAACTACATAAGGGTAAGCTGGTTTTGAAGGTTCAACTAGTCAATGCGTTCTAAATATTGTACATTGTATTGTATTGTATGGACAAGATATGACGAGAAATTGAAGACCAGCATCAAATATATCGATAACACTGTTCTACAAATTTTGTGGTAATCGCTTAAGAAAAAAAATATTTTCCAAGCCAATTTTCTTTTCAAACAAGCGTTTTCGTAATTTTTTCGAAAAACGTGTTTTTGGTACATTTCGGACCTATTCATCAATATCTCATGAAAAAATTATCCGATCAAGATAAGCGACCTAAATTCCTCTTACAAAAATATATTACTTTGCCAATTTCGAAGAAAATTATTAGTGTTACAAGCGACCAAAATCGAAAAATTGAAATTACAATCATTTTCTTTTTACAGTAAATGAAAATCTGATGAGAAATTTAGATGTTACGGAACACAATCTGCACAAAAAATATATATTATTGCAAAGAGCCCATCAATACCTTTCGAACTGTTGGTCGTTTCATGAAATAATAATAATAATAATAATAATTTGGCGCTTACACATATGTTAGTGTTTGGCCGAGCCTCTCCTCCGACTTGTGACGTGCGCCTTGATGTTGTCACACAAAGCGGAGGGACCTACAGTTTTACGCCGACTCCGAACGGCGATTGTATTTTTAAGAGAAGCTGTTTTTCATGGCAGAAATACACTCGGAGGTTTTGCCTATTGCCTGCCGAGGGACGACCGCTGTTAAGAAAAAACCTTTTTTCTATATTTTTTGCGATGTTGCTTTGGCCAGGGCTTGAACCCAGGCGTTGCGGAGTGGAAGCGCGCACTGCTTACCACTACACCACAGCGGCCGACATCATGAAATATTGAGGAATAATTGAAAAAGTACTAAAAATACGTTTTTCGAACAAATCTCGAAAACACTTCTTTGAAACCATGGGTATTTTTTTGGTGTTCAACGACCCAAAGTTTGCCTAAAAAATTTGCTTTGCAGAGGTTCATATTTCGTGTAAAGTAATACGTAATATGCCTTATTATAATTTTGTAAATATTCATTACTAAAGGATTAATACCAATGAAGCAAATGTGATTTATGTTAAAAGTTTAAAATTGGATTAATAATTAAGAAATATACACTCTTGGTTATTTCAATAGCGCATCCTTTTAATGGGCCGTACGAATAAAAACTAAGCGATTGCCTTTTCTTAAAATTGTATACCTTTTACTCCAATTTTGTTTGAATGTTTGTGAATTTGTTTTGAATTTTGTCTGAAATTTCAAGAAAAAGCAATTGCTTATTTTTATTCATACAGCCCAATACTTAGTAGGTACAGTTTTCCTTTTGTTTGTTTAATATTCATTTTTATAAAAATATAGCATATTCTACGTCTACATCCCTTTTAAAAAATTTTTGAAAATTAAAAAAAAAATAAACATAGTGGCGACAATTTTTTTTTGTTGACGGTGCTGCGCATTTTCTTCCATATACAAATTTTGTCAAGCATACTTTGTATGGTAGAAAATCAAAAAAAGGGTGCGCTATTCAAATGACGAAGAATGTATATATGTAGTATATTTTTGTTATTTTTATACTACGCAATTATATGTAGGTTAATTTTTTGAAAAATTGTCCTGCATTTTCGAAATATATTTATGGTCACCGTAGTTATAACGCAATTGGATTGCCTGTGGTTAGATGACATTTGAATATAAACTCAATAAAAATGAAAATCAATTACTTGGAATAATTTTTTCTTTCGATATAGGTTTATTAAATTACGTAAATAACGTGGTTTTTATAGTTAAATTTTCCTTATTTATTTCCTTCATAATACATGCAGTAGAGGGTTAAGTACTATTTTCTTCTTCTTTTATTTATTTATTTATTTTTTTTTTAACTACATTTTTTAATTCAATTGTTTTAAAAAGAAAAAAATGTCATTTCATTTATTTTTAAAAATATTTCTTATTTACTTTTGCTTTATTTGAATTTTTTATTTAATTTTAATTGTTGCAAAAGAAAAATATGTAAATTTGTATATTTTTATACCCGAGCGCACTTGTGCACAAGGGTATTATAACTTTGTTCACATAACGGTTGTTTGTAACAGGCAAAACGAACCGAGATAGATATAGACAAATGTATACATAAAGGATCAGGATGAAAAGAGAAATCGATTAAGCGGAGACTGTCTGTCCGTCCGTCCGTCCGTCTGCCCGTCCGTCTGTGCACACGATAACTCGAGTAAAAATTAAGATATCTTAACGAAACTTAGTACGTGTACTTCTTTCGGGCGTAGGACGGATGGTATTGAAAATGGGCAAAATCGGACAATAACCACGCCTACCTCTCATATAACGGTAATTTTCAGAAATACGAAAACTGCGATATTTTAGTAACTACTGAAGATTATTCACTAAAAATTGATATTTGCAATCACTTTTAGACGAAACATAAGAATATTATAAATTTTTGAAAAATGGGCGTAGCCACGCCCACTTAGTCTTACATGTGTATATCTTGGCAACCGCTGCACCGATTTCTTCCAAACTTGGCACAGTTATTGGCCTTGGTACAGGATACCAAATGGCCGAAAATTTTAAAAATCGGACAATAACCACGCGCACATCCCATATAACGGTAATTTGGAGAAATGCGAATTCTTCGATAAATCAGTAAATATTAAAGCTAATTTATTCAAAATTGATGCTAGCAACAATTCTTTACCAGGAAATACGCTTATCATAAAATTTTTGAAAATGGGCGTGGCACCGCCCACTTATGATCACATATATGTATCTCGATAACCATTCTACCAATTTGTACCAAACTCGGTATGGTTATTGTGCTTGCCACATAAAAGCAAAACGTTCCAAATTATTGAAATCGGACTAAAATTACGGCTTTTCATATAACGGTTAATTTTAGAAATGCTTGAAACGTCAATATTTCGAAATTTAAGAACGCTAATTTATTCAAAATTTATACACCCCGGCTTACCATATAGCGGTAGCTTTCGGAAAGGTGAAAAGGCATATATGTAATACATGCGCCGGGTATTTAATGTTCGGCCCCGCCCGAACTTAGACTTTCTTACTTGTTTCGTTTAACTTGATTTTTAAAAAACTTTCACCAGCAAATTAAATGGAAAATGATTTTTTATTTTCTTTCAATTTCCATGTGGAAATTCAAAAAAATAAAATCATTTTTCACTTAAATTGCTTTTGTTAAATTGGCTGTTAGTCTTTCGAAAGACAGTAAAGGGGTTTCAAGATTGTTGCCAGAATTGACAAAACTGTGAAAGACTTTTTTTTTCTTTTGAAACACTGTGGCGAGTTGAAAGACAGTTTCCAGAATTTCTCTAAAAGTTCAAGACGAAATTCCAAATATATGCACTTGTTCTTTAATGAACATGCACATATATACATACATACATATGTACTACCCTGCCTAATTTTAGTTCATACACGCTATGTGGCAAAACGTTTGAAGAGTGGGCAGATGATAAGTTCCACTAAGCGTGCGGTTTACTACAACACGTACCAGCGATCTACCAATTCTTAGCAGTTTATTTGTACATGTTCTATGCACATATGTATGCATGTAGGCATGTGTGCATCCTTAAGTCCCTACTACATACTTATAAGTACACTTAAGCACTTAAGGGGTTAATTAATGAGCGGTGACGAGTGTGTTACGTGTGATTTTCGCTTCTACATAGTACATAAAACTATTGTGGCTGGTAATTAACCTACTCCCCGCACAAAGGGGAAGAATGCAAAGAAGCATACATGAACAGAAGAAAGACACCGCTACAACACTTGAAAGTGAATGTGATGGCGTTGACTTTTGTTGCTCAGCCACTTTTGACATTAGTGCAACAACTGCACTCAAAATCTGTTATGTGGTGGCATTAGCGCACACAAGGGGTGGGCTTAGGGGTTCAAACCCCCCTAAATCTAATAACCTGAAATGCAAACTGTATGCTAAAGCCAGCTCTCAAGAAAAATAACAAGAAATATTTTTTATTAAAAAGCACTTTGCTTTTGCAGTAAATTTTCTTGAAGAAATAAACATACGAGCATTTTTTTCTTGAGAGATGCAAACTGATTTAAGAAATTTTGATAGAAGAAAATTTCTATTCCACTTATTCTGCGTCATTTTATAAGATTTTTTCGTTTTTCATGAGAGCTCTTAAAAGTTTAACTGCGAATGAAACCATTGTCCTAAAAATATGCAATGCATACTCACTTACTTTTGTTTTTTACACCTTACAGCTTAAAAGCGTTTACCACTGATATGTACTTAACAAGGATTCGAAGATTTAATTTACCAAATTCGAATTCGTTCCACCAAAATCACCTACATAATAAAAATGAAAGTTCATTTAATTTTTCCGGTAACTATTCGAAATATTAAAAAAAATTAGGCAATCATGAAAAATCACCATATCAATCGAAAACCAGAAACCAGAAATCGAGGAAAATGAGCATTAAAACTATTTTTTAAATTTTTTCATTACGTTTATAGAACTTTATATTAAACAAGTAATTTTCAAACTACGGGACGACCCTTGAAGTATCATCTTTCCGATTAAAAAAAAAAAAGAATTATTGAAATCGGTTCACATGGTTCAAAGTTATGCGGTAGCATACATTAAAAAGAAAAAAAATATTCCGACGAACTGAAAACCTCTCCCTTTTTCGAAGTCGGTTACAAATGTTTGAGTTCTTTGCTAATTTTATGTAAATAAAGTGCCATTTATGAAAAAACTTGCATAAATGTACCTTAAAGAGCATATTATCTGAAGCGAATTTTCAGAAGTATAAACCCCTCCCAAAATATATTCCTGAGTGCGCCACTGTGTGGTGGCATTAACCCTAATCCCTTTGGGGGTTGCCATGATGTGAGATTACCTTTTGACTGCTGCACTTGAACTAAATTGAAATATTAAATGTAAATTTCTTGTTAGTAAATTTTTATGAGTTTCTAAGGAATTTTTATTGTGCACACATTAATGGGCATAAATATCTACTAAATAACATGAAAGGGGGTCATGCAGGCAAACCTAATACAAATGTGTGTTTATATTTATTTGTATACAAGTTAAAGTGTGCATTTGTTTGCATTAAATCCTGCCACACTGAAGGTGTCATCTTCGTCTGCTGTAAGCAAAGTTTCTGTAGGTGATCCTACTATTCAACATTTATTCTTATTCTGCTTCTTCTTCTACATCGCCACATCCGCCAATCGTCACTCATTTTGGCGCCTATGGTTGCTACTTTTACTTAACCCCTCTTTGCTTAACGCACAATTAAATATTACACAATTTGAAAAATGTTGCAAGTACTTGTAGACTCGCATTTTACGCTGTCTGCAGCTGCCACACGCAAACGCAAACGTATACACACATACACAGCCCCACATACGCTCTGATTTACTCATTCACATTTTTTGTTTATTTATTTATTCAATTAGCACTTTATAGTAGTGGTATTCATCTAAACCGATAACTTTATCAAGCAGATAATCTTATAAGTTTACGCACTCTGTTACATGAACGACCCACACTCTCTTTTCGTTTACACATGCGACAATAGTCGTGTTTTCTTTGGTTATAGAGCTCAGTATCACTAACGTTATACTACTAGCACGGGGATAAAGGAATTATAGAAACTACCTAACTAAATTGGAAATAATTATATTTACGAGATATCTATTTAAATAATTGTACATATAACATAAAGGCTATTTATTTGAAGCAAGTTATAAGAAACAATGGCAGAATGTCTGTTTGTGTATGAATTCATTTGTCACGGCTACCAAACTTTGCGAATTACACTAAGTAACAAAAAAAAAAAAATTTCTCAGTCCTTGGGATGTAATTGTTATTTCCTAGTCTGTTATGCCTTAAAAGTATGGAAACCACCTAATATTCCTCGGAAACTTTGCTTTTGTGACCAGGACAATGTGATTCATTAAAATATGCTAAAATTATGAGAAAAACGTGTTTGAGTCTTTCACTACAGAGAAAATCATACAGAACAGCACATATAAATCAAAACTAAATTTTATTAAAACTTCAGAAAACCAAAAACATAAAAGTAAATCAGAAGCGGGTGGTTTTTCGACATTTGCGTTTAAACTGCGAGTCACTTTCTCTAATCAATCCCCAAATGTAATCTCCCATCATGTTCTCATTGTATTGTCCTTGGTATCGCCGCTCAAATTCCATTATATCCTGATGGAAGCGCTCGCCTTGCTCCTCTGAATATGCTCCCATGTTCTCCTTGAATTTGTCAAGATGTGCATCCAGAATATGGAGTTTGAGAGACATCCTGCAGCCCATTTTGCCGTAGTTCTCCACCAGACTTTCGACCAGCTCCACGTAGTTTGCGGCTTTGTGATTGCCTAGGAATCCCTGTACCACTGACATAAAACTCATCCAAGCAGCTTTCTCAGCACGAGTGAGCTTCTTGGGGAATTCCTCAGACTCGAAGATTTTCTTTATTTGTGGTCCAACGAAGATACCGGCTGTAACTTTCGCCTCAGAGAGCTTAGGGAACAAGTCTTGTAGGTACTTGAACGCTGAAGAATTTTTGTCGAGAGCTTTGACGAATTGCTTTATAAGACCCAGTTTGATGTGGAGTGGTGGCATCAGTACCTTCTGGGGGTCCACCAAGGGCTCCCACTTGACGTTGTTCCTCCCCACTGTGAATTCAGTTCGTTGTGGCCATTCACGCTTACTGTAGTGTGCACTGTCGTTTCTGCTGTCCCACAGGCATAGAAAGCAAGGAAACTTGGTGTACCGCCTTGCAGGCCCATTAAGAATGTCACTATTTTGAAATCTCCGATCACTTCCCAGCCATATTGCTCATACTTCAATGCGTTCAGCACTTTCTTGACATTGTCGTAGTTCTCTTTGAGAGATACTGAATGCGCCAGAGGAAGAGACGGATACTTGTTGCCATTGTGAAGCAACACGGCTTTGAGACTCTTGCATGAGCTGTCAATGAAGAGGCGCCACTCTTTTGGTTCGAAATCAATTCCGATTTCCTCGAACAGACCGGTCACGTCGTGGCAGAAGCAGAGCCCATCTTCGCTGATGAAGAAGTTGGAAAAAAGTTCGTGACGCTTCCTCTGACATGTGACTTTAACACTAGGATCCAGCAAATTCCACTGCATCAGTCTGGACGTCAAAAGTTCAGCATCGGACTTGGTTAGACCAAGATCTCTGATCAAATCATTCATGTCCTTTTGGTTGGGATAGTATGGGTTTTTGTTATCAGCTAGTAAATTAAATCCTTCACCTTCATTGTCTTCCACACTCATGGAATCAGGGCTCTCACAGGAAGACACCTGCTCTTTCTCTGGAGGAGTAGGAACGGGGCGGTCAGAGCTGTGTGGAACTGGAGCCATGGATGAAGGAATGTCAGGATACATGATTTGACTAGCTTTTTTGCCAGTCCGACGTTTGGAAGGGTCCACCATGCAGAAAAAGCAGTTGCTTGAATCGTCAGTGGGTTCTCTCCAAACTCTTGGCACAGCAAACTTCATAGCTCTCTTTTCCCCTCTGTACCATCCTGAAAAAAAAAAAATTTGAAAAGAAAAGTACTGTCTAATAAAAAAGTTAATAGAAACATTTATTTTACCCATAACAAAGCAATATAGTTTTAAAATGTCTTACCTTCCAAAGTCCTTTTGCAGTTTTCACACGCGAAATGGGGTGCCCAGGATTTGTCTTGATCACCCACAGGCATGCCGAAATAAGCATTGTAAGCTTCGCACATTTTAAAACCTGTTTCCAAAGAGTACTTATTCGCTCTTGTTTTGATAAAATATCCGCAGACATAACAAAATGCATCTGCAGGATACTTGCAGCCTCGTGAAGACGGGATAATAATTGAA
The DNA here is from genome assembly GCF_013731165.1 of Rhagoletis pomonella. Lineage (NCBI taxonomy): Eukaryota > Metazoa > Arthropoda > Insecta > Diptera > Tephritidae > Rhagoletis > Rhagoletis pomonella. The sequence goes on from NW_023458560.1 coordinate 40,730,117, forward strand.
CCAGATCTCTATCAGGATCATATCGTTGTTGAATTTGCGTGTAAAATTTGTATGCGGATCCCGATTATTGCCTAAGAAAACATAGCTAG
>NW_023458560.1:40730305-40733065 GCF_013731165.1 Rhagoletis pomonella
TTTTTTTCCATAACTTCTTCATTTATGCAGCTAGGAACATCAAAATTCGCACCGTTTTCACTCATTATTAACAGAATACTTACAGTGAAAATAACAAAGATCGGGTCACTATAACATATATCTCCCATACAACTGATGGTTCAGTTATGAGAATTTTCGTTATAATAATAATAATAATAAATTGGCGCTTACACATATGTTAGTGTTTGGCCGAGCTTCTCCTCCGTCTTGTGGCGTGCGCCTTGATGTTCTCACACAAAGCGGAGGGACCTACAGTTTTACGCCGACTCCGAACGGCGATTGTATTTTTATGAGAAGCTATTTTTCATGGCAGAAATACACCCGGAGGTTTGCCATTGCCTGCCGAGGAACGACCGCTGTTAAGAAAAAACCTTTTTCTATATTTTTGCGATGTTGATTTGACCAGGGCTTAGGTGCTGATGTGTGAAAGCGCGCACTGCTTACCACTACACCACAACGGCCGACAATTTTCGTTATAACTCCTTTATTTATGCACCTAGGAACATGAAATTTTGCAATACTTCCACCCATTAACAACAGAATATACAGCGGAAATATCAAAGATCGGGTCACTTATACATATAGCTCCTATACAACTGGTTGTTCAGATATGCGATTTTTTGTTATAACTACTCCATCTATGCAGCTAGAAACATGAAATTTCGCACTATTTTCACCCATTATCAACAGAAAGTTTGCAGTAAAATTAACAAAGATCGGGTCACTATAACCTGTTTATTGCCCCCATACAACTGATTGTTCAGATATGGGGTTTTACTGTTAAAACCGATAAATATCGTAAGCTATTTTATAAATAATAATACAAATGGTACTGAGAAAATCGTCAAAATTTATGCTGTATGAGCTTTATCTCTTATACCACTGATTGTTCAGATACCAGTCGTTGCGATATATCTCCTTGATGTAGATTGTGTTACCGGTTCACGTACCGATCACACCGCAGTGAAAATCATTTAGATTGGTGCTATATAAGGTATATCTTCCATACCTCTGATTGTTTAGATATGATTTTTTATATATGCATCTCCTCTATCTATGCCTGCTGTGAATATATACAGTAATCTGTTAAAGTAAAATTTTCAGATGCTCATGAAAGGTATGAAACCTTCGCCATAGCCGACGTATAAAATACATGGACAACTTTGAGAGCTTTAAGCGACCTCTACACATTTTTTGATTTCAAAATAAAAAAACAGGGGTAAAATTGTTTCAGTATAGAACAATCCTAGGGCGCGAGATCATTAAAATTCCGACTTTACTTTTTTCGACCGCCCTAATGTACAATGACTCTATGTTTGTTTGTTACTCAAGAGTAACAGCTTAGATTAATAAAGGTTTTGTCAGAAAACATGGATGAAAAAATATTTTCTAAAATCGGTGACATAAATTTTCTGCATACAGCCGTACATACATACTTATCTACATACATAAATACATAGAATACATTTATATGCACCTCCCATGCCCATGAGTCCTAGTGTCCTTTTTATTATCCTTTCACTTCACTTTCTTCGTTCAATATTGCTTACGTTGGATGTAGAAATAATGAAATTATTAATGTGTGACAATTTTTCATATCTTCAAGTATCTTCTATGCAGCCCTGTGCGCTCTTGTTTGTTTGCAGTTTAAAAGTGGATTTTCGATTTACGAAAATGCATAAGAGCCGCCTGTATACAATGTTAATGATGTTTGCAGAGGTAATATTTCTTGAATAAACATCGATATGCACTTAAAAATATTTGAGAAATTTCGAACATGGTGATCGTGGAAAAATCACAAATGTGTCACACTTACAGCCGCACTCAGAGTCGTTTAATGATTACTTAAGGTGTCCCTCAGTAAAGATTTAAAAAAATTCCCTCTCAGAGTCAGTTAATGATTCGTTAACGGCATTTAATGAACATTAAAGTTAAGTAAACAAAAACCTTTAATTAACTTTTTAACGGATGATTTTGAAATTTTTTGTTTGTTTACAATAAATTTCAATTTCGTTAACGTTGCTGTAATAGTAGCAACGGACCAGTGAGCAGAGCACCTTCATTTCATATTCAGGAGATCCGAGTTCAATCCTCGGCAAAGAATTCTTTTTAATACAATTTTTTTAAGATTTATTGCAGAAAAAATTCATATTTTTTATTTTATTTATGCGGCTGTTTATTTCCCAGCAAGAAAAGGCAGCCTCCATTCGGTCTCACCGAGAAAAGAGGGATTGTCAGTAGTTTTCCCAATATACGAATTACTCTAGGGTAGATGAACGTTACGTCAGCTCGGTGAACGTAGGTCGAAACCCAGGACATAGGCAACTGTGTGGTATTTCTGGTCGAAAGTTGACCGAAGACGGTCAGGTATCTCATTCAGCAAAAGGAGCCGCAGCGCTGAATTCTGATGAGCACTATCCAATTGGACTTCATGTAGTAAGATAATCTCTGCTTAGAGGACGGTGGAGTCTGGTTCTCTATCGAAAGGAGGAAAACAAATTTTGAACGCAAAGACCTCTTCTGACCTTAAGAATGTAATTCATAAAATCAGTTCTCAGTGTGATAATGTTCAAAGCGTGTTTGCCACATCTAAAGATTCTGATCAATTTATTGCATTAATAAAAGATAAACTTATGACAAGAAATCAATTTGCAACAGAACTCCGACAGCATCAAAGAGCGCGCCAATTACGCAATCATTTTTCTCTCCCTGCAACAATGTTTGCTCGAATATCGACAC
>NW_023458560.1:40733075-40738971 GCF_013731165.1 Rhagoletis pomonella
TTTTTTCAATATGTAGTAGATACAATTGCCGCTGATGATGTGAGCCACAAGCACTGAGATACTTGAGCTGTGCATTTTTTTAAATACGTCACTTTGATTAATGATTGTAAAACATTTATGTAGAGAAAAAATGCAATAACAACATAAACGAGTGAAAATTTCAAACAGTTGTGTACATTTTTTTGATTGCTTCTTGTTTGGCAGCTAACAAGGAATGCGCGGGCGATCGGTAAAGACATTTGAAGTGGAGAGGAGAACAAAAAAAAAAAACAATTGGAACATTACCGAAATGTTGAAATATTTTCATGTAAGCGCATTTTTAATTTATTTTCATGTAATATTTTTCAACATTTTCTCAAAAGAATGCTTGAGCGATAATGTTATGTACTTTACTTTTCTTTTGGATTTTTTTTGTGCACTTTTCTTTCGGCGTTGAAAAGTGTTGTCCTTAATAGCTTTCGGTTGTTTTTTTAGGGAACGTTAAGTCGCTAGTGGCTTATTTCTGAATTCGGGTGCGGCTTACTAATGAGTTTTTGTTTAAAAATATTTTCGTAGAGCACTTCTCATTCAAGGAAGATGGGTTGAATTAAACAAAAAATTTTTAGGCAATAAATACAGCCGACACAATGCTAATATAAAAATTTCAAAGTACCGTTAATTTTTTAATGCTCCCATCATCGGAACTAAACCAAATGAGTATGTAAGCACCCTTAAACCCCTTTCCGACCATAAACCTATGCTAAAAACGTACAATTTGATTCGTAATTTGTGATTCGTCAAGGACAGAAGAGGCAACTTATGTAAAAAAATGCACAAATTCCAATGTAAATAAAAAAATATTTCTTTTATGAAATTGCCATTTATATTTTTTCTTAAAACTTATTTTTGATATAAAATATTGTTTTATAATATTTTATTTTTTTATTTATTTTTTATTAATTTTGTTCGCCCTTTAGAATGTTTGATAAGCGATCGCCCCTCGGCAGGCAATGGCAAACCTCTGAGTATATTTCTGGCATAAAAATACAATCGCCGTTCGAAGTCGGCGTAAAACTGTAGGTCCATCCCCTCTGTGTGACAAGATCGGAGTAGAAGCTCGGCCAAATACTAACATATTGGACAATCTATTATTGTTATAAATAAAGATATTGATTCCTGGATGATATGCCCGCAACTGGTCAACCATTTTTTTTACCAGAATTTACCAGATTCTACTGGAAGTCGATCCCTTACTCGAAAAACTGGCAAAAGACAATTAATAATTGTTAATTGCAACTGCAGAGAATACAAAGATAAATATGATAATGAAGATGAAGATGAATATAAAAGCTAAGATGAAGGTGAAGATAAAGATAAAGATTTAGGAAAAGTTGGATATGAAGACGAAAATGATGACGAAGGTGTGACAACATCACGGCGCACGTCACAAATGGAAGAGAGGAAGAGAAGCTCGGCCAAACACTAACAAATGTGTAAGCGCCAATCTATTATTATTATAGAAATTTTACAGAAAAAATGTTTGTTCTCATTAAAAAAAAATTGTTTTTCAAAATTTGGATTTATTTTTTAACTTGAATACAAATATATTTTTTCCTCGAAAATACTATCTCCTATATAACAATTTCTTCAAAATTCTTAAAAAAATAGTATTTTTTCAAAAATATTTTTTTCACAAACAAAAATAAATTAATTATTTAAAGAAAAAATCATTGCTAATAAAACTCAAAACTCTTTTTTCAGTTTTTTCTAATGCTTAGTACATTATCATTTTGTTTGAATAATTTTCTTTCGAAAATACATACACATATTTTTTCCTAAAATTCTTTTTTAAGTTTTTTCTAATGTTGGGTACGTTATAATTTAGTTTGAACATTTTTTTCGAAAACGTATTTTTTCTAAACAGTTTTTTGCTCAAATGATTAGAACCCCTAGTTTTCCTGAAATTAATTTTTTTTTAAGATTAGCATGTACATACATACATATTTACAAATTAATTAGACATTAAACCTAAGTAAGTAAAACTCAATATGTTTTTTTTTTATCAAGTTTATTTCTTCCAAAAAAATATATATATTTTTTTCATTTGTGAGGATAATTTTTTTCCATAAAGATTTTTTTTTTCTAATTTTTTACAAATTTTTTCTTAACATTTTTTTGCTCGAATGATAAGAACCCCTAGTTTCCCTGAAATTAATTTTTTTTTTTTAATATTAGCATGTACATACATACATATTTACAAATTAATTAGACATTAAACCTAAGTAAGGTAAAACTCAATATGTTTTTTTTTTAATCAAGTTTATTTCTTCCAAAAAAAAAATATTTTTTTTTCTTTTGTGAGGATAATTTTTACCCATAAAGTATTTTTTTCTAGTTTTTTATTATTTTTATAAAAATACTTTTTAATAAGCAATACTTTTCTGGAATTCTCTGAAAAATTATTTTTATTCCAAAAAGAGGGGAAAATAGTTCTTCTACTTGTTGGTATTTTTGTAATACTTTATCTTGTTGTTATCCTCGTTGACCGCCAGACCCATTCGCTTTGCTTCCTTGTAAAACAATTGACCTAACTCCATCTAAACTTGCCTTCGTTGTGGACAGTTAAGCTGCATTCAAAGACCTTGGATCGGCTGTAATGACTATATCGGTATCGGTTCAATAATGCAGTCAATCTCTAGTGGGTCCTCGAACGTAGTAATATTCCGAAAAATCAGTATTGCGGAAAATTAGGGAAACAAACGAGAATAAATGCTATGAGACAGGATCAAAACGCACTGCTAGCCCCTATATTTATGTTGTCACAAATTGCGAAGACGTCTAGAACAGCTTGCGATGTAATCTGCACATAAATACATATGTATGTATATTATACAGTGTAGCGCTTACTTCGGCCAATCGTAGGTGTGATAAACGGAGAACATGGAGTTCCCTGAGGCTCTCGAAACCAAACGTTAGGCTCTTCACTGGAATATAAACGGCACACTGGGCCCTTGATCGACAGGTTCTGCGAAACTTGCACTGATTTCCTAAGAAGCTCTTAAGTAAGGACGAGGTACGCTCCTTAGAAAGCGCTTACAATTTTTGAGAAGTGGAGATAACTCCATGCAGGGGTCTATTAGAGTTCGCCAGAAGATCGGGATGGTTTCCAGTCATGTATGTAGATGCAAGTCTGGTGAGTGGATTCTTAATTAGAGCAGTCCATCTAACCCAATCTTACCAACCCATGGTTACGAGTTCTTATTCAGCAGCACATTTATCGTTCGAACCCCATGAAATGTGTATGTATCGTGTGAAAAAATTCGCCATAAAAATTACTTAAGTGGCAAATCAAAACGAACGACTACTCTACAGTGTGCAAATAATATTTATCAATCAATTCCCATTGACCCCACTACGTTGTTCTTCAGCGATTCGCAACCATTTATGCGCATTAAAGTGGAACTGAAAAATTGAAAACATTCGCACAACCGAAACGAAAAAAGATGAAGAGAAGGAAATGGGCAAATAAGAGTTTTCGAGCGCTGACTACAGATTTGCAGCTGTTTGCATTGGATCCTAAGTGTGTGAGTGTGTGTGTGCCCGGCATTCTTATTTGAGCAACGCAAGTAATCCGGTCAAGGAGTTAAGCCACTAATCCTTGAAATTGCAATGTAAGATTACTAGTAGTTGACTGATGCAAACAATGGCACAACGAGTGTTGTTTGCGCAATGTATATTTGATATAGAATGCAACAACAACTGCAACAACGTGAAAGCAAATGGAGAACTACAATCGTAAATTACTGCAGCAACACCGCTCGGACGCCGCCTGCGGAAGGACATTAGCTTAACAAATTCAGAGCAGTGCGTGTGCAAGAAATTGGATGCGATGTTGGTGAGAGATGCTGGCAGCGATAAGGAAGCGAGTCACTTCACATACCCAAAAGCGAGCGCAATTGAAGCTGTGACAAACTAAGCCGACTGCCTGCTCACGAAGGGATGTTGTTGCAATGCGCTCGTAGAGGATATTTCTGGTTGGATTAAGGGAGTGCTTGGCGGTGGTGGTGCTTTTTTGCGCCTTGAGAGCAAACCCTCAACTCGGATTGTTTGATTATTTGGACAAATGCAAACGATCGATCATTTATTTTAATTAGCAACAGAGTGTCGATTGCATTTAAGCAAAGCGCGCTAGAAAAAAATCAACAAAAAAGGCACTTTCGCGCCAGCTGCCAGCCTAGAAAACTATCAATTTTTTTTCTAGCAACAACTGGCAAGGGGATTAATAAGCATACCTTTTTACATGCATAACTAATGAAAAGTTCAGTTTTTGGTTTAAAAAGGTCCCTCTGGGATACGCATCTTTGCTGTAGCAAATGCCGGAGAGAGCGAAAAAAGCGCTATTGTTAGTTAAAAGAATGGTGGTATGTAGTATGTTGCAAGTTGCCTACAATGTGTTTTTTTTTTAGTTTTGTACTTTTGTTATATTTTTTATTGTCACTGAAAATTAGCTGTGACGAATTTGAAGAGTGTGACTTCCAAATGCGGCTGCGCTTGACAAACTATTAGGAACAGTCAAACAATGGGTGGCAGCGTGAAGGATATTGATACGCAGTTACAAAATGCATACATACATTTATGCATACTAGGGTGGTCCAAAAAAAGGAAAGGCGGAATTTTGATGCTCCTACCGCCTCGGACTGTTGTATATTGAAAAAAACTTTACCTCCGTTTTTTTATTTTGAAATTAAAAAATATTTAGAGGCCGCTCAAAGCGCTCACAGTTTTCTATATACATATTTTAAATGGGAAAAACAAGCTTTCGTAGAAATAGTATAGAATTCTTGAAAATCAATATTATTCGTATCAATACCCAGTTTCTTCGACCAATTTATATTTATACCTTTCATGAGCATGAAATGGTATTATAACTTTGGTCCGATGTTTGTAAGTACCAGAATAAGAAGACATAGACCCATTAAAATGTATACTTAAATGATCAGAACGCCGAGCTGAGTCGATTTAGCCATGTCCGTCTGTCCGTCTGTCCGTCTGTCTGTCGGTCCGTATGTTTGTATGCAATCTAGTCTCTCAGTTTTCGAGATATCCGGATGAAATTTGGTAGGTGGGTGTATTTTTATAGTGTATTAATCATTTGTTGGGAACAGGAAGAATCGGACCACTATAACATATAGCTCCCATACAACTGATTGTTCAGATATGAGATTTTTCGTTATAACTTCTCCATTTACGCAGCTAGGAACATGAAATTTTGCAATACTTTCACCCATTATCAACAGAAAACTTAGAGTGAAAATTACAAAGATCGGGTCACTATAACCTATAGCTCTCATACAACTGATTGTTCAGATATAAGATTTTTCGTTATAACTCCTCCATTTAAGTAGATAGGCACATGCACTGTTTTCACTCATTATCAAAAGAATACTTCCAGTGAAAATGGCGAAGATCGGGTCGCTATAACCTATATCCACCATACAACTGATTGTTCAGATATGAAATTTTTTTCCATAACTTCTTCATTTATGCAGCTAGGAACATCAAAATTCGCACCGTTTTCACTCATTATTAACAGAATACTTACAGTGAAAATAACAAAGATCGGGTCACTATAACATATATCTCCCATACAACTGATGGTTCAGTTATGAGAATTTTCGTTATAATAATAATAATAATAAATTGGCGCTTACACATATGTTAGTGTTTGGCCGAGCTTCTCCTCCGTCTTGTGGCGTGCGCCTTGATGTTCTCACACAAAGCGGAGGGACCTACAGTTTTACGCCGACTCCGAACGGCGATTGTATTTTTATGAGAAGCTATTTTTCATGGCAGAAATACACCCGGAGGTTTGCCATTGCCTGCCGAGGAACGACCGCTGTTAAGAAAAAACCTTTTT
>NW_023458560.1:40739071-40748466 GCF_013731165.1 Rhagoletis pomonella
GCACAAGAATACAATAAATATTGCCGCAATTTTGAAATTTTCATTGCCCCATGATTGCCAATCGAGCTATCACACGATTGCCGCACACGGGCCGTATTTCATTGGGCACAGTAAGCACAATATCGGCCTCTATTGCCGCATGAGTCAATGTATTGTGAAATCACACGATTGGGGCATAAAATGAGGCAATAATTGGTGTATTGCGGCAATCGTGGGATCCCAGCTTTAGACTTTCTTACTTGTTGAAATTATTCCTTTACAAAAAATATATATATTTTTTTTAATTTTATTTAATTTTTAAGAATATATTTTATTTTTTTCTTTTCCAAATGTTTTTTTTAGTTAAATTTTCTTTTGATTTTTAGATTTACATAGATTTTATTAACAAAAAAATAGATATTTTCAAGTTTTTAAGTACTATTTTCTTCTTTTTTGATTTAGTTATTTTTTCTAATTTAGTTTTTACATTTTTTATCTGGCAAGAAAGTCCTACAAAATAAAGATCTCTGGCTAACTTTGATGGAGAAGAGCTGTTTACACAAAAAGCACTTGCATATCATTTCGCTCGCGCTGCTCCAAAAAGTTGCAGTGATTTAAAAAGCAAAATATAAATTTTTGTTAATTTAATTTAATTTGCAGAAACATATTTTATTTATTTATTTTTATGCTTTTTTAATTTTTTAGATTTCATTGTTTTAAAAATACATTTTTTTAATTTCATTTAATATTATGATGCTTTTGCGTATGCTCACAATCTTCAAATAATCGATCTCCTACGTTATTCAGTTAAAAATGAGGACGTTGGAAAAGTGGACCAACGAAAACGACGTAGGAGTAAATCCAGCGAAACGAAACTTATACCATTTACCAAAAAGTACCAGGTTCCAGGTACTCTGCTGAGTATTTAATTTAAGATTTGCGAATGTGCGAAATATCTAGGACAAGTGAAAGCTGCAGTGGGGGTAAATGGGGCATGTCGCCCGACACTGGTTTGGTCAGGTCGATTCTATTATATGGAGTGTTAGTCGGGTGGTCTGTCACCCACCATCACGCTACAAAAAGTCGAAAAGAACAATCCCTCTTTGGTACAGTGGGGTCCTATGCCCCGCGCCCAGGAAAAAGATGAATTTGAAGCTAAAAAGCAGCGCGCGTGGCCATCAGACTACGGAAATTATCTAGCTGGAAAGCGAGTTATTTAAATAAATTTTTTAGCTAAGAAATTTCACACCATCACATTGCAAAAAATGCAATAGCACGGCTCTACTCTGGATCAGTGGGGCCCTACGCACCACACTCACGAAAAATATGAATTTGATGCTAAGCATACTGCGTATATAAATTATGGGGAAGCAAAAAGCAGCGTGGATGGCCCTCAGGCTGCGGAAATTATCTAGCTGGAAAGCTAGTCACTTAATTGTGGATGTGTGTTATCCTGCCAGAAGTTACTGACTATTGCGTGCCAACAACCACTTTCGACACAGGGTATAACGTTGAAGGCCCTCACAGGGAACATTCTGTGCATTTACCGCATTTCTATAACTCTCTTAAGAAGAACCGAAAATATTCACTCTACCAAGATTGCATAGTAATAATGAATAATCGAATAATCAGCCATAAATCAAGCTTAAAAACAAGCTTGGCAAACAATGCATATACAATTTTTAAGATATCTAAGAAACAACAGCACAAACAAAAATTAACTCAAGGGCTTCAAAAGGCAAACAACACGAAATCTTACAAGAAAGCAACAAGTCTTAAACCAGCCGAAAATCCACCAAAAATCAGCCACAAACTTAACCAACTAACCGGTCAACCATTGAGGTGACTAATTTATGCAATACAACAACAGAAGAAAACATAAAAAATTTATGCAACAACAACGACACAATAATTAATGCGCATCAATAAATAACCGACAAGGAAAAAATAACAACAACAAAATTATCTAAATTTTAGGCGTTTTTGTGTTTCGAGTGGACATTAGTGTGGAGCGGAACTAAAAATTTTTGTGTTTCGAAATTCTAATAGCGGGGAATCATTGCCTTTCGACGTCGATAGGAGACCCCATTTTTGATTGAAATTTTGAGCTTTTTTTAAATTTTAAATAAATAACGCAATTTATGAAAATACGTAATTAGGGAAAATTCTAGGTATTCAATTTTGGATAATTAAGTGGAAGTTTAAAGTGGCCACAAAATACCGCTGATTTTTGGCAATTGTTTTTTTTGATAGTGTTATGCATTTTGTGCCATACAAAGTATGCTCGACCACGTTTTTATATGGAGAAAATGTGCCACAACTTAAAGAAAGGCAATTGCTAAAAATTAAGGGCAAGCCTTAGCTACTTAAAACTTGCACTTAATTATTTTTAAATTTAATGGCCATCAAAATTGCATACCTAGCTAATTTTCAAAGGGATTTTGCTAAACTACGTTATATGTTTGGAATTTACAAAATTATCAAAATTTCAATCAAAGAAGGCAGACAGAAATTACTAACCGGTTGGAAAAAATCATTCGGGGGATTGTATTGGCATTCGCGGCCACGATGTTCCGCTATTAGAATTTCGCACACAAAATTTTTTGTTTTCGCCCCACACTAGTGGACATTGCCGCACACAAACAAACATACATTGATGCAGAATGGACAACTTGGCTGGAGTGAACACTAATTGACACCTTTCAGATGTCATTAATGAGGCGATAATATGGGTAAGAATGCTGGGCAAGGAGCAGCGAAAAAAAAAACAAAAAATTTGCAAAAACAGATAAGAAACAGGGAAGAGCGACGAAAAAAAGAACGAAAAACCAATGAAGTTTTGGCGAAAATAAGTGGAGAGATCAATTAATGCAAATCATCTGCTGCGTTGGTGATGATATGGCAACAATTTGCGAATGCGCGCCCCCAAAAGGAACAAAAAAAAAATAACACTTCGGTTGAATGTAAGGCTAATGAGCTTTGTCGTTTTTGGAGGCTGGTGGAAAGTAGAAAGGAAGTGCTTGAGGTGGAGAGAATGAAGGAAAGAAGCAGGATATTTGGGTAGGACTCTTAAGAAATGTACATACATATGTCTACACTCGAACAACAATAATAACTCAAATGAGATTAACGAATTGCCCAGATGAATCAAGAAAGCTAAGTGTTAACGCTGAACCGTTGACCACCCTGACCAGCGTGAAAAAACGCACACATTTTTACGCATTTATTTAACTGAAGTAGCTGGGTGTGGTACACTCGCCAGCTTGTTGGTGTAATTAATCATTAGACATTTGTACAAATGCCTACAGCGAGTGCTGATGATAAGCGCGATTAAACGATTAAATTGAGGGCAAGAAAGAGAAACGAATTTTTTTTTATTATAAGAAATGTCATGTAATTGGATTTTTTCACTCTCTTTCTACTCTCCATCATTAGCGACTACCCACTCACCTTTACATATACTTCCTCCCACACATGCAAACACACATTCACACGCTCTTCAAATTTATGTGCCCCACTCATTCGCGCTAATCAAATCATCACTACGACCAACTACATTTCAATTGGATGAAGTGTAAGAAAACTCTCAAATCCTAGCAGCCTAGCAGCGTAGAAAATGCCATCCATCACCTCTTCTACACGCTCGCTTGCACATTTCGCTTGTGCGCCAGAAACTCATTTAGTAAGCTACACACGCTCATTGGCAATTAAGTACGTACATATGTATGTATGTATGTAGTGGGTAGTTGCATCCTTGCATGCAAGCTTCCTCTCTTTTTGCAGTTCGCATGCTATCGCTGTTGTATATCCTGCAACGTGCCATCCTTGCAACATGCTGCACTTCTCACGGCTCTGCAAACATACTACAAACGTTGTAGCATCACATCTTTGCTGTCTAAATAATCCATTTCGTAGTGTTTAACTGTCTGCCTGTTACATTCAACATAGTCCTGTACACGTCTGCGCGAATATAGTTGTGTGTAGACAGGCACAGTAAAGCGGTATGTGTGAAATACTGTTTGGAATAAAGGCCCGGCATAGTATCGAAAGCTTGATGCTTAAAATCCCCTATTATTCCATACAATTTTCAATGATAGTAATAATGTAAAGGTTTGGCCTAACCACATGCTCCTTAGGAGTTATGGTCATGTTTCTCTGGGCGTTAGACGAACATAGCAGGAGGTCGAAATCGCAACGTTAGTTTTAATCCTATGCTGAAGGAAGTTTACAATTTGAGTTCGCTGAGGCTGAGGGTTTACATCAGATGCTAAGGGCAAAGTTTTAGGTATGCGACTTTGGGCAGCGGTGTGTTTACGAGAGACGAAGAACTGAGCTCTTTGACACCAAAGTATTTACTTCGGGTATGACAATTCTTCTTTCTCTTCTTATTTGTCACTACAATCGTTTGGCTGTTTGGGCCGAGAGCAAAAAGCTTCTCCAAATGCCTCTCTCTTGTGCGAATTTGCGCCAGTTGCCCATTCCGAGCGCAGGATGGTCTTTCTGAACTTGATCCTTCTATGTTGTTCGTGGGCGGCCTTGATTTCGATCTCCTACCATGGGTGCGGAGTCGAAGGATCTTTTCACCGGAGGATCGTCATCCATGCATACAACACGTCTAAGCCAGCGCAATCGCTGTATTCTTATGCGCTTAACTATGCCCATGTCATTAAAAAGCTAATACAGTTCGTCATTCCAGCTTCTCCCATACCGGTCGTTCATTAGAACAGAGCCGTAGATCTTTCGCAGAATAGTTCACTCGAAAGTATGCAAAATCTTTTCATCTTTGTTTGCCATCATCCAAGTTTCTGCTTCATATATGTAGAAGTACGGACATGACGATAGACTTGTACAGAGTGATTTTTGTTCGTCGAGAGAGGGTCCTGCTTTTCAATTGCCTATCGATCCCAAAGCCGCACCTGTTGATAAGAGTTATTCTTCGCTTGATCTCCAGGCTGACGTTGTTGTTTGTGTTTATGCTGGATCCTAGGCAGACAAAGTCCTTCACTACTTCAAGTTTATACATAGCTGCCAACTGTTACGCGGTGGAAACGGGTATTAGAAATCGACTACTGCAGAGCCACTTCTTTAACAGAATTGGTTTGGAACCTGATATATTGCCAAGCGCGGATTAGACTTCAATACTGTCAGATGGGCTAAAAATTTACATTGGTAAAGAAGCGGCAATTTCACCGTCCAGAAATCGAAAACTATCAGGTGCTAATTGACTTCGCACAACGTAAAAAGTCCATGGCCTCCATTTGGAGTTCCCTAAGCTAATAGAGCGAAAGTGGGATTTATCAAACCAATTCCAATCCATTTCTGGTGGAAGATGTCGGAAGTGAAGTTCACACAAGAAAATACTTTTACGTTTAGTTTGTATGCACATCAGTGGTGCGATAGGAACAACACCGACCGAAGCTCGATTCTAGACCGTTCTCTTCTTCAACTTGTAATCAGTTAGAAGCTCTACTGTCAAAAGCAAGCCACATATCAGGGGGAAATGTGGAAGATAAGAAACTAATGAACCCATCTAAATACTTTCAAAGTTTTATAACAAGAGGCATGACTTTGCATCAGCTGTGTAGGCCTCTGCCTTCCGAGGTTTAAATTCATAGATAAATTTAAAGTAATTTTAACTGGGACAACGAATGACCAAAATCACGGAAGAATAGCCACATTTATTATACGGACGGCTTCAAGACTGACCATGGCCTCGAAGCAGAGGTCTAGCGTATACAACCTATAATACTCCCATTTGCAATTTGTCACAAGTTAATTCTATTTGTCAGGCTAAAATATATTAAACTGTGTCAACGGCGGCATAAATAAAACGGATACACGTATACTCCGACAACAGGGGTCCTTGCAAGCGCAACATTACTGCACTAGTGCGTGTGGTAACAGACAGGCAATAAGGAGGGCCGAAGCACACCTTCACCTAACGCGGAACGAAATAAGAATTGTATGGAGGTTTACTCTAACAAGGAGGAAAAAGAATCATTAGAACACATTACGTGCCACTATTAAACATAAAGTAATACCAGATGCTAGGATCACGTTCGTCAGCTTTCTTAAAGATTCTTCAATCAAGGATGGTCTTTAAATAAATATAGGTGTATTTCAATAGATCATCCTTGGTCGCTACAACTCAGTGGTCTGTTTCCTGCTAGCTATATGATTGCCAGATTCATATATACATACATACGTAAAATTCTCACTGCAGAAATGAAGCAGAAGCATTTGGCCGTATTGGTGGCTTCGTGCTTCCACATGGCAAGATCATAATTACTCATCGATTTAAAGCGATGTTAGTGAATAAAACAAGAAAGATCCTGCATTCCAAATTTGTACCTCTGATGCAGATTTCCATCGTTTATGCTCTTTCCGGTACCTATAGATATCTGGCGCTTAACAACTTACGGCTCCGCATACAATATGGAGTGGAATTCTATAATGTCCCAAATTCCATCTACGTACTCACGAAATCGTTCATTGAGTCACGATCAAGATTTTAAAAATGAGTTTTGAGCAACGCCCTCTATAAAGCGGCCCAATTGTGCGCCCAGACATAAATTAGTTGGGTCCTGGTAAGTCTTCGTATCTACGGAGAAGGCCGGGTATACGAAACACTCCGTTCGCAACTGGGCTTTATAATCCCAGCCAGTCTGATCTTCAGAATGGCTCATATGATAACTTAAACAGTTTCTGAAAGTAGGCAAAAAATGATTTAAGGAGATATATTCAGTGTAAGGAATTAGTACAAGAATCTATTCGTAAAAAAATTTACGCGTTTAGTTTTCTGCGAGAACACCAGAGTATACAAAACCTGCATTCGGGAAGTGAAGTACTATTAAAGAAAAACATTAAGAAGATTTTTCATATTTATTAAACTTACGGACCGAACATAACAGTTATTGATGAAAACTGTCATGGGAAAATTCACTATGAAGGAAATGTTCTACAACTAAGTGATACATACTAATCGATTTCTTTTTTCACCGAGACTCAAACTCGAAAGTAAATTTTTATTTGCAATTTTTATGCAAAATTAAAAAAAATAACAATTATTTTTGATTTTTATATATTATATGTCTTAGATAACAGTTATTCAAGACTTTTATTTATAAAAGTTATCAATAAAAATTAGTCAGTGACTTTTACTTTCCAAAGTCATCAATATAAATCAGTCACCGACTTTTATTTTTTAAATCATTCGTATAAAAGTAATTAACATTTTTCGCAGTTAAGAAGGTGTTGGGAAACAAAAGTTTACTACGACTTATATAAATTACTTTTACGAGTATGATTTAAAAAATAAAGGTCAGTGATTGATTTTTATTTATGACTTTTATAACTAAAGTCTTCGATAACTGTTATCTAAGACACATTATTTAAAAAACAAAAATAACTGTTATTTGCAGATTATTTAGATAATAGTTAAAAATAATTGTTATTTTGGTTTTATAAAATAAAAGTCAGAAATAACGGTTATTTAAGGAGGAATTAAATAAAAGTAAAAAAAATATTTGTTAAAGAGCGGTTCTTTTAATAAAAGTTTTAACCGTTGTGGTCCCTGATTAAACCCACTGTGCTTGCGCAAATATAAGCACATCTCAAGGATATGTAACAGTATCATGCTATTTATGCCTTCTTGCTTTTGTTAGTTCCCTTCTTCCTATATACACATCCTGCGCAAATACAATGCGCTGCATTCAGCTGAAATATATTTACTAATATTCCTTACTTGTATTTTTGTCCGTGCACTAACTCAATGTGTGGCGTCACGTTAACTCGTAATGGCTCGTTTATCAGCAGCAAAAATAGCAGCACCAACGAGCTGCTGCAACGCATCCTCCGTTGTATTGTAAGTAAGTGATAGTTATCGCAGTGCTGGACCGCGTTGCATTCATGCGCCAAACTCATTGGTGTTTAGAAGAATGGTTTTTGATATACAGATTTTGTATTTGATTGTGTGTATGTGTGTATGGCTGCCCTGTGCATTGGCGTTGTAGCAAGTGCAATTGTTACAGCTGATTCAAGTGCGTTTCGCCACTCCGTATTTATTTTTGTAATCTTCTTTTATTTCAGTTTTTGATCGCCATTATCATTGTTTCAATTTCGGTGACACTTCTTCGTACTTTTTTCTAGTAATATTTTTTTAGGTATTTTTCGTCCTTATTTACTAAACGAGTGTATTCATATGTGCAGTGCTTGTCCTTGCCGGCGTCGTTGTTCAAATATTTGGATGTTTCTTTATTTAGGGGAAAAAGTAAGCTTGTCAATGATAAGTAATCTATTGGCGCCAGCGTCTTGCGTTTAGGTCAGACAGAGTTGCTGTTTAATTGCTTGTTGGTTTTTAGTTTTTACATTTTTTTTATTACTTTAAAGTGCCGTTTGTTAGAGATAATCGCAGCAATTGATCTTATTTGAGATCCCAAATTGAAGGGAATTTTAAACGATTTATTTTGGAACGAATTTCCGTCATCCCTTGTCAAGTTTGGTTTGCAGACAAACCGGTTTCGGCGTTGTGCCATCTTCAGTGTCATTTTTCGTTCTGTCTGGTTCGAGATTTGTCCCTAATTTATGTTCATTTATCTTAGGTAATGTGATTTTCGTCGATGATTAATTACTAGATATGCCATGGTGCCCATTTTTTTGAAGCAGGTAATAGGTTCATCTTCGCTGTTTCGATATTAACATCCATTATGTTGTCGCTGTAGGTAGGTAAAAGTCAGTGATTTTTGCCCTGGTGGTGCTTTTTGGTGTGTTCGGAGTGTCCATGCCTGTTGTTTTGTTGTCATTTTTCTTTTTTTCGTAAATCAATTTTAACGGAATTTTAAACGGTTAAAAAATGTTATCGTATATGGACATATGTATATACATATGTATTTAAATATGTGACCTTTATTCAATATGAGTAAATACAAATTCTATTTGAAAAGAACCATTTTGGAAAACAAATAATAAAGGAGGTGCCTACCCAAAACGAATATTTCCCAGGAATCTAGTAGCTTAAATAAAATACCTGGTTGTAGATGCAGCATGTTTTAAACCTCTAGATACGTGTTTCAAAGTTTGTTAGCTCCTCTTTATTCATTGATATAGTGGAAAAAATTCTAAGCATCTGCTAAGCAATTTTTAAGTGCCTTGAGTACTCAGCTGTAATTTTTTCATTCGAAAACGGCTTCATCCCACAAATTTTCTGGTCTAAAATTTTGGTTTAGGTGCTCTACACCTTTTCCAACAGTATTTCAGAAAAACACAAATGTATTTCAGAAAAGGCCAAATTTATTTCAGAAAACCTCAAATGTATTTCAGAAAAATATTTTTAGAATACAGCTATGCTTTTCTGAAATACATTTGTGCTTTTCTGAAATACATTTGAGGTTTTCTGAAATACATTTGACCTTTTCTGA
>NW_023458560.1:40748476-40775937 GCF_013731165.1 Rhagoletis pomonella
TCTGAAATACATTTGAGGTTTTCTGAAATACATTTGACCTTTTCTGAAATACATTTGCGTTTTTCTGAAATACATTTGAGGTTTTCTGAAATACATTTGGCCTTTTCTGAAATACAATTGCGTTTTTCTGAAATACATTTGTGTTTTTCTGAAATACATTTGCGCTTTTCTGAAATACATTTGAGGTTTTCGGAATTACGTTTGGCCTCTTCTGAAATACATTTGTGTTTTTCTGAAATACTTTTGGAAAAGGTGTAGTTCTACATACATATATATTTACCGAGATTAAAAAAAAAAAACAGAACCCTCGAATAGCTTCTATTTGATCAAAAACTATATCCTAAATAGATGCAGACCGGAAATTCAAATTCTAGAATCTATATTAATGTTCACTTGGTTGGGAGTAAGCCATTCCTAATGGTTTTAAGGCCTCAAAAGACCCACACTAAATCTACTTCGAACCGACTTTATTAAAAAAGCCACTCAGCAACTCCCAGGTTCAACGAGAGCTTTCTGGATGGAAATTTATCTCATACAGGAGGTTTGGACAACCCAGGGCGGACATCGGTATATATGCGGTTAACCCGAAAGCGCTAGCCCCTTAATATCGTAGTGGCAAACATTCTCAATCCTCTCTGAACTTCAGTAATCACAGGTGAAATAATTTACAATTCTGCAGGATGTGCAGTAGTATGATTTCTTGCTATTACTTCAAGAGGACTTGGCCAACACTCTAAACAGGAATGAAAGCGTAAACCCAGATTCAAAGCTGCTCGCTCGATTGAATTGATTTTCGCGCTGGGCTGTATTAGGAGGATAGTCCTTTTTTCTTCCCAATGAATGAAGCGTCCCTGAAGCTGAGTTTTATGATACAGAAAGGCCGGTGAAATCTGAAATTGTGCGGAAAATAACAAAATTTTAATGTCACCGCAGCCATTATAAATGCCTTATAGATCGAGCTGGACGATTGCGAAGCCTTCAGGTTATCCGCGTTTGACACAAAAAAGGTTGAAAGGCCTTCTGAAAATTAACAGATCTGCAGTAAGAGTTTTTACCGGCAACATCACAGGACGCAGCCCAATCGGTCGATTCTTCAATGAATTTTCTTAGCAGAAACGGCAGAAATTGCCACGATGAAAATGAGAAGAACCCAATTGACCACTTCCTGCGCCGATGGCCAAGCTAACAGTCAGGGGGATTTAACCCTTCTGAGTCACGCTTCACCAGCGTAGCACAATTAACAATGAAACTCTTCAATTCAATCTTGCCTAATGCCTTGATTTATGCTTGTCTCTCTGTAAAGGAACCTAGCTTTTTTTAGTTCCTACTCATAAACGTAAACTTATTTTGGAAATCTTAGGTAAAACGTACCTCAATTGTGTCCGCTAATATGGCAGAAGGTAAAATTCAAAGTAAAATATAGTTAAGGGTTTAAGGGATAAGATCGCTGACGATGTTGCCATCACACCAGAAATTCTTGGAATTTGGACAGAAGAGTTGCAAAATTAGAGGTAGGAGCTTAAAAGCGTAAACCAAAGCCTTTCTGCACAATTGAAATATAAAGCTGTAATGAAAAACTAATTTCGAGCTGAGGATAAAACAAGAGCTGAAAACTATCAGAAAGTTTTGGAGGACTTTTGGTAAAAGCACAAACAGACGGCAGCGTTGATCCCGATAAACTCGGGAATTAACAGTTGATCCGGATTAAGTCCGAGTTAATCCGGATCAACGCTGCCGTCTGTTTAAGCTTTAAGACTTGGGATATGAGATTAGCGGTGGGTAACCAAAGTAGCGTTCATATAAAGGCAATACAGGCGCAAGAAATAGAAAGCCTGCCCCACCTCACAATACTTTATTGTATCTGATACCCTTGGATTTAGCGATCAAATAGGAAACAGCACTATGAACACACATCTCTTTTAGAGAATGAGAACAGAGAAAAGATGGGTACGGGCTGGAAAGTTTTTTTTCGACACGAGCTCGTTCGTGCATGGGCGTGCAGTGAAATTTGAAAAAAGCTTGAAAAACCACGAAAAGGCCTGGTAAATATGTATGAGTGGAAAAACATCTGGAACCCCTAAGTTGATGTTGTCATTGAGATATTTTTTAGCAACCACTTCGCGGCCTGAATTGGCCAGTTTTAGAGTTTTTCCCAGTGTTGCCATTTTGGTGCTTTTGGGGCTAGATTTAGCTCTTTTTATTTTAAATTGCCCCAGAAATTTGCTTTTAGCCCCTAGCCCTTTTAAATTTGAAACAGTCAAAAATCTTAACATAATTTTAAACACTAAATTTAAACATTTCTGCTGGTTGCGTGGAAAAGCAAATTTTCAACTCAAAGAGTGATTGTAGCAAAAATTTAAATTGGCCGCTTTTATTAAATTTGTGAAAAGTTTAACATTTTCTGTCCGATCTGGGCATTCTAATGCTTCACATTCTCATTATAAAATTGTCCTTCGTCTTACCTTTTTTAATTCTTGGTTTTTTTTTTGCTCAGTTTATCAACTGAACGGAATGAAAAGAAATAAACAATTTTCGAAAAAGCTTGAAAATTTATTTGTCTTTCGAATTAAACCCCCTGAAACTCAAAAAGTACTATTCCGACTGACACCAAAAATTAGTGTTGGGCAGTATCGATACTAAAAGTACTCACAACTCGATTCTCAAAAAGATCGGCAGCACTCGAGTTTTAAAAGAATCGATACTGAGTATTCCAAAGTACACAAAAGAACTCGAAAGTACTCAGAACTCAGAAATAATCTGTTCCAATCGTCATTTTGATTGATTAAGTGTCGATACTTAAAAGTACTTAGTCTTATTTACATTTACTGGTATTTAGAAATTATTGTACTTTGTTTGAAGTACAATACTTGTACCCAGTAAAGTTAGCCAATTATTTGACGTTATTTGGGATTAATATATTAATTTAATAACGCTGCCGGCTTGTGAGATTTCTACACTAACCAGTGAAATGTTACCAACATGTGTATATTTAAAGAAAGTATTCAATACTGTCAAAAATACTCGATTCTTAAAAGTATCGATAAGAAAGAACTCGATCCTCAAAAGAACTCGATACTTTGTGCGTTGGCGATGGCAAATAATGGGTCTAATCATTGAACTCGTGTCGATCGGAAATCATGAAATTTTCCTATCATTTTCTATACAAAAATTTCAAATTTTTCGATCAACACGAGTTCAATGATTAGACCCAGTAGTTCAGGAATTTAAAATACAACGGCTCCGGCGGCTCGTCCATATCATAGGTATGAGCTGCTGTGAAAGAGGAAGAGAAAAGCTTCGTCTGCGTTGGAAAGACAACTCGTAGCGGGCCGGAAAAATTAGGCCCGTGCTCATCTCTAGTACGAAGCACATTTTATGCAGTTGAACAGCCTTTGCCCTATTAAGAAAATCGTTATTGTGTCTGATGTATTGTTTATTTAATTTCAATCTATTAACCGCTTATCCACAAAAAAATTGAAAATATACGAAATTGTTTTAACAATTGGTTCAGTTGTCTTGCCGGAATGTTTGTGGTATGAAAAAATGTTCTACAATAAAATCATTTGGGAGTCCGACATGCCCTAAATATTTTAAGTTATTTGTGGCTTCGTTTTTTATGTTAAGTTTTCCACATAAGTTGACTTTATGTTGTACACCCTTCTCAGAATTCCAATGAATGACCAATGCATGTCCCGTACGAACGCATTAAGTAGGTACCCATCGTAAGTAAACAAATTTTGTTGACCAAAAATGTAATCTAAGTACATAAGGGCATATTTATTGTGATTTTCCATGCAAATGAAACTTCCGTATTTCGAAATTTATTGCAAACAAATCGAAATTAAGCCAAATAAATTTCTTTTCCGCCAAAAATAACAGTGAACCGTCATCACTCGGCTTGCCGAAAATTGCAGAGGCGTGAACGCATGAACCCGATTAAGAGTGGTGAGAAGCATCTCTATAAATTAATCACAAAGATACAAGCGCGTATATTCCGACATTTCAAGATAACGCACAACAACAACAACAATAAAAGCACAAGAATATCACTGTGAATAAACTGAAAAATGTCGAAAATCAAAAATGACATCCATTTGGAAACAGAACATCGAAGTGCCAGGAAAATAACAAAGAACAAGTGACCGTAGAATTTCAATGAATTGCAAGTAATCAGCAGCGCCCAGTTGTAAGTGCAAACTGCGAGAAGTAGCAGTTGGCTGGCTGGCTCTGCCTGGTTGGTTGACTAGAAGGTGCAAGTGCGGTGCAGCAGATGCCAATGTAGTAGCAGCACTGGTCGTGGATTGAAACGCAACACAACGCACCGCACATTGAGGTAATTAATTTCAGCATTAAGTGCTAATTTCACGACAACACGATTATTTTTTTATGGTGCGCAAGGAGTTGCAACTTGCTAGTGTCAGCGGAGGAGCATTGGAGCGGCGCAATGAGTGTACTCGCCTTGGATGCTGCGCTTGTATATAGTATGTATGTAGCTGGCGGGCACGTGCAATCGCTTGGCATTGCAGTTTCAGTTTATATTGCCGTACGTGTGAATATTGCCTGCTCTAAGGTGTTGTATTTAAGTATGTTTGGCAACTCATTGCGTGCGTGCTGAATTTTGGCAATGCGTGATTTTATGTCTTCATACGCGGAGTCGTCGTCGTTCTCGCTGCATTCACAAATGTAGCCAGAACACTTGCACACAATTACTTAATGGCAAGTGCAATTACAAATAGCTATAAGTTTGCTTCAGCTAAATTTAACTATTTATGTACAATGTGCTTAATTAAATAAACATAATTCTCAGGAAGTCTAAACATAAAATATTTTTTGGAACTTTCCACTTGGAGTATTCTACTTCTAATCGCAATTCGTAGAACTGTGCTTCGAGCAGTCGCTTAAGTTCCCCTTGTTGCCCATATTCTTCATGCAAATTAAAGCTCAAGGATATCTCCCATAATCCGGGATTACTATACCGATTATATGATCTATATGCTCATCGTTTTATCTGGGCGATTAACTCTTTTAAGCCCTTCAATTTACCAAAGCCGGATGGAAAAGCAATAAGTCGTCCAGTTCCTTGGTCGCTAAGTGGCGGGTCTTGTCGGAACCCTCCATGTCCATCCACAGCTAGGGGCAGTCAGGGAGCATAGACCCAAGAGGAACTACAGCTTAGTATTAATCAGCTTTGGCCAGAAAATAGGAACCAATGGCATTGTAACAGACGCCTTCAAATCCAGCTGTCCCGATATCAAGTCAAGGCTCGGAAAAAAAACTGTGTGGTGGTCTCGGGAACTGTCTGAACTTAGAAACAGGGTCTGCAGGCTATTTAATAAAGACAAACGCATAGGATACTGGAATGAGTCTGACAGAATATAATAAGAAATCCGAAAGGCAAAAAGAGGCAGCTCCAGGAAGTTTAGTGAAGTTATTCCATCTACCCTTGCAGCTGCAAGACTGAAGAAAGCCTTAGCAAAAGAAACCAGGCAAGCGATCAAGAATCCGACAGGTTCTTATACAGCTAATGAAGAGGAAAGAGCCTTAGGCCTGCTTTCTGCCCACTTTCCGGATGCCACTCCACCTGATTTATATGTCGCAAGGGATTTAATCACTCAGCTATCGGTCGGATGGGCGCTCGACTCATTTTACCGATACAAATCCCTTGGGGTAGATGTCATTAGGACAGTGCTGCTGAGGCAGGGTGGGGCTACTGCCACACTTAGTGAATATTATGCTGGATAGTTTAGCTCTCTCCTACATACATTCCAAAGGTGGGCAGAAGAGGTCGGGTGGTCTTCATTCCAAAAGCAAAATCTTTCAGCACAATTAGCTTGGCAATGGCGAAGGTCATTGATAATGAAATGAAATTAGATGAAACCCTTAATATCCTTGCGGAATTCAATAAAATCCAACTAGTGTGGGTTCCTTGTCACAAGGGTATACGAGGGAACGAGATTGCGGACAACTTAGCCGGACAGCGGCGACTTTGCGCCCAATAGGTCCTGAGCCATTCCTTGAAATAGGCTAAAACACTATCAGAGAAGAGCTTAGAAAAAGAACACGAGGTAGGAACAACACTGGCCTAGAACAAAAGGATCTCGCCAGGCTAAAAGCCTACTGGGGGGTATAATATAAAAAGATATAAACTTCCAATAAATCTTTCCAAACATAAACTTAAAACAATTACAGGCATCTTCACTGGACATTGTAGGGAGTAGAGATGGGCGCGGGATATAGGGACCCGCGGGACGCACGGTACTGATTTCAAAATGGCCGGGATGCGGGCGGGATGATACCAAAATCTCTTCCCAAACCGCAAACTTCGCAAACACAGAAAATCTTCTTTAAAAACGTTTTATGAAATAATCACTTCTTTATGTTTAATTGATACGAAAATGAAATGCAAAAAAAATAACCGGAAAATGCCAGATTTGTGATTATTTAAAATTAATTTGAAAGACATGTGAATTAATCTTAGTGATAGATTTCGGAACCCACGGGACCAGCGGTACAATTCTGGAAACGTCGGGATGAGCGAGTTCGGGACTTAAAAATTTTATTTCGGGATGAGCGGAATCGGGATTGAAATTTTTCTTCCGTGCCCATCTCTAATAGCGAGGCGACGAACGAATAGCATAGGCTAAATGTGGCCTGAGAGAGAGTACATACATTCCTTACCCTCAAAGGTTGTGCCTGGACCTCCTCATTGGGATTAACTGATGTATTGTGATGAGTGGAGGGAACTATATCTATCTACTATACAGACATTTATTTTTTTTCTGTAAGTGTTTCATATAAAAAAATGTTTTGCTCTGTTTAAAATATGCATCTATATATGCTTATCCATATAAATAAATGTCAGATGTGACGCATGATAAGCGCGTAACTTGTTTATGCCACACAAAGCGTTCGAAACGCGTTCGAGATAAAGGACAAAGTAAATCCCGGTATACAAGAAATCGCTTATTTCATATCGCTTCATGTCAAAGAAGACTGACATAATGAGACCACACCGCAGCAACATTACGTTTCTGACTTCACTTCTACGCGCTATATGTATGTGCGTGTGTGTCGGGCGTTGCCCGACCCGTACTTAGATGCTTATCGGTGACACCTGAAAATGCTGAAATGTAATCCACTACGCGCTGCTCCAATGCCAACCACAGCGTCAGCGCTCACCGGCTTTGGCATCTTTTGCCGCTTTTCAATGACTATCAACACCACAGCCAGTCAGCCTGCCTTACTGCCTTCCTGCCGGCCTGCCAGCCTGCCAGCCACACCCATGAACCAAAAAGCCAAGATCACGCGGGCAGGAGACTAGCCCGTTAGAATCGCATTTAGGAAAAAAGTTGAACGATTTTGACATTAGCCGTTTGTTTACATTTCTTCGTTGTTTACAATTTGATGGTGGCTTTTTACTGCAATTTTCTTCATTTTCGCTTGTGACAACGTGTGTACACATAAGATAAAGAATAATTTAACACAACGGCACGATTTATAGAAGAATTTGCATAATAAAAATGATTTTTCATGCGTTCAACAATTTCGCGGTTTTCTCCGTTCTCTTCGTTGTTTACTTCTTACAACAAAGATGGCGTCGAGATTTCGGCAGCTAGAAAATAACTTTTTTCGTTCTTTCCTTCCCGCGTGATCTTGTGTCTTTCGTTCATGAGCCACACCAGTGTCTGAGACGCTGTCAACAACGTGTTGCCTGAAGAGATTCGCTCACTCACGCTCAGCTAGTGCTCTGCTTTTCAACCGCATTCGTTTTTCTTTTTATTTATTTTTATTTGTTTCCCATTCATTTTTTTTGTCTGAAATTCTACTCGTTTTTATCATTCCAAACATATATCTGTTTACCTGTTTTATTGCCGGGATCTCTTTCGTTTCGATGTTGATTTTATTTATCTGCATTGTTTTGAAAATGCCGTTGCTTTTCATCTGCTCATCCCGCTCTATCCTAGTTTTTTTTTCTTTACTACTTTTTTTCTACATACATTCGCTTGACTTCCTTTTCCGCTGTGCTTTGTTTGTTTGTCTATTCTATTTTCTGTGTGCTCCGCTTGCCTGTTGACCTAATTTATGAACTTGTCCGCCACTCGGTTTTCTGTGTTGTAATATAATCTTTTATCTGTTGATTTCATTTACAGGTCGGTTGATTCTATAAACGGGCAGACCGGTAGTTAGTTATCGGATATTTTTTTGGAGAGATACTCATGCCTCCCAAGATAATAGCATTTCTCATCATGCTCTAAATAAATATTCAAAGGTGTAACTTGTCTGCGCACAGTTGGTGAGAGATCGCAGATAAGGGATTTATGAGCGAAATTTTTGAAGTTGAAATGCAATATTTTTTTAAGTTTATCTGAACTGTTTCATGTTGTTTTTTGTGGTAATAAAAAAACATATTTTAATGCCAATTATTTTGATAATTGACTGAAGTGGCTGGTGTTCCTTAATAAAGACATCAATTGCTAACTTTATTATTTCAGCAGAAGTATCTGAACAATGATGTATAGGTATTCGTGCAGGAAAAACTTACATTTTAACTGTAATTTTGTGCTTACTTACATATGTATGTATGTAGGTAGTTAATTGGTCGGGCTATAATTACAAATAGTGTTGGCCACTTGTCTTTATCCCCATTTTTTTAAGAGTCGGATAATAGCAGAGAAAGTGTTCAACCTGTTGAAAGGTATTATAACGAAAGAATTTTTTGGTTTTAAGTGGATCGTAAGAATTTCATATCTGCCTGGTAATCCTAAGCGATGCTGTACAATTTCATGTCTACTTACCTTTCCAATGATGAACTTCGATAATTGTACTTTTTATTTCCACGTCCACCGCTTATGGCGCATTAAGGTCCTAGGCGCTCAGCGCTATTTCCATGAGCTGTTCCTTTCCCGTATATATGCATATATCCCTATTTCCCAGGATACTGCTGTTCTGAAATTGTAACTAACTCTCTTCTACAGTCCTCGTTTGACCTAACCGAGACACCAGCTACCGTTTTGCAAAGTTGTCCGTGTGACAACCGCTTGCATAGCCCTGCGTGCGAGTCCTTCCACGAATACAGTTTTTTTTTTGTCGGAACTCACTCATTCACGCACTCCCTTTTAATCCGTTTTAGATCTGCATGACTTACAAATAAACCTAGGCAGATTGTTGGGCGTGTTCATCTCTCAACACATCGCGGCCAAATGCCTCATGCCTAATTCTTGCAAAGGCGGGGCAGAAGTACAAAAAGGGTTCCACCGTCTTATCATCTGCAAGGCAGGATGGGCAAATGGAGTTGTCATGTCCAACAATTGTCTGCAGTCTCGTCTGCTCAGTGAAAGCACTAGATAGACCGAATACAGTTACTGTAGCTTGAAAATTTTATGTGGGGTTTCAGACTGGCTTACTTTTAACCGACTAAGGTATTTAGATCGCAGCCCCGAAAAAGTTAGATATGCAGTTTAAGAGAAAGTGTTGATATGATACGACCTCATCATCCGTCAAACATGTGCGACAGAGATTATCTGGTGTGATATCTAATCCCTCTCAGTACTCCACCAGAATGGATAGTTGAGGTTTTGCGGCCAACCAGTTGCACCGAACCCACTTTAAAACCTTTAAACAGAAGATCGCGCCAATGCATTTGTATCAGTTCCCACCCAGCGCTGGCGCACCCGGAGCGAGGTTCATCTTTCCAAGAGTAATCCATATATAGTCAATGCTACTCTCACTCCCCGTTAGATTCACGCTAGTGACTCCTTCGTGGCCAACTCATCCGAAATTCAATTTCGATAATTAGACGATTTACATCCCAAGGTGCTGATTTCCATCGTCTAAAAGCCACCTCTTCAGGAAAAACTCTATAGTAATTTATAAGCGGCCACTGTAGCCGATTGGTTAAAAGTGTGTATTTACACTCGGTAGGGTAAATGTTTTTACTCAGTAATCCTATACTTATTTGTGTTGATGTCATCGATCTTAATACTAAGGATAGTGGAACTGGCGCTAAGTGCTTTTATATTGCAACGGTTTGGCCTGTTGAACTTGGTTTTCTCTAGAAAAATTCCACTATAGGAGTGCTACATGAGACTTAAGTCGCTGTGAATTCGATTAGCAACATGTCCTCAGTTTGCTGTACTTATATTGTCTATAGCAGTGTTGCAAAATCTTTGAGTGGTAAAGACAAGTCTAATTAAGGCTATTACGGAGACGTCTTCGATACTGACAGGAAAGCATGTGACGAATAAGCCCTTGCTTGTGCCACCCCTTTTTATGCAATTGATTCCAAATATCCCACCCTCTGAGTCTTTCTGGTATGAGCTTCATCGCGGAATCCATTTAGATGCAATTTTGGTCATAATTTTCGACGCGGCTTCTTTTCCCACCGTCCAATAATTTCGACAACCAGCGAAAGAAACCGATTTGGTTTGTACTTCGCTGTTTGGTGCTACCAGCGATAAGCCAGCTTCGGGGTTGGCTTTACGTACCCGCCACTGCTCAAAGAAATAGTATTTTCAGTTCGAAATTCTTTTCTTTGTTTCAGTTATGTCCGCACTCCGAGACGCTATCCAAGTGGCGAATGCATAGCCTGAGCCGCAACAATGACGTCACTGAGAGCGTGGTCATAAATTAAAACATACGTGAGTCACTTCACTACATTTTGTAGGAAGTTGGAGCAAAAACAGGGTTTTACTACGGGGCTTCTTCGCCACACCAGAGGCATTTAGAATACTAAAATGCCCAACTCGAGATCAACAGATTCAGAGCTTTTGTCAAATCAGGTCAAAGTTAGGTAGCCCTGGAGAATGAACGGCCGGCCATTTAGCTTTATGCGGAAGCTGCTGTATTGAATTATATATACTTATATTGTTGATATGTATGTATGTACTTATATATTTTTTGTTGCTTTTATTATCAAGCAAGCTTTGTTGCTTTTATTATCACTGTTCCTTCAGTTTAAGCCCACTGCTTTTATTTGTTATCTTTTTATGGTTCATTTTATACAAATTGAAATTAATAATAGTTAGCGTGCTATACATAGTCGAAAATTTAAATGAAAGATATTTTTTTAAAACCCCTCACTTCTGCGAATTCAGTTCCATAAAGCCAATGAAGGAATTATCTATATGTACATATATTCACTACGCTAATTTCATACAATTATAGCTAAATTTTCGGCACGCACAAGTTTTGCCCAGAAAGTATTGAGTTAATTTAACGAACACTTAATCAACACAGATTAACTCATTATTCAACACTTTCGGTGGATGCGAGATTTATGCGGCCTGTTGCGGGTTGTAGTCTTTAATTTTTTGTAGATTTTCGTGTCAACGCAAGCTGCCAAAGCTAATTATGGCGCGACGTACAGAAGCCAACAGCAAGAACACAACAGCCGAAAATCACAAAAATTCAAAAAGTTCCTCGAGAGCATAAAGAATTCAATACAAATGAAAGTGAAATGAAAAGTATTTGGAGTGCATTGTGAATCGCTGAATACGAAATTTTAAGAATTTAGTCGCCCCAGTCATTCATTTTGCGCGGTTGCCGCCAAGTATATGCATGTATGTATATCTTTTTGTTTCTGCATTAGATTAAAAGCAGACACTTCTCTAATGTGTGCACATATGTATCTATGTATGTTTTATGCATCAGCCATGGCGCTTATTGATTGTGTTGATTGCCGGCTGTCGAAAATGCTTAATATTCAGACACAACATCACAATTCGAACATGAATCGGAAATATCGGGGCAGCTTAGAAGCCACTTTTTGTGTCATCTTCTTTTAGATGAGTGCGATGAGTCGGAGATGCATCCATAGGTACACACATATAAATATACTTCTCTTTTTCGATCACTTCTTGGAAATCTTGTACTGCAATTAGTGTATCACTTTCCGGTGAACATATTTGTGTGTATGTTGGCTCAATTCTGTTTTGGATCATCAGCACACAATTCTGTACAAATATTTAATTTTTGTGTGTTTTAGTTGGGTCCCACATCTTAACTTCTAATTCATTTCTGTGCACATCATTAGCCATTTTCGCGATGCGG
This sequence comes from Rhagoletis pomonella, assembly GCF_013731165.1. Classification (NCBI taxonomy): domain Eukaryota; kingdom Metazoa; phylum Arthropoda; class Insecta; order Diptera; family Tephritidae; genus Rhagoletis; species Rhagoletis pomonella. Next base: position 40,760,525 of record NW_023458560.1, read on the forward strand.
ACCCGCGTGCAGCCTTGAATAACGTCAGAACGAGAGAGAGAGAGAGAGAGAGAGAGAGAGCTTCAGTGTGGCCAATCCGTTTTATTCGGTTTATGGGATAAATGAAGTCATCAGCTTCGCTATATAAATGTGAATCTTTGTAACCCTATATTGAGTTGTGCGCTGGGTTGAGACCAACTACATATTAAAAATCGTTGCCTAGTTAAACGCCACAACGGGCTCGGGTGATTGATTACCTTCCTCAACTTTAACGACCATCGGGTACGATACACGGACTAGAGAGTCGAGTGGGCTATGTAGAAGGCGAAATTAAAAGCTCTTTACTTTATTTCGAAAGGATAATTGAAAGATACGCAAACGAGGAGGTCTTAGTGTTATTCTGTGCGCCTTTAAGCAATAAGTTTTTAAAAAATAAAATAAAATTTAGAACATATATATATGTATATGTAGCGGTTGACTTGCATTCGATAGCGAGAAAACAAGACCCGCTACGTTATTTAATAATTTATTTAAAATCACAAAATCACAGCTCAATTAAATCGGGTAAAATACTTATTTTAGCCGGGGAGAGTGCAGCTGATGAAACGTCCGTCGTCTGTGCTGGTCCGCCAAAGAAGAAAGAGAACCAATCGAGAGATTAGAAAGGTGAGCGGCGAAGTGGATGAATCGTCAAATGTCATAGTGCTGAATAGATGATGATGGGCCGCACAGCCCTTAATTCATTAGGCTGGTACTCTACTTCAAAACCAATCTCTGAGTATGAGTAACTATTTGTAGAGGCGCATGTCGCTACACACTCCCCTTGTTTGAGAAAAGAAAATTATGCGTATTACAATAATATCAGTAGAAAATATGATTAGATTACAATATGTTTTGAAAAATGAGAAAGATATTTAAAGGAAAAATTACAATTAGGTTTGCAAAAAAAAATTTAATTGTAAAATGAGACTGCTAGATTGGGTGAAGCCGTTGACGATATGGAAGCGGATGGTTCTTGAACATTAGGCTATCATCTGCAATATAGACCGGCTTTAATCTGTCGACTGAGACTGCATTATGCTTTCCTTTATAGTCCACGATGAAGTATTTGTCATTACGTGAGATAACTGGGAATGGGCCCTCGTACGGTGGCGAGAATGATATCTCAATATGGTCGTTTCGAACTAAGACGTGAGAGCAGGTGTTGAGTGCCTTAAAATAAAAAACAGACCGCTTGCCGTGTCGAGACATTTCCTTTGGAGCCAAATTTTTAAAATGGTCTTTCAAAGAACGTATAAGATCGCTGGCTGTAACCTGTGAATTGGAAGGAGCGATAAACTCACCAGGTAAGCGGATTGGTTCACCGTAAACAAGTTCGACCGGCGTTGTGGCGATGTCCTCTTTCCAGGCCGCACGAAGGCCAAGTAGAACGGCTGGTAAGGCATCGTACCATGTTTCATTGTGGCACAATAGTGCCGATTTAAGCTGACGATGAAGCCGCTCCACAAGGCCGTTTGATTGTGGGTGGTACGGTGTCGTTCTCAGATGTCTAATGCCAAAAATCTTGGAAAGAGTTTGGAATAATCTTGACTCAAACTGGCGGCCTTGATCGGAAGTGATCCTTTTGGGGCACCATATCTCGCGATCCAGTGTCGAATGAGTGCACGAGCTACTGTTTCTGCGGTTCCGTTTTCCAGTGGTATTGCTTCCGGGAATCTTGTGAAACGATCCATTACTGTTAGGCACTGATTGAAACCTCGTGATGATGGCAGAGACACTAAATCAACGTGTATGTGTTCAAATCGTTGGGATGGAGGTTGAAAATTTGCTATCGGCGAAGAGATATGACGCTGTATCTTATTGCGCTGGCAGTCGATGCATGATTTAGCCCACCCGCGGCAATCTTTGTTTATTGAAGGCCACACGTAGCGTTGGCTGACTAATTTTTGAGACGCTTTGATGCCCGGATGTGCAAGAGAGTGAAGTGAGTCAAAGACCCGTTTCCTCAATGAAGGAGGCACGTACGGCCTGATGGCACCAGCTGAGATATCGCTGTATAGTGAGGGCTCACTTACATCAATATGGATTTTCTGCAGATTCAACGTCGTGCTGGAATTGTTGATAAGCTGCTGAAGTTCGCTGTCGTCTTGTTGTGCGGTGGCAAGCTGCTGCGCTGAAACGGTGGCTGAGATAGCTTCTACGCGTGAAAGGGTGTCGGCCACGATAATGTCACGTCCTGATACGTGTCTGATGTCGGACGAAAACTGGCCTATGAAGTCCAGTCGACGAAATTGCCAGGGCGAAGCTCGTTCTGAGCGTTGTTGGAATGCATACAGCAAAGGTTTGTGATCTGTGTAGATGATCACGTGACGACCTTCGAAAATATGGCGAAAATGCTTGATCGCTTCGTAGACAGCATGCAACTCGCGGTCGTAAGTCGACAACTTTTGAATAGAAGGCGGGAACTTCCTGCTGAAAAACGCTAATGGCTGCCGGTTGTTCCCAACATGCTGCTGCAGAACTGCTCCTGCTCCGTAGCCTGACGCATCTGTGAATATAGCCCACTGTGCTTCAGTACTTGGATGTGCTAGTAATGTGGCTTTGGCGAGGGACTTTTTAGCTTCTTGGAACGCAATTTGTCGTTCTTCAGTCCAGTCAATCTTCTGGCAGCCTTTGACATCGGAGCCTTCCAATAATTGGTTAAGCGGTGCTAGAACCTCAGCGGCGTTCTTAATAAATTTTCTATAGAAATTTAATGTTCCGAGGAATCCGCGCAAGGATTTGATATTAGGCGGCAATTCGATATTAATATCGCGTTAACCTTGTCGGCCAACGGTTTAATACCTTCCTTGTTTACTAAATGGCCCAAAAATTGGACTTCATGTTGACCCAAGACGGACTTAGAAGGATTGATAACGAGCCCATAATCATGAAGTCGTTTAAACAAAATTTCCAGGTGCTGAAGATCTTCGGCCTCGTTGGCCGAAGCAACGAGGATAACATTTTCGTACCAAAGGTCTGGATGATGGTACCATTCGCGGAATTAAGTTGGTAATCGACAGGGGTTAATTGGGTTCTCAACCGTGTGCAAGGCAAAACGGACAGATCAGAGCCCGTGTCCACTAAATATGATATACCAGAGGCCCTATCTTTAATGAAAAGGCCGCGAGAATCAGGTTGAGAATCACTGTCCGCCGCTAGTCACTCTCTTTTGCGTTTCCCGAGAATTTGCAACCCTCGGTGCAGCGTTTTGCGTCTTTTCCGAACTTGGCGTGATAGTAACAGATGCCATTTGAATTCAGTTTACGAATTCTCGAGTGACTGAGTGACATGTGTCGTGATGGTTTTTGTTGTCTGCCACCTAACCTGGACTGGTGATTGTTGAACGTAGTGTTCAGCGCGGCCACTTGTTTGGTCAAATTAAAGATTTGTGTAGTTAAGTCTTTGCTGCCCGAACTAAGTGTTACCGCGGCTGTCTGCCTATTCTGAAGAATTTCATGCAGCTTGTCAGCGCTTGCACCTAACTCATCTAATGAGGCGGTTGATTGCAGTGCTAACATGGCGCGGGTGTCTTTGGGAAACGCGGACAGCCACTTTGCCTTAATGACATCTTCGCCGACCCCAGTTACTAACGACTTGAGGTGACGTAAAAATTGAGACGGCGTACGGTCGCCAATTGCTTCACCCTCTAGAAGCTGCTGAAGCTTAGCTTCCTTAGATTTAGAACAACGCGTGATAAGTGCCGCTTTTAGGGTTAAGTACGGCTTTGCACCAGGCGGTTGCACAATGATGTCCTCTACTTCTGCTGCGTAGCGAGCATCGATTACGGAAATCGCGTGATAGAATTTATCTATTTCTTTCGATACCCCCAAAATTGTAAATTGCGCTTCAATCTGCGCAAACCACAGCGACGGTTTGTCCGGATTGAATTGGATTGGTCGGATAACGCTGGATTGAGAAAGGATTGGCTTGAATTCTGTACGACTATCGTCGGATGCCGTGCCCTCCATGTTGGGCATTTCGATTGTATTTTAAAACCCGAAAAGAATGCACGACGAACAATGAGAGTAGCAAAGTGAAATTCACACGCTGCGGCTTTTCCAGCTACTTAGGGTTGCGGTTATATCGCGAGACTCTTTGGTGTGCTTTTTTGGAGCTCTAGCGCTCCGCTGACGACTGCTATTTTATCAAATTAGGTTATGGCAAATAGCGATGCTGTGAATTTTTATTTAAAAAAATATCACGTCGGGGTCACCACTGTAGCGGTTGACTTGCATTCGATAGCGAGAAAACAAGACCCGCTACTTATTTTAGCCGGGGAGAGTGCAGCTGATGAAACGTCCGTCGTCTGTGCTAGTCCGCCAAAGAAGAAAGAGAACCAATCGAGAGATTAGAAAGCTGAGCGGCGAAGTTGATGAATCGTCAAATGTCATAGTGCTGAATAGATGATGATGGGCCGCACTGCCCTTAATTCATTAGGCTGGTACTCTACTTCAAAACCAATCTCTGAGTATGAGTAACTATTTGTAGAGGCGCAAGTCGCTACATATACATACATTTATGTATGTATATTTCTTATTAAAACTATAAAAACTAATATACATATAAAGAAAATTTAATGAAAGAGAGAAAGAATAAGTAAAATAAAAATAAAGCAACAAAAAAAATATCTAAAAAATTAAATAAAAAAATTGATATGTACATATATTTTTCCTTTTAAAACAATAAAATCTGAAAATTAAGTTAAGGTGAAAAAATTAAATCAAAAAAGATATAAATAGTACTTAAAAAATTAAATGGAATTAAAAAAAATTATTTTAAAAACAAGGTTTGAAAATTAATTTAAAAAAAGAAAAAACTTAAGTAATATCCTCAAAACTAAACGAAATAGAAAAAATATAGTTTTTCTTTTTAAAACAATCATTTAGACTTGATAAAAAAAAATTATTGAAAAATTAAAAAAAATATTTACTCAAAACGTTACGTTACTAAATATTTAATGAAGCTATAAAATACATACATACCTACAGTGAAAACTAAAACAATAAAAATATAAATAAGATAAGTTTTTAAAAACTAAATGAAATTAAATAAATGTACATATATATTTTTCTTTTTAAAACAATAAAAACTTAAAAATGAAAAGAAAATTAAATTAGAAAAAGGAAATGATTAAATTAAAAAAAGAAGAAAATGGTACTTAAAAACTAAATTAAATTAAAATATATATATTTTTAAAACAAAATCTAAAAATGAGAAGAAGATTAAGTTTAAACAAAACAAAAGTTTAAACAAAAAAGTTAATTAAGAACCTAAAAATTAAATTAAATAAAAATAATATTTTTTAAACAAAATCCAATAAGAAAAATAAAAAATATTAAATAAGTTTCGAAAAGTTAAAAGAAATATGGAAAATATATACACATACATATATTTTTCTTTTAATACAATATAATCGTAAAATTAAAATAAAATTATATAAAAAAAGAAAATCATTAAATCAAAAATAAAGAAAATAGTACTTAAATAATAAATGAAGTTAAAGAAAAAATATTTCTAAAACAAAATCTAAAAATTAGAAGATAATTTAATTAAAGGACAAAATTTTAAAATAAAAAAATTAAGTAGACTCTAAAAGTAACATGAAAAAGTGTTTTTTAAACATAATCTAAAAATATCAAATAAATAAGATGAGTTTCGAAAACTTAAATAAAATTAAGAACATTTTTTTTTCTGATAAAGGTCGAGGTTTCGAGCCCGGCGCTTTGCTCAATCGGCTATTGCGACTTTGGCTGTTAGCTAAATGATATACAAGTGGTGAATGAGAGAGTCTTTTTTATAATGGCATTTTCTTTTCTACCGAAAAATGTTCCCTTCTCAGTGCCTTCAGTGTAGAAGAGAAAACGCCATAATGTCGAATTATCGTGTCATCTAACTCTCATTTGTCTTACGAAAGACTTTTTACTATCATAGCCAGAATTGCACTTGGGAAGCTTAACCGCAGTGCAGAATATACGGAGGATGAGGAATGTATTTATGTCTAAAAAGCTTTTTCAGCGTGTTAGATCTACTAGGTACACAGAACAGAAAAGCGGAATGACGTGAGTGCGAAAAGCTGGGGATGCTGGCATGAAGAAATGGGAAATTGATATCTGGTAACAGACATCCATTGTATACGCGAGGTGTAGAGGGATATCTTCTCAACGATTTTAATCGGCAACACTGGTGGCGCGTTTGTCGAAGAATAACCCAGAGCAATGAATATGGGAAAACTGTCAAACAAATGATGTCGAATCAAAAATGGGAAAACTATGTTGGCTTTCGAGAGAAGTATTCACTGATCATGTTCCATGGGCGACTAGTACCGAACAAGATGCAATGACGAACTGTACAAGCCTCATAATGGCCTGGACATCTGGAAGGTCCAAGTGCGCAGATGCACTTGCCTAGCCAGCGTAACTTTGGGGAGAAAAGAGGTTCTTGGTGAAGGTATTTTGTTTTCGGCCTAAACCGACAAGCGGTTATAGTAAAGTCAAACCTGGCCTTTTTGGCTGGTTCGTTAGCACTGTTGAAGCGTTCGCGCTTAAATTCCCAATAGAGGTGATCGATTTTAGGCACAACTCGATTTAGGCGGTTTTGCAACTGGTCGATAGGCGGTTTTGTAAAAACATCGACGATATCTTTTTTAGTTACTTAAATATAGCAACTAAGTATACTTGAGCCTCAATTATTCGGGTTAGTCAGTCTGTAAAGTTAGTCATTCAGCATCCAATAAATTAATTTTCACGATTAATGGAGGACCGATTGACTTAACCTTTACACACATAAGCAAATACATAACTATGCAAAATACTAACTTTCGGTTACCAGCACACCTCTTCAGTTTTTTTTTTTTAATTTCATTTATAACTATTCGTTTCATTTCATCTTCTTTGCCTTCCCGCTCTAAATCTTGCATCATTAAGTTGTTCTTGTCACGCTGGTGCCGCATTCTAATTTTGTTGCAGACGTTGTTGTTTTTCGATTTTATTGTGGTTAATTGTTTTCATTTAATTTATGAACGATGCTCAACGTCACCGAGTGAGAATTTATTAAGGATCAACAGTTGACTCCACACTTGATTTGTGACTTTGTGCAATGCAATTAAAATTGTCTCAAATAGGCATTAGGAAATGCTCGAGTTCGGGAAATATTTGGAAAAACGTAGTATTAGGTACATTAATCTTCAGTGGATTTTATTTGTTAGCAAACATAGATGCATATGTAAGTATATTCATACGTACATACGTATGCATATAGCTATTACGTATTAAATGTAGACGTACTTCTAATGTATTAAGTATTTCGGCGGTCGTTTAGTCAATTCACAATCGACGACAAGTTTTTATATACCTGCTCCATAAATTTAAATCAAATTTATCGCATTTGCATCACTCTGTTGTGCAAGTGTGTCAAATGCCAAACGTTCGAACATTTGTTAAAATATATATTTTGGAAATCTGGGACACACTTGGCTTCTTGATTTATCTTGGCTTATGTGGTCAGGTGTCCCAATATTATCGGAATAATGTAATTACTTTTGATTATTTACTGGCCGTAAGCTAAGTCGCCATCGCTTTTGTAATAATCCAATATAAAAATTCTCCCTTTAGTCCCGGGCAGTATTGCCTGAAAATTATTTTATTGTTTTACCAAAATTACCAGAAAAGTTGCCAAATTCAAAAAAAAGATTACAAAACTTGTTTTATATGCAGAACTGTACATACATAGGTTAGTTTAGGTTAGAAGGGCGTCTGTGGAATATTCCCTATTTTCACTTGGTGACAGGATTGTCAATGTGAGTGCCCTCTTTAAGTGAGTGTCAGAGGAGACACGTACCTATAGTCGAGAGACTAGCTTCAAGTCACGTACTGAACCAATTCCTATTGCTAATGAAGCCGATAAGACCCAACAGTTCCACCTCCGCTATCTCGCCCAGGCTGTTGAAGAAACGTGAGCCCATGCTTGAGGTGGTTCGTCTGTAGATTATCCTCATAATGGCAGTCTCTGCAATAGTACTTATTGGTATTCACCACCGTTGAAGCACATGGTGCACAGTGTCTTGTTATGACGCCGGTAAGAACTCTTACTGCACATCTATAGAGCTTCAGTATCTCCCCTGTCTTTTTCCAACTAAGCCGCGACCATAATAATCTTCTGGCCCCACAGTCTTCCCGTTTATTCCACAAGTCATTCGTCGTTGCCACTGTGTATTCATAAATTTTGTTAACGTGATCAGTAAACGGCGTTACTACGGAGCTATCTGCTTCTTCTATTGCCATCTCTGAAGCGCATCTTGCAATCTCATCAGACGATTCATTCCCTTCAATATAACTATGTCAGAGGACCCAGCATAGAGTAACGTTGATACGGCTCGGTGACACCAGCGTGGTGCAACATTTCCATACAATTCCCGATTTCACTATTTTAGATCGTATTGCCTTCAGTGCTGCCTGACTGTCGACAAAAATAGTGGCTTTGTTTTCTGGAACTCCATTACTAAGTAAAAGAACAACCGCCCTCTCCGTTTGGAAGAAGCTGCAGTCGTTCGGTAGACGAAAGGCTCCGTTTTCTTCTTCCATATTTGAACCATCAGGGTAGATGGATATCCCTCCTTCTGTTACTGGCTGTCCTGCAACCCATTTGTTAGAGATCATACCACCATTCTAGTAGCCAAGGAACACTGGAACAACTTTTTGCCTTGTGAAATTTCTGGGATCACCTGGTGTTTCCTTTAAAAGGACACGCTCATCGTTCCTCTTAAATTTAAACAGACAATAATGTCCTTCCCTATGAATAATCTTACTCTTACACTTCCTAATTTAGAATCATAACCTTTATTGATCTATGTGACATGTAGGTTCGAATCGAAAAACAAATTGTCAAATTACTAAATTTTATAAAGGAGGGAAAAAATTAACAACCTTGGCTAAAAATTACCAAAGTGGCAACGGTGGCAACGTTGATCAAGGGTATTTATTATCGCAGTGGATGTTCGATATTTTCACCTCCGCTTAAAGTAATTACACACTTGCAAGATTTAAAAAACAGAGCTCGTAAAGCCATGAAAGAACTATCTCGCTCTGAGGAGTTATGTATATCTTTTAAGAGCAATAAATAAACTTTTCACATGTTCGGCTCACTCGTGATGTATTTGTCAAATAGTTTATTTGTGTTGATGGCATCATTTTTATTATTAGTATTAAAGTGCAAGGCGCAAATTATTTAAAAATGTGAGTGACATTTTTAAAACACAATTCCAAGGCGTATTTAACAAGGTGGCGTTGGCCGTATATAAGTAAAAAATTACACTAACAAATTATACGCTGATGTCCATACTGTCATTGGTATGAATTATAACAAACACATCATTTTGACGTAATGGCCTCCGCGGCGAAAAACTCAGCTGTCGCCCCAACACCACCTTGTTTAATACACCTTGCACAATTCGTGTTTTTTTTAATTAAAAACTGACAGTAGAGAAAAGCACTAGTTTAGAAGAATTTATAACAAACAACTAAGCAAGCAAGAAGCACAAAAAGGGTTCCACCGTCTCATCCTCTTCATGGCAGGATAAGCAAATGGACTCGTCATTTACGCCTATCACAGTCAGGTGTTTGTGCCGCGTGAAGTGACCAGTCAGAAGTCCCGTCTTCTCAGTGAGAGGAAAAAACTAGATAGACCTTCTGAGATTGAAGGCAACATGAGTTTTGCCCACCTGCATCCACTCGATGGCTCCCAGGCATTGCTGAGCGAAGTATCTACCCAGTTTCTGTTGGTGGCTTCGATGGCCGAAGTGGGGAGTGATATAACTGGCTGCGGATCGAGGAATGCCTGGGAACTCTCTATAATCTCTTCTACAAAGGTAATGGTGGCGTACTATTCTGTAGCATTAAAGACACAAGTGCTCAAATATCTGGCGCCGGTAATTTTTGCATCGCCTCACTCAGTGTTATACCAACACCCGTTTATTTTTAGTCTGCAGGTGGCCTTTAAGTCTTCCCCACGTATGATAACACAAAGTGACGGTAAGTTCACCAGTGCGTCAAGAGCACTATACATTAAAGTTAAATAAATAGGCTATCCAGCAACGATTTTGGTCCCACTTTCAACTCGTGGACCCCCCATATTTTTTCACGCCAACGTAGACCTCTGTCGAGTCTCCGTTGCAGTTTGAAAACTAAAATCCCAGGATAACGTGAGGGAATCTCCATGCTTCCATTTTTTTTAATCCCTCAGCGTAAGGATGCCGTTTGCGGCTGCACCCCAATAAAGTTAAAATCGGTCATATGACTGTGGTGTACACACCGTGAATGATATGCGGTGATAGCCCCCAGTTTTTCCAAAAAGCCCTTTTACAGGTATAGTACGCTGCTAGGTCATTCTTTGCACTTTCCTCTTCGTTGCACTTCCACGTTAGTTTGAGCAGTGGTCGGCGCTTCATACCACAATTGTGGAAGATCAACTCCCACGTATTCTTGCGCTCTATCGTTTAGTCGTTGGCTAGAGAGCAACGAATCAACATCGGGGTGTGCTGTTGCGCTTTGTTTCTTGTATGCAATAATGCCCTGCGAGAAATATTACATGCTTGAAAATGCTTTTGGTGACATGCAATGCCTTTGGTGTTATAAGTCATTTAAAAAATAAATAATATACTATTCAAAGACATTTTGGTTCTTTTCATAAGGAAACATTTTGATGAAGAAGAAATTCAACGACTTTTTGATGAAAAAAGTTAATTTTTTTTCAAAGAATTAAAGGGTGGTTGTTGAAGACATGGAAAATTTTGATGAACATGAATTTTATGTTTTTATTTATTTTATTTTATTTTCACACTTTCAATGGAGTTTTGTTACATAGCCGGCACTACCCCATCCGGTCTTGCAGACCTTTTGGGGTCAAACGAGGCGATGGCCAATGTTACCTTCTCCTTATTCACTATCTCTTTATTACACCTTCCCGATGAACGGGCTGGTATAGATGCCTGAAAGCTATCTGAAAGATCCGTGCACCCTGGGAAATGCGCGTCCATCAAGACGACTATCTATCATAAATAAATAAATAAATTCGATTAGCCTCCCCGCATAATATTTGAATAGATCGGAGATTTTTTGATTATTGACTGGAGCTTGTTTTGGCGTGACCTATAGAAAATAAAGTTCCAGAGGAACTGGGAGAATCATTCCTTTAAGAAAGTAATTATGCATATAATCATACGGACTTATGTATGGATGTATTTAAGTACGTCGAATACGCACTCATCACGATCGAGATACCACACACAATTTGACCGCTGCCAACTGCCAAGCGAATGAGTCACCACTTCGCTGAGCATTGAGGATGTGCGCCAAAATGTCGACGCCGCACGAATTTAGCGACAATTTTCTGCTTTTAATTCGCGATATTTTCTCATTAATGTAAAATGTTTTTGTTGTTTTTTGTTTTAGCCACATTTAGTTAATTCAAATGAAATGCAAATTCCACATTTGGCGGCGCGCACAAGAAAGTGGAAAATGCATACAAACCTACAAAGCAAACGTGAATACGAAAATGCCGAAATAAGCTGACAATTGCAATAATACACAGAGAAAAGAATTTGTATGCATACACACATAAATAAACAGGGGGAATTCCCAAAATTTTGGAACACCTAAATCTGATCCCAAAGCGTAAAAATTAGCCAAACCATTCGAGTAACTATCGGAACTTCAACTGGCAAGAGAGACCCGCGTTACAATAGTCCAGTTACGGTCTGGATACTGTAGTCGTCTCAATAGCTATCTGTCCAAAAACGACGCCAATATCCCCAATCAGTGTCCGGCATGCGGAGAATCCCCACATGACACCAAACACCTCTTCACATGCCAGCTTAATCTCACTCAACTAACACCCCTCTCCCTTTGGTTCGACCCTGTTGAAACTGCCCGTTTCTTACACCTACCGTCGTTATTTGAGCTTGACGACAACGATTGATGCACTAACCGAAATAGGCGGGCCTCTTCAACAACAAAAACAATCAACTATCGTCTTCTTTGCATGCTCGAATCAATGGGCAAGAGCCTCGAAAGAGTTATTTATGATTACGTTCAAAATTCCATAGAAGCACCGGTTTTTTTTTTAATTAAAGACCACCCCATTAATGCAAAAAAAGTAGTCAGAGACCTATCCGCCAACGGAAGCTGAACAAAAACGACTGATTCCAAACACCGAAAAATGAATATAACGTCCGCACGGGGAAGTGAACTTCTATTTAACTCAAGTGCTCACAGGCCACAGCTGCTTAAGATCATATCTGCAACATTTTCAACACGAAGACGTCGCACATATTTTATTCCACTGCTCGCAACTCGATCTCGATAGAAAACACATTCGCTCCGTGTTTGGGGAAGAACCTAAACCAGAAAAGATAGTAGACCACATGATAGAATCCACTTGAAAATGGGAAGCTGTGAACAATGCAGTCACGGTCATCTTGACTCAACTGAGAAGAGATGAGCAGCGCCGGAATCGACGACACATAACTACGTCCAGAATTACTGGCAATGAAAGCATGTAAGAGGCGTTAAGAAATAGGCGGACGTGACATGGTGGGCGGGACGCATGGACCCGACAAGGCTGGGGTGCTTTTTCGAACGCAAAGGACGGTTTTAAGTTGATGCAACTGTTCACGTGCTGCATCAGGACTGCACCGAACGTAGAGCTTCGTGCACAACCCACCTCCCGACGAAATATTTGACGGTAGTACCGGGAGGGGAACGGTATATGACGGTAGGAGTTTTATTTTGGGTTCAAGTCTTACACTGACGAGGTTAGGCTTTCGATGCTTACTCCACATGAAAAATACGCACTTGCGTGTGGATTAGCCGCTTGTCTGTGCGTTACTCTTGTTGTTGCTCCTGTGAGCTTTGTGGCTTACTCGAGTGACGGTATTATTCTTATTGGCAAAGTAGCTTGCTTTGTGGCAGCTAAACTGTGGCACATTGGCGTACATGTTTCGCAAATGCCACAAACTGACAAATGCAGACGCACAGAGAAGCTAGAAGTGTCGACGTACATGCATTTGTATAAGTTTAGATAAGTGTATTTGGTTGAGCGGCTTTTGAGGCGGCAACTATTTTTATCCGCCTTGGCACTTATCGACACTGCACTGCGTTGCATCAGCTTCATTTTTGTACATACATATGTACCTATGTATGTAGGCATATCTATGTACGCACTTAGTGCCAGTGCACTTTCGACGCTTTGTTGACGCATATTTTTGTATTTTCGCTCGTTTGTTGCAAATTAGTTGGTTTGGAATTAGCGCAGAAATAATTGTCTGTATTTGCCCGCCACGCAATTTTCCTAAGTAAAATTGTTTTCAAAGGAAAATCCGCAGTGTTTGTTGGTGGAAAATTTGTCAGAAATTGCCAAAAAATATTCGCTAGTCTGTTGGCCTAGTTTTTTGTTGAAAGAATGCTCGAAGAATAATTAAATTTTTTCACGATGAAAACTAATTTTTGACCAGTTCACTATGATTTGTAATGAATTGAAATGAATTGATGAACGAATGCTTTCTGGTATGTATCTGTTACATTCCTTGCCATGGCTTATGCTCTGGACCATCAGTTGACACCGTCAGCCACTCCACGATACTAGAAGACATTGAGGCTTCCTCCCTCACAAAGGGACTCAAACGGTGATCGGCTAATTTCCTGAGTCGTCCACATTCGCTAGTAATTTTCTGAGATAAAACGAGAAAAGCAAAAAGGGGGTTCCATAGGTTGGTGTCTCTTCCCCGCTTCTGTTTAATTACTATATCTCAAAGCTCCCTCAATCACAGAGAGTGTTCATTAAATCTTAACTGACGACTGCTCGATAATGGCGTCCGGGAATAGAATTTATGTATTATGCTCGAAAGTAAACGGTTAAATTTCCGAACTTTCTCGCTTCTTCATTGAAAGAAGCCTCTCCCATACGAAATCCTCGGCAAACCTTTTCACTACCTCGACGAAAAACGACAGACTATAGTTGTGGATTCACGTCGATGCGATACCGACGGCGAACAACCCAAAAATACTCGGAATTACTTTGAGACTAGAAAGTTTCTTTCTCAGCGCATACAATCGCAATGGTCAGAAGAGTCAAGAGCCGCAACAACGTCCTCAAGTCGCCAGCCGGCAGCACCTGGGGTAAAGCTAAAGAAAGGTTGTTGGCAACATACAAGGCAGTTGACCGGCCGGTTCTAAACTATGCAGCTCCCGTGTGTTCGCTGGATGAAGCTACATACCTGCCAAAAGATATAACTTCGGACCGCACTCTGATGTCGCCACAGCACCATCTACATGAGGAGGCCGAAATGCTCCCCGTCAAGGAGCATAAATCTATGCTATGTAACCTGCACAGACGTGGGCACCCAAACAGACACCTGCTGGCAGCAGAGCCCTGGCCTAATCACGTAAGAAGGCATCTATACGAACTTACGGATGAAGTCCATAGGTATAGAAAACAAAATCTGCACCCGACAGCGCATCGAAAACCGATAAACGGCATTCACATTGGAATCAGGAGCCTTTCTTCTTAAAAACTCTCTATCTTAAATGGAAGTCCTAGACCTATTCGTGAAGTTTAGACTTCCCGCAGCCTCAGGGCGGCGCTCCCTGCAAACTGTTTGTCGAATGGCAGCGTATTAAGTGAAACGCATATTTCCTCCGATGGCGTTGTGCTTCAGTTATATATTTATTGCTGAGACTTGGCCACGATACCAATACTCCGTAGAGCAGAATATGCCTAGCAACCACTGTGTTAAGCCAGTCCATTATGATTGCGGACAGCCTCCAGCTACATCCAATTGCCCTCCTACGGATGTGGAGGGCCACCGTTCAGCTCTTTGTCCAGTACTACGCCGTTAAAAGCCTTGAAAATTGTACTCCTAATAAAATCGATAAATGGATCGATAAAGATATCGATAAGTACATATGCAACATATACTAAAATAACAAAAAAAAGTGTTTAATATTATAAACGTACTTTGAGTAAGAAAGGAAGAACTAAATTAATGAACTGACCAAAGAATTTTTCACATTATCAGTTAAGTGCCTATCAATGGCTACGATGAGTGAAAAGGTGTGCAACATGCCACAAGCGCGGGTTAAAAGTCATAAACACGCATAAGGAGTGAACTTTGTTGCACTTGCAACAAATACGAAAAAAGGTGCTGCAACAACGAAAGCTAGCATAAAAAATGCCTACCCTTATCATGAGCGACGATGAAAAACGAATTGAATAAAATGAAAATCTACAAACAAATTTGACTCAAATGCTATGAAGAAGATACTCGACACAAATGAGGAAAAAACAAAAACAAATTTTAAATCCCTTAAAATACTGACGATAAAAAGTCCAAAGATGCAAAA
>NW_023458560.1:40785937-40787237 GCF_013731165.1 Rhagoletis pomonella
TACTTTAAGTTATTTTTAAAAACATTTACTGAAATGCTTGTTGGGTAATTTTCCAATTATTTTTCATTTTCCACTTCATTTGTGTTTGTGTGCGATTGAGCGCTAGCGTATTTAGTAAAAACGTTTACTGAAATGCTTATGTGAAAAAGTGTCTGTAGGTAAATGCAATAGGCTTTAACATATCCTGGGAAATCCTTTTGAGGACTCTCCAATTGGACGATATTGCTTTGCATTCAGCTTGAACGAAAAAAGTCACTCGCTGGCACAGTTTTCTGTAATCCGGTTCTTTTATTTAAAGTTTATTTATACAGTTGAAGAGAAATTTTTTTAGAAAAAAACTGGAAATCCACTTAAGTTTTTCAATATAACTTTGGTAAATGTTACTCGATCGGTGCGTAATAATAAACAAATTGAAGGCGAGACTTAATGTTACTGATTTTTGATAATAATATGACTAAAATAGTTCAGATTATAAACAAATTATTTTAAAATAAAAAAAATCTTGAACAACATTTTTTATCATTTTCTTATATTTGCAATTTTTATATTGTATGCATAAACATAAGTAAACCAATTAGTGTGTCTAGAAGTTGTGCCTGTTCAGTGTTTCCATACTAATTGCATAAACAAAATTTTTCCGCGATGATGGAAAATAATGGCTATTCTATTAGAGCTAGCGAAATTGTTCCTAAATTTGCAAAAAATCGCAAACTATAGCTAATATTAAAAAAGGATTAGAATATTTGGAACTAGCGATCTAAATGCACGCCAGCAATATTAATGTTGTTCTTTACATCTTTTGACTATAGGCCAGTGCAATTATCAAGAGAACAATTAAAATTTTCTTGAAAATAGATGAGTTTGAGATTAACGATAAGATAAAGGGCTGCGCGAAATGATACTTGACTTTATCTTTTGCGTTAAAGGATTCATTATCTAATAATATGCACCAAAATTTTTAGCTAAACCCAGAATTTTTAACAAGAATTGGTCTTATTCGACTAGTGTGCTGTGGGTCACTTGGCGGTCGATGCGCGGGCTCTTACAATTAACCCTCCGATGAGTGACAGTGCCGATGACGTTAGATTCGTGAGAAGGTCCTTAGGGACCTACAAAGAGTTGCTCGATGTTTCGACTGTACATGTGCAACTTCTTTGGTATTTATGTTGTCTTTTGATTAAATTAACGTCCTGCATATATATTAGGAATGAAATAATTTGAAGAACAAGTGAAAAAAAATCAAAACATGAAGACAAGTAACTTGTTATTTCTTCTAAAATTGTACAAGGTCCCTAGGGAC
>NW_023458560.1:40787247-40798086 GCF_013731165.1 Rhagoletis pomonella
CTTAATTTATTCTTGGAATACATGTATAAATTCTTTTCAAAAATGCATTGAACAAAAAGATATAGGCACATGAAATACGAAAAGGTCCCTAGGGACCTTCTCACAAATCGAAGGGTTAAAATGAAAGACTAATATTTCGCAGGCTTGTTGTTGACTTAATGATACAATATATTTTCCCTATTACCAAGCTATTACCAAGGGATTTGAGAAAAATTAGATTTTCGATCCGCCCTAGTATACATATTTATAAAAGAAGAGCAAACATGAAAATTTACAGGAAATCTGATGCATGTTTTTATTATCAGCGCTGATTGCGGATCCCGCATCCATATGTTTTTTGTCTTGTTGCCTCTAATTTTATTTCTTCATTTAATTTTCGTCTGCTCGTAGCCTTTATTTAAGTCAACTTTTTTCTGTTTATTTTTAATGTCAATAGATAATGGATTATTAATAGATTTATGTTTGTCATTTACGTTATCATAATTGCATTTAAAAATGATTGCGATGCGATGAAATTTGAAATATTTTTTTGTAAGTTTGATTTATTAACTGCTGTTGAGACTGTAATGACTGACCTATAACTATGTAAAAATAATTTTTTTTTTAACTTGGTATCCGATGCCAACAAAAACAGAAAGAGGCGAACTAAAATCGAAATACCGGAATACGGAATATGTATGTACATACATATAATAAAATTGTAACCGGCGGATGTCTGTACATTATAGATATTAAAGAAAAATTAATATGGGGCATCGTTATTAGATCAACGGAAGCCTAATCCACAATTTGTTTAGTTTTTGTGTGTCTTTCTGCGCATCACTCAAAAAGTAACGCATGGAATTGAATGCAGTTTTCCCCGATGTATTGCCAGAGGTATAACTTACAAAATAGAAAAAAGAAATTTACAGAGTTGCCAGCTGTCTTAAAACTTTTGTTTAAGTTAACTGATAAAGTAAAGTAAATATTTCAATATGACTGTCAAAAGAAAGAGGTTTAAGAAGGCTTACAGCGGAAAAATTTTTTTTGGAAGAATGCCACCTATTGGAAAATTTTAATCTAATGTAATTAATAAGAGAAATTAAATATTGTAATATGGGTATTAAGCTAAAGAGGTTTAGGAAAGTTTATTTGTGGGGATGGTTGCCCCCTGTTTTATTCAATTGAATTTATGAAATATTTACAATACGCTATCAAGCTAAAGAGGTTTAATATAGTTTAATGACGCAAATATTTTTGGTGCGGGCTGCAACCCATTTGAAAATTTTAATTTAGTTAAATTGAAAAGGTAAGCCAAACATTACAATATGAGTATCAAACGAAGGTATTTGAGAAATTTTTAATTTAGAAATGTCTTCAAAAAGGAAGTACATCGCCTTCAAATTATTTTTGCTTTGTTACTCCCTTTCAAAACATCTAAAACTATTAGTAAAAAGGAATTCTGCTTTTTATGGTATATAAATATACAGTGAGTGCCAGTCAAAATCGTACAGTAAATTCGTTTCCATATTTTGAAAATACTTTCTTTCTATTTAAATTTTATTAATTTTTAGTATGGGCCATAAAACTGCATACCCAAAAAACCTAACATTTCTGATTAAAAAGTGTGAAATTTTGTTGAAAATTTTACGTTTTTTTTTAATTGTTACAGAGTTAAAAACATTGAGTTTAATAAATTTTGTGGAAGTATGAACTACATTTTTATTGAAAAAAAATAACATTTAAATAAAACAAATTATTTTCAAAATATGGAATAAAAAAATACTATACGATTTTTTGTCTTACACTCACTGTACGTATTTGAATATTTTTTGAGACAAGTATTGAATTAATACATCTTTGAAGAACGCGTTATGTAGACTTGAGATTATGAATAACATTTCTATGAGATACTTTATCTACTTTCTAACTATGTTCGAAAATATATTAACTATCAAAAACTTTAAAAATAATAAAGAAATAATCATAAATGCAAATTTTTTAAAATCTCACTTTATAATGCTCTTTAAATCCATTTAATTTTTTTATGAATGAGGCCATAATAGTTTTGGGAGGGAGTCACAACACAAAGACACTTTTAAGGCGCAGCGAACCTTGCCGGGTATTTGGTAGTACCGAATAAAATGAAAATTCGTTTTAGCAGGTGTAGCATATAATGATAACCTCAAAGCTACCTAAAAGTTAAGCTTTCATTGTTGCTTCCTAACCTCGTTTAGTTTTTAGATTTCACTTATCATAAGAAGAGGTCGACGGAAATTCTTTGCAGCGGGATATTTGACTTTATTTATTTTTAGAGAAGAGAACCGGGCTAAGATATCATAGTGTTGGAAGAAGTAGCTACAACGAACAACGGGCACAGCGAAAACACTGACTTTAACAAATCCACTGTGAAAAGGAAAGATCAGTCCCCAGTAACTGTATTTCTAGCACCAAGAAAACTCCACAGCTCACTCGCGCCACATTACTCGAATACTCGAAGCGCGAAAGTGTTGTTAGCCCTAACACCGCCGAAGGAGAAGCTATTTTTCCTCCCTATGGTTTACTTCTTACTTGCCAGTAGCGAAAAGTACTAGTGGCAAGCCCAGCGAGTAGAAGTCAAGGTCAAGAACAACCCCCGACTCGAAAGCAATGCCAGAAAACCGACGACCGAGGACTTAAAGCCATAGGGGAGCGGCCAGGCTTACTACTCCACGAGATCACAATTTGCTACCCCCTATCCGATCATTGTGAACCCGATAGAGGAGAACATGTTGGTAACGAGGTAGAAGTGCACACAATAGAAGGCAGCAATGCCGGCTAAGAATGCGAAACGCAAGCGCTAGGTCATGAAGCCAAACTTGGCAGCGAGCAAGCAGCAATGTCCTGAGCAAAGGCGGCGACCACACATCTTATCGTAGCACAGTGCTACTAGCACTCATTTACCTTGGTAAGTCGCTGTTACGGATGCCACAAGAGTGATGGAGGCTATTGAAAAAACAGATTTAAAAAAATTTTATATTTTAGGCAAAAAATATATTTTTTCTTCATACATTTATTTTTACCGGCAAAACTGTTGATTATATAGAAAAAAAGGAAAGGAAAGGAATTGTAATTTTTAATTTTTTTGAGCAAAATCGGACTAGTGGTTCTCGAGTTATGTCAAAAAAAGACCACCAAAGGTGACAATTTCCCCTATATGATAGTTATATATATATCTCGATTCCGATGTAAAAAAAAGTATTTTATGACGTCAGCGATTGGGTGGATGCTGTCAAATCGACGAAGAGAGGGTTAGCGGTCGCGAATGGCGCGACCTTTATTTTCTGGATCGTGCAACCAACCAACTATTTATGTACCTGACTCTCAAGCTGGACAGCAACAAGGGCTACAAGATATGCATACACACATACATATGTATGTATTTGTAAACATACAGTCATACATATATATTTACATCCATGTTGTATGGTCATGTGCACATTGGACAGCCACTTTTCATGGAGACCAATAAAGGGTTCCTTGGCCGCCGTATTTAATGCCGATTTATTAACTTTTATTTGAATACAAAACACAGAAATTTATTTGTCACACCGCTCATGCGAGTCTTATTTTCTTTTCTTCGCCAGCAACTTGCCATACCTCTTTTGTTCGGTGGCGTTGCGCTTCGATGCTGGCGAAAAGCAGAAGTGAAAGGTGGTGTTGGTGTTAGCGCTGATGCAACACGAAGAGTGAGTGATCTTAATCTGCTGGCTCATTGAATGGCTGCCTTCCACTTCTTTGCACTTGGCTTGACCTAGCGGCAACAGGCAGGGGCAACGATTCACTGCGCCAGCGCATTTAACGATGAACTTTTTCACTTGACTTGTACGAATACTCTTCAACTCATATTTATTATTCGATAATTTCTTAGGTTTACAATTGGTTTGTTTCGTTTAAATACTCTGAGGTGCACATCCACATACATACCTACGTATAAGTGTATATGAGTGGCAAAATGATTTTTTTTAACTTTATTTCTTGTAACATTTTTATGTGGGTAATAAAATTGGCAGCACAGCAACAATAAAAACAAGCACTGCGGCTTCCTCCCTTTACTTGGTCAGCTGCAGGAATTTACAAATAACTATGAAAATATGTACGCTGGCAGAAGGAGGATATAAAGCAAAAACAAAAACCAAAATGAAAACTTAAGAAGTAGTTATGATTTTAATATTTTACGAGCCCATATTCACAATTTAATCGATTTTCGCGGGCGTGTTAATGGAATTCCACGAGGAAAGGCAGCCGAGAACAGCAGCTCTACATGCATTGCCGGGTGGGTGCCTGGTTCATCTTCTCCTATTAATTAATGTTTTTTTTTTATGGCCATATTGCTTTCGCATTCATATTTTATTATCTTTCGAATTGCATTGTGAGTCATATTTGTGGAAAAATATTCACAGGCATATTTCTACGAATATATGTATGCATGCAAATCAATTTAAAGATGTGCAGTTCAAATTATTTAGCGATCGATAATTTGGAACATCGTAAATTTTTCGGTGTAGAGTTAAAGTTGTATCATGACGTAAGATCTTTTTGAATGATTGTCAATATATAGAGCACATGTGTAATATAACTTTACGCGTTCACATAATCTCTAGACGTCTATTCTTCTTTTCAAAGCATTAAAAAAAATTACGTTATTTTCGTTATCTTTTCGATGTACCGGTATCTTATATGAAACAGGTTTACATAATGTAGTTTACAACTTTTTGAGGTGTAAGCTTAGGACTTTGTTAACATTCTCTAAAAGTATGCCCATCCAGTAGTAAATCACTCGTGGGATTTGAAAAAGTTAGCTCGTATTTTTATTTTATGGGCTACTAAAGTTTTCATGTCCCGGCCTAACTAGTTTTCAAAAAACATTTTGGCTGCCGCCTGAATGGGCGTTTTTAACCCTTACTTCAAGAAACCCCACAAAAGGCAAATTTGGAAATTTGTTAGAGGATTGATATGTTTTAGAAAATTATTCTTCGGAAAATTCTTTTCTCAGGCAAAAATTTTATGCCACCAACGTAAAAGTCTCTATAAAATTAAAACCACTTGGAAAGGACAGAATTGGATATGTATACTATACTTTCAGAAAATATTAGCAAAGTCCGTGCTGGTTTGAATTGTCATAAACTTGTTGCACAGTCTAATATTGAAAAGATCGGCAGTATATTTATACATTAAATAATACATACATTAAAAACATTGCCGATAAACATACTGACAACAAATTAAATACTAAAAATAGCATTCATTTTTTTCATTTTATCGTCATCTTCATCTTAGTTTTAATCTTATTTTTATACCCGAGCGCACTTGTGCACACGGGTATTATAACTTTGTTCACATAACGGTTGTTTGTAACAGGCAAAACGAATCGAGATAGATATAGACAAATGTATACATAAATGATCAGAATGAAAAGAGAAATCGATTAAGCGGTGACTGTCTGTCCGTCCGTCCGTCCGTCTGTGCACACGATAACTCGAGTAAAAATTGAGATATCTTAACGAAACTTGGTACGTGTACTGATTTCTGGCGTAGGACGGATGGTATTGAAAATGGGCAAAATCGGACTATAACCACGCCTACCTCCCATAAACTGCGATATTTTAGTAATTACTGAAGATTATTCACTCAAAATTGATATTTACAATAAGTTTTAGACAAAAAATAAGAATATTATAAATTTTTGGAAAATGGACGTAGCCACGCCCACTTACATGTGTTTATCTTGGTAACCGCTGCACCAATTTGATACGACATACAAAATGGCCGAAAAATTTTAAAATCGGACAGTAACCACGCCCAAATCCCATATAACAGTAATTTAGAGAAATACGAAATCTTCGATAAATCAGTAAATATTAAAGATAATTTATTCAAAATTGAGGCTTGCAACAATTCCTTATCGAAATACGTTTGTGATATAATTTTGGAAAATGGGCGTGGCACCGCCCACTTATGATCATATATATGTATCTCTGTAACCGTTCTACCAATTTGTACCAAACTTGGTGTGGTTATTGTACTTGCCCCATAGAACCAAAACGCCGAAAAGTATTGAAATCGGACTAAAATTGCGGCCGCTTTTCATATAACGGTAAATTTCAGAAATGCTTGAACCTGCGATATTTCGAAATTTAAGGACGCCAATGTACTCAAAACTGATACACCCCGCCTTACCATGTAGCGGTAGCTTTCGGAAAGGTGAAAAACATAAATTTAATACTTGCGCCGGGTATTTAATGTTCGGCTCCGCCCGAACTTAGACTTTCTTACTTGTTTGTATTTGGAATTGTTAGTGAATTAGAGTTTTGTGTTGTATCAGAAATTATATTTGCAGGTTTGAGTAAATCTATTGAAACTGTTTTAATCATATTTCCATATTGAATTTTGAATACTTTACTATTTTTCGAAATAATTTTAAATGGTCCTTCATAAGGTGATTGTAAATTTGATTTGTGAATAACTTTACCAAAAACGTATTCACAAGTATCCAAGTTCTTTGGAACAAAAGAGTATCCTTTATTGTGATGTACCACCTTTGATCTAACATTTGAAAAATATTTTCTTAGATTAAAAAGAATTTCATTTGTATTGTCAACTTCATTATTATAACTGTTCGAAACAACTAATTCACCTGGTAATCTTAATGTTTGCCCAAAAACTAATTCTGCAGAAGAGCATTTTAAATCTTCTTTAATAGACGTACGTAGTCCTAATAATATCCAAGGAAGAATTTTAGACCAGTGGGTAGAATCATCTGAAGCTGTAATAGCAGTCTTTAATGTCCTATGAAATCTTTCAATCATTCCATTTGATTGAGGATGATATGGGAACGTATGAATTTTGTGTGATCCTAACAATTTAGTTAATTCTGTGAACATTTTTGATGTAAATTGTGACCCTTGATCTACTGTTATATAAAGTGGAATGCCAAAACGAGGAACGTAATTTTGAACAAATGTTGTTGCTATAGAATTAGCTGAAATATCCCTAAGTGGATATGCCTCTGGCCATCGTGTATGTCTATCAATGATAGTTAAAATGTAACGATTTTCTTTTGACATGGGTAATGGACGAACAAGATCCATATGAATATATTCAAATCGTCCAGATGGAATGTTAATTTTTTGCACAGGCGTCTTAGTATATTTAGAAATTTTGGATTTTTGACAACTTATACAAGTAGAAGTCCAATTATTTATTTCTTTGCGCATATTAGGCCAAAAATATTTTGATTGAATCAAACGTCTAGTTGTACGGATGTTGGATGTGACAAAGAATGAATTTTATCAAAAATGATTTTTCTCATAGAATTCGGAACAAATGGTCTAAAAGGCTGTTGGAAAAATATCACGCCAAACATTAAGGTTAAGTACCGGAATATTAATTTCTTTAAATTACTGTTGGAATTTTGATCAGATATTATGCCATAAAGCATTTGATCTTTTTGTTGTTCCTAAAATAATGTTTGAAAATTAATGTCTTGGGCTAAAATCGTGTTAACATCTGGAATACGTGAAAGGGTATCAGAAACTATGTTTTCTTTTCCAGAAATATATATTGAATGTCGTCTGTAAATTGTGCAATGTACTCTAAGTGTCGAATTTGTCGAGGTGATCTGTCTGATTTAAAATTTAGAATATGTGTTAAAGGTTTATATCAGTGTAAACAGTGAATGTTCTACCTTCTAGAAAATGTTTAAAATGTTTGATTGAATTGTATATCGCTAGAAGTTCTCTATAAAATGTAGAATAATTAATTTCTGTAGGAGATAATTTTCGTGAAAAATATGCAAGTGGTTCTAAAATGTTCATTTGTTGTAAAACCGCACCAATTGCTACATTCGATGCGTCTACAGCAAGTGATAAATTGCCGTTTTTATAAAAATGAGTAAGTAAAGTTTTCTGTGTAAAAAGTTTCTTCACATTTTCAAAAGCTGTAGTTGTATTTTCTGTCCAATTTAATTGTTTAAGTTTATTTTTAGTTGCTAATGTTAACATTTCGTGCAGAGGACTAAGTTCTGCTGCTAACATTTTAACATATCTGTGGTAATAATTCACCATACCCTGAAAGTGGTTTTTCAAAATTAGCTATTGTCTCAACTCGTTCGAAAGAAGGTCTTATCCCTTCACTTGAAATTTCATAACTAAGAAAATCTAATTTACTTGTTCCGAAAATGCATTTACTAGGTTTAATATTCAAGTTATATTTTAAATGCTCAATATGCTGAACTTCATTATCACTTGCAACAAGAATATCGTCAATATAGACAAATACAAATTCCAAACCAGAAAATACTTCGTTAATAAAACGTTGAAATGTTTGTGCACTGTTTCGTAGACCAAAAGGCATCCGAACGAATTCAAACATTCCAAATGGTGTAGTAATTGCTGTTTTATGTATATCTTCTTCAGCCATCGGTATTTGATGATACGCACGAACAAGATCAATTTTGGAAAAAATTTGTTTATTTTTTAAATCAATAGCTAAATCATGAATGTGAGGTAACGGATAACGATCTGGAATAGTAATGCAATTAACTCTTCTGTAATCTCCACAAGGTCTCCAATCATTTGGTTCTTTTTTAGGAGCTAAATGTAAAGGAGATGCAATGTGAGAGTGTGAAGGTCTACATATACCTGTTTTAACTAAAAATTCAAATTCTGTTTATGCTATTTTAAATTTAATTGGATCAAGACGACGTGGTTTAGAGAAAGGTAGCACTCCTTTTGTTTCAATTCTGGGAATCGTTTGGTGTTGCACTGATTTAGTGTAATCTGGTTCACAAGTAATTGAAGGAAAATCATTTAAAAGTTTAGAAAATTTATTTTCAGTAATTGGTATCCTTATTGAAAATATATCGCAGAAACCAGATGATCCAGAAACTTTCAAGTTTGTTGTTGAATCAGTAATTTCTTTATTTTTAATATCAACTAATACACCAAATTTCTCTAAAAAGTTAGCGCCTATGATTGGTGTTGAAATATCCGCTAATATGAAAGGGAATTCAAAATCGCGTCTTAAACCTAGATTAATTTTTAAAAGTTTTGTACCATATGTTTTAATAAAAGAGCCGTTAGCTGCAGTCAAATTAAGATCTCAATTTCTTTTATGTGATTTGAATTTTGAAGGAATAACCGAAACGATTGCACCAGTATCAATTAAAAAATTTAATTTATTGGATTTATCATAAATAAATAGGCGGCGAGATGGTTTAACTTCATTCCCATTATTAGTCACCGTCATAATGGAACGATTTAGTTTAAAACATTTGTATTTGAATGATCACTATTTGCATTAAAATTACAAGGTTGAATACATTTATAAGCGTTATTTTTGAATTTTCTGTGGTACCAACAAATGTTTTGATTAGAATTGTCTCTCGATCTAGAAAACCTTCTCGATTTAGAATGACTTCTATCTCTATCTCTAGATCTTGATCTATTTTGTAATTCATTAATATCTTCTGTAATTTTGTTAAGATTTTGATAAATGGCTGTAGTTAAATCAGTTAAATTTCTAATGCATTGTTCAAGAATATTATTATTATTTTCTACACTAGTGACATTAAAAGATTTAGACGATTGAGGTTTATTTATCAAATCAAACAATTTATCTGCAAGAGAAATAATTTCTTCAGTACTTTGATTACTACAAGAAGTTATATGAATTTGTATTTGCTGCGGTAATTTCCTACTCCATAATTTAAATAAAAGTTCTTTACTAACAATTGATTTGGAACCTGCTATAGATTTCATATGTCTATAAAATTCTGATGGTGACCGATCACCTAGTTCGGTATTTGAAAATAATTGCTCTAATCTCTTCTCTTCGCTAAGAGAAAATCTTTCACATAAAACTTTTTTAATTGTTTCATATTTGTTAATCAAAGGAGGTGGATTGATAACATCAATAATTTTAGAAATTGACTCTTTTTGAAGAACAACTAAAACGTTTTGAAATTTAATATTATCATCATGTACATTGTTAATTTCGAATTGTCCTTCCACAAGGAGAAACCATGCTTCAGGACAATCTTCCCAAAAATGAGGTAATTTAATAGTTTTTGATAAATTCGCACTAAAATTATTTTCATATGGAAAACAATTAGGTTGTATACTTTGAGAAATATTTAAATTTGAAGTGTGTATTGGGTTTTCATGTTGATTTTATATTGTTGTTGTGTTCTCTTTGTGTGTGCGTGTACGTATTGGTGATCTTTGCATTTTGAAATGAACTGGAGAAGTTTACAAAATAAATATATGTAATAATAATTTTAAATAACACAAATAATATTTATATATATATATAAACAAAAAAAAAACAAAAAAAAATATTTAAAGTTTAAATAAATGTTTATAAAAATTAATTATATTAATATAAAATTATTTATATTAGTTGCAGTTAAAAATTCAAAATTTCTTTTAAATATTTTGGGTTTAAAATTGAAATATATTGAAAATGGTTGGTAAATCTCGAATTAATTATAAATTAATTTATTAATAAATTTAAACTAATTTTTCCTTTTGTTGTTAATAAATTTGTAATATTGTTTTATTCTAATAAACAAAGTCGAATGAATCAACGAAAGACTTAATGCCCGAACTTTTTTTTTTCTTTTTGAGGACACCCTGTTCATGTGTATATTTAAATTAGTTTAAATATAAACTTTAAAACAAATAAATGTATGCATATATGTATATATATTTGCTATTATAACTTTTGTAGTACGTAGCTGCTTCTGTCGTTTATTAATTTGTGCAGCTAAATACCGATTTTTACAATGTTAGCTGTAACTTGAAGGTTGATTGTAATTGC
>NW_023458560.1:40798186-40809447 GCF_013731165.1 Rhagoletis pomonella
TTTTTTTTCCAATTCCTTTGAAAGGAATTGAAAATGTAATTGATTTTTTTTCAATTCCATTACCTGGAATTGCAAGAGTACTTTAGTTTTTTCAATTACTCAAAGGAATTGTAAAAGTAATCGAGAAACTGAAAGTTCATTCACGAATGTACAATGTGGAATTTTTGTTGTGGTCAATGATTAAAATCGAAAGCACACATTGGACATCTTCTATGTATATCTATATATATAAAAATGTTGTGTTCGTAGGTCACGGTCATCAAAAACTCGAGAACGGCTGAACCGATTTGAATAATTTTTTTTTATTATTCGGTATAATACCAGAACCAATGATATCGCAAAAATTTGGAGGGTTGCCACCTATTTTAAAATTGTTAAACCCAATTATATTGATAAAATTAATGAATTATTACAATATGGGTATCAAGTTAAAGAGGTTTAAGAAATATAACTGCTGGAATTATTTCTGACGAGGGTGGGTGTCAAACTAAAGAGTTTTAAGAAGGCTTACTGCCGAAAATATGTTTAAGGACGGTTGCCATCTGTTTGAAAATTTAACTAAATTATATTGATAAAATAAATAAAATATTACAATATGGGTATCAAATTAAAGAGGTTTAAGAAAAATAACTGTTGGAAATATTTTTGAGGGGGGCTGCCACCTATTTGGAAATTGTAACTCAGTTAAATTGATAAAATAAATTAAATGTTGGCATGTGGGTGTCAAAATAAAGAGTTTTAAAAAGGCTTAGGGTCTACCATGAACACTTCCAGAAATATGCAATATGAAAAGTTCGGTTTGTATGGGAGGTGCCTCGCCCCATTCTCCAACCATGCAAATTTTTCTCCATGAGTATGGAATTGGTCTTATATATGTATGTATATATCACCATACCCAGTTCTAGTCCTCTACCACAAATATATGCAGTTTGAAAAATTCGGTTTGTATGGGAGGTGCCACGCCCCCTTTCTATATCGAAACTTTTTTTTAGCCTATAACCATCCTTGGAAAGTCTGCAGTAGATTCCGAAATTTCAAAAAAATCGGTACGGCCTTTCTCGAGCTTTGCGAACAGAAAAAAAACGCCTTTTAAAATATATATTAGTATAGACTAGCCAATATCTGCTTGTTTTGCGGCTTAAAACACTACTACCGATGAAAATCGTTGGATAAATAAACAAGTTTGCAAGGGTTAATTGAAAGTGCAATAATTTTTTGTATGAAATACTAGCAGGAAATAACGTTACCCATACGCAATATCGTACATGACCGTATGACCATGTTAAAGTTTGAACTTTTTTCATTCGCAATGAAAACTTAAAATGAAAATAACTTCACTAAATGACCTTATCTAAAAAAACGGTATACAGATCTGTAACATACTACTTAAAATTAATTTTACGTCTCTCGGCGTTTTTTGTGTAATTTTAGCGTCGTTACAGTGTTATCATCAAAATTTAGCCATAGCAATGAAATTTGTTTATAAAACTCTTAGGAGGTAGGATCTCCAGTCCCA
The DNA here is from genome assembly GCF_013731165.1 of Rhagoletis pomonella. NCBI lineage: Eukaryota > Metazoa > Arthropoda > Insecta > Diptera > Tephritidae > Rhagoletis > Rhagoletis pomonella. The sequence goes on from NW_023458560.1 coordinate 40,799,703, forward strand.
CAGGGCTCGTAATTCAAGCGGACTCTATCCTCATTTTTAACGCAGGATACCAGTAAGAGTACTTCAAAGGCCCCAGAAGGCACGCCATTTTGGGTAGAGTTAAGGGTACCATAATATACACAATTAACTCTGTGCATTTTTATAGATACGCAGGGATTAGTCCAAGAGAACAGCAGTGCCCAAGGCAGCAACATTTATGGGTCTCATCTGCCGTGAAGCGCGTTCGCGGTAGGATCTGGAAAATTTAACCGTTACCCTATAAACTGAACAGCTACAGGTTAAGCTATTCAGTTTTCTTAAAGTCCAATTAGTAATACCACTTAGGGTTAAGTTGTTTATTCAAGGCAGTTAGCAACCAAGAAATTTAACAAAGCTATTGCAATTCAACAGTAAAAAATTTTTTTTTATACATTTTTCGATTACTTTGTAAATTACTTTGAGGAATGGAATTGGAAAAAAAATCAATTACATTTTCAATTCCTTTCAAAGGAATTGGAAAAAAAATTACATTTTCAATTCCTTTCAAAGGAATTGAAATAAAAGAAATTACATTACTAGCACGTAATTTATTCCAATTACAATATGAAATTCCTTGTAATGGAATTAAAGAAAAAAAACAATTCCACTTGAAATTACTTCAAGGAATTGAAAAAGTAATCGATTCCTTTGCTGTGAACTAAAGGAATTGAATCCTAATTACAATTACTGAGGAATGTAATTGTAATTGTAATGTAATTGCATTTACCCAGCTCTGTAGGTGAACAAAAAAATTAAGTTTAATTTTTGAGTCTCACGCCTTAACCGTCTCCAATTGGAACCAATATTTATATGTGATATCATCGACTATAGTGGCATCGACGTAGGCGTTGACGCTTAGGAAATCTGGTGTAAAAATTTGCTTCGTACATTTAAGGACCACCCTAGTAGAAGTAGAAGTATACATATACCAGTATCTTCCACAACGCGAAGTTTCAGCTAAAAAAAATTGCAGCATGACAAATTTTTCTTCTTGGGTATAATAAAATTATAGTTTAAAAAACTAAAACCTCCCTATTATAATTGCCGTTCGTACTGTCATCAGGTATGTAACTTGAGAATAGAAATCGCTGCATCTTTTAGGCGCATCAATATTATATAGTTACATCCCGAGCTAATAAAAGGAAGGTAAAGAATGAAACTAGTCGAAGATTACTTTTAAAGTTTACTAAAAAATTTACTAAAAAATCTGACGCAAATAAACATTTATCAACCACATATAAAGTTAAAACAACGCATACACGCACAAGCTAATTTGCTTTCAAGTTTTGATTAAAAAAATTTCACTTTAATAGAATTAATGAATATCTGCCATCAAAATACATTAAAATAATGCATGCAGCCACAAATGATGATACAAATTTGTAATGAATTTACGCAAATGGGCTATAACTAATAACAAATTGAGTGAATGAAGTAAGTAAACTAAATATTTTGAAATTTATCTCACGATTATAAAGCAAAAGAACAAAAGGCAAAGTACGGCAACAAATGCCAATAGTTTGAGAATTGTAAAGTTTTACTGAAAGTTTTGTAAACATCGATAGGCATAGTAAATGTGCGCCCTTTTATGTATGCGAAACTATTCTAAACAAAAAGTATTGTTTGCCAAGAATGTATGCGTAGACAATAAGCTGTGTACGTAAATGTTGGTAATTAAATTAAATTACAATTTTGTTAGCAATTGTTTTTGAAATTAGATAAGCGACAAATGGACAAGAACAAAATTCGCAAAAAGTTGAAAATAATCGAGTAATATTTAAATGTGTTTACGTACTACAAAAGCACTAGCTAAAAAGTATTTATGTATGCATGTAAGTAGGTGTGCTAAAATATGTAGGAAAATGTTTTGTTAATTTTGCTTTGTAGAGTCAAATGAAAATGCACTGATTTGGAAGAAATTTTTGATACTCAAGTAAATTTAAAGACATTTTCTTGAATAGCAAAATGATGCGTTCTTTTGCCTAAAGTATTGTAGAGAGTACAAAGAATTCTAATTTACTAAAAACAATTGCTTTCAATTTTGTTTAAGCTAGCTAAACTCAAATAATAACTGAAGGTTATTGTCTGCTTTGAACATTATTATTGCCGCCACTTTTTGAGTTAAATGAAAGAAATTACTTTAATTTAATTGAAATTCTTACTTTGTATTCATCATTTATATACATATGTATGTATGCTCATATGGGGCTAAACTTATGTGTTTACATTAGACCGTACCATTAAAGACAAAGTTCGCCCTAAACCTTCGAATCCAAAGTATTTTTGAAAGGAAAATTCGAAATTTTTTTTTCCGAACCTAGGCCATTTCGGATCAGAAAGTTTTATATATCGATGTTCTTGTCTCTAGGAGACAAATTTCATTGGCCTCAAGTACTCCGTTCTAGTACTTACCCACCAAATCTCAGTTATGTCATGTATCGCCCGGGAACTTCAGGCCGATCAGTCTTTCTTTGTTTATTTTAAAGACGCTCGAGAGGGTGTTTGATCTGCACCTAAGAAGCGGGATTCTCAGGGAGAAGGCATACGAGGTTGGTGTCTTCCTTGAGGGAGGTGGGCATTAAGTTCGCCACGGGCTATTTATGGGCACGCTACTATTCTAACGCTTGGAATTCCTACCACCTCGAATAAACCACTGCATGCCGAGTTTGGGTCCGAAGAGATCTTTTACCACCCATATCCCAGCGAAGGAGGACTGAAAGGAGTGCAGTATTTGAAATCAGGGTCCTGTGTTCGTATTTAAGGGTGGATCGAAGTTAAATGGGAAGGTGGGTGTGAGTGTGTTCTGCGAATACATAACTCTCCATCAACCTAAAACTCAGGCTAATGGATCACTGTAGCATTTTCCAGGCAGATGTAACCACAATCCAGGAGGCTTCGGGTTGGTTGCTCACTAACGCAACGCATTTCAAGGAAGTGAATATCTATTCTGACAGCCAAGCAGCCATCAAGGCTCCTGGCTCTCTGAGGGTTCGGTCGAGAACGGTGAGAGATTGCTTAACCTCCCTATCGACTGCATCGGATTATTTCTATGAAACTTATTTGGGCTCCACGTCACAGTGAAATCGCTGGGAACTGCATTACCGATGAGTTGGCAAGACAGATTGCTCCCCTGACCTCGTGTGGTGAAGTCCTGGACAGATGTGCATTTGGTCAGCTCTGCGGGCGCTGCGCGAAGACCTGGGAATGCAAAGTGGCAAAATCCTTCTGGTCCAAGGGCGGCATAGGGAGCTCTTGAGACTAAGCCAGTGGTGGGAGTTTTAACTGGTCATTGCGTGATGGATAAGCATGCGGTAAGGCTTAATATCATTGATGACGCCAATTGCACCAGCTCCATAGAAGACGATGGGTTGGAATTATCTCAACACCTTCTGCTTTGGTGGCCTGATTATGCGAACGTAAGGTTTAATCACTTTGGGTCGAATTTTTCCCACACTCCCTATGTGTTTCGGGAATGGATATCAGTCGTTTAAGAAGCTTCGTGGTGAGCATGGAGCGTTACTCTTATAAGAAACCGTAGGTATAAACGCTCTGTTCCTTCTCTCTTCCTCTCACCTTTTGTCATCTTCTTCACTCCTGCTTTTCATGTGTCTCTTTTCCTTTCCTGTCATTAAGGGCACTATAATGTACAGCCTAATCATTACCTAAGTGTGCCTTTCATACAAAGTGTTTTCGAAATTACCAAAAAATTATAAAAAAGGTAAAATAAAATAGCGAAATCTACCGGAAATGCGACAAAATGACACAAAAAGCCAAAAAAATAGGCAAAACATCATTTACCGCGACAAAATGATACGATCCACAGTGGTGGGAGGAGCCATGTTTTATGCAAACAATTAGAACGGCTGTTACGATTATAATAAAACTGTGGGATTTTACAGTTGACAGCTGTCAAATCAACTGGCAATTTCTCTAAAATTTAGAAAATCTTTTTGAAAATACCACAGATTTCGTTTTTTGACATCTGATCACGAATTGTATGTCAAATTAAAACTTTGAAGAAAGTTGACAGATGTCAAAAAACTGTTAATTTTTTCTAAAAATAAGCAAATATTTTTAATATTTAAATAAGAATCAAAAATTTTGTACGCCCAATTATGCTAGACATTTTATTTTATTATATTATATATTGTTTATAAATGAATTAAATTTTTTATAGATCGTATGTTTGAGTCATATGTTTTTGAGAAAAATACAACGTAGTGATTTTAAAATTTCAAAATTACATTTCTCGACTGAAAATAAGATATTCGAGCTAATTTGTCGGCACACAGTGTGCTTTTTTAACTCTTCATGCCAATTAATCGTAGCGCATTCGGCACAAGCAATATTTTTTTATGAAACAAAAGGGCTTTGAAAGCTAATGTAATTGCATTTCAAGCAAAAATATTGCCACTGAGCCACAATGTCTCTTTGACCTTAAAAAAATTGGTCAAAAGTAGTGTTCTTCGAAAAAAACATGCAAAATCCAACGGATATATAAAAAAGAAAACATTTTTTGTATTTTTTATTATAAATACTACAATTATAGATGTTGAGACGAGGAACACGAATCCACTGTTTAAAACCCGAAAAAAAAATTCAACCCCTCAATTTAGAAAATGCATTATATATTGCATTTTTTATGATTTGCATGCACACAAATTTACAATTTTATATCCCTCGAACAACAAGTGAGTTTTAGTGCTATACAAGAGTTTTAATTTAAGATAAGGTAGAAAGAAGTCTCTAGGTCCTTTGGGAGCAAAGTTATTACGATTCTGAAGTTAAACTTCTAAATTTCATTCGACATTCCGTGTAACTCGAGCAAAAATTGAGATATCTCAACGAAGTTCGGTATGTAGGTTGCCCTTTATTCCAGGTAGCTTAGTATTGAAAATAGGCGAAATCTGTCTGTAACCACGCCCACTTCCCATATAACGGTGTTTTCGAAAAAATGCAAAAACTGCGATATTTCAGTAAATATCAGATGCAAATTGTTGAAAATTAGTATTTGGAGTAAAATTGTGGTAAAATATAATATTATCATGAGATTTTTGGAAAATGGGCGTCGCACCGCCCACTTATGATGAAATGCTGTATCTCAGTAGCCGCACCACGAATCCCTACTAAACTCGGTACGAGACTTGGGTAGGGTCTAGCTAAGAAATCTGTTGAAAATCTTTGAAATCGGGTAATAACCACGCCCACCTGCCATATAACGGTAATTTACAGAAACACGAAAATTGCGATAAATCAGTAACTACTGGAGCTAATTCACTAAGCACAAAACTAGAATACTATACACTTTTGGATAATGGGCGTGGCGCCGCCCACTTATGACCACAAATGTGTATCTCGGTAACCGATTTATCAATTTCTACCAAACTCGGCGCACTTAATAATCTTGGTACGAAAAAGCAACTTGTTGAAAATAATTCAAATCGGACTAAAATTAGACCCGCTTCCCGTATAACGGTAAGTTTAAGAAATACGAAAACTCCGATATTTCAATAACTGAGGATGCTAATTTACTTCAAGTTAACAGTTACAACAATCTCCTAACAATAAATAAGACTGTTATAGACTTTTAGGAATTGGGCGTAGCACCGCCCACTTTATAACCACAAAGGTGTACCTCGGTAACCACTTAATCGATTCGTATCTAACTAGGTTCAATTATATCATTAAGTCTAACTCTGCATATTATCGAAAGCGTTTGAAATCGGGTAAAAATCCCTACTTATCATGCAAAGGTAGTTCAGGGAAAGTTGAAACGACGATATTTGATACCTGCGCCGGGTATATAAAGTTCGGTTTCGCCCGAACTTATACTTCTTTACTTGATCAACAATTTCTACAAGTAAGCTTAATAGTCGATAAAAATTCCACACTACCTCAACTTCAAAGTCCAATATATCAAGAAATATCGATGTTAGCGATTTTGTGTTCTAACACTTTTTTGTAGAAAATTGAAAGTCCTACAAGTTTGTAATTTAAATTTTTTCTTTAGCTCTTGTTATTTTCGAGATAGGGGCAAAAAACGAGAATTTCATGAAAAAATTGCGTTCAGTGTCCCGTACTACCTCGCTGGTGGGAGTGAGGATTACACCGCAATGGACACTTTTGTAGAGCATTAAATTCTGAAGAAAACCCATTACTGCCCAAGATTATACCACAAAATTCCTCTGACTTTTTAAGAAAAAAACTCAAAGTTTACGTGTATTTTATATGGGAAATCTTTGCACGCCTTGGGCGAGTACTTAAAGTTAATATTAAGGGTTCAAATTTTCAGGGAGCTTTTTTTAGTTGTTTTCCACAAAGTTTTGAGATAGGAGTGAAAAAAACAATAGTCGCAAAAAAAAATCGCCCTAATGTACATAGTTGCACGCAAAACTAAAAAAAAAATGTTGAAAACTTCAACAAAACGGATCATCAGCTAAATGAACCGCAAAATAATTTGGAAATGTTGCCCGGCGGCTGTGCATCAATACGAATAATAAAGCGGATAACTTATACAGACGGGTAGATAATCCGTATATTAATTTAGGTTTTTTTTCGATCAGAAACATACTTTGCCCTGCAGCTAAGTTAATTACCAGTATTCTCGCAATTCATAAACGAAAGCATGAGGAAGAAATATCTACTATGTACACTGAACTTAAAAATAACAAAACGGGCAATGGATTTCTCTTTTACATATTTATTTATTTCCATTTTTGATAATTTTTTTTACCCGCACGAAATTTCCATAAATTCGCATATTGACTGTTGCACGCAAGGTAAACAAATTATGAAACAAATTTAATTTCAATTAAAAGCAAGAAATCACAACGTAAAGGGAGAAAAAAATTTAAGGCTATAAGGATAAGAAAAATGTAGGCTGCCGGCCTCAAGATAAATGAAGCAGCAGTCAAGGTCGAAGCTGAGTTGATTTGGCATTTAATTAATAAATGACAACTCAATGCGGTTACTGTGGTGGAGTAGATGCGTAAGCGGCATATGTAGGTATGTATATTTATGCATTGTACCTGTTGCAACTACAATTTGTGTATGGCTACTTTGGCTAATTATAACCTTCAACTGGTTTTGCATTCGTAAAGAATACTTTTTTATACAATGGTGGGTAATTTTTTTTTCATTTGCATACATACTCGTACATATGTATGTACAGTAGGGTGGTCCAAACTTGCATGTGAAAAAGTAAAGTCGGAATTTTTATGCTCTCACCCCCTCGGATTGTTCTATACCGAAAAATATACTCTTTTATATCATAAGATGATATTTTATTAATTTTAAATTTTTATTGCTTAATAGAAAATGTTAAGTTTGTAGTTTGAAGACTTTTATTTTAATGATTTTAAAAACTTTTCATTTAGAAATTCGAATAAAATCTAGAACAACCGAACAAATAAAAATTACACAGGTATAAAATAATAAAATATTTATGCCCTACACCATCTTTTTTTATTTTGAAATCAAAAAATATTTAGAGGTCGCTCAAAGCACTCAAAGTTTTCCATGTATTTTATATGAGAAAAAAGAACTTTTCGTAGAAATGGTATAGAATTCTTGAAAATCGATATTTTTCGACCAGATTCCCAATAATAAGTAATACGCAATTTTTTTTTTTGGGATATTTTCATAGTAACTATATTTTATAGGTCCGCCAAAACCCATAGAAAATGCCAGAAAATGCGATGGGGGATAAATAAAAAGTCTTTAGTGTCAAAAAATGGTTAAATAAACAATTGTGTATTGTTATTGGAAGTCTCCTGAAGAGAACCAGAGTTTTCCGATACAAAAATATTGATTTTCAAGAATTCCATACCATTTTCACGAAAAGTATTTTTTCCCCATATAAAATACATGGAAAACTTGGAGCGCTTTGAGCGACCTCTAAATATTTTTTGATTTGAAAATAGAAAAAAGAGGGGTATATTTTTTCGACATAGAACAATCCTAGGGGGTGACAGCATTTAAATTCCGACATTACTTATTTTGGACCACCCTAATGTACATTTATACTTATGTGTCCTTGTACAACTTTGGGAATTTAATAGGAAATTCGTTTTAAGATTAATAATTATTTCATAATTAATAGCCTGATAACAAGCTCGGAATAATCTCCTTACACGTTTGGAAGTAGATGTGACGACTTTTAAAGAGCCACAAAGACAGACTAGGGATGGGTAGATATATTCGATATTTGAGATTTGAAATTTTTGTTTGGATCTTTGGTATCGATATTTGGAATATCGGGTGTTTTTATTCCGATATTAATGGGTATCCGATATTTTTAAAGCGATACTTTAAACGAGTGCCATATCGACACTTTCGGTTCGATATCGTGTCCGCAGATTAGCACGCTTTTTTCTAAAATCGACCAATAAGACGCCATCCGTCTCCATCCATTCTGTTCTCCCAAGGGAGTATTAAAAACTAGTGAAAATGACGGCAGGTGATACTCGGATCTTTTCTGAAGTACACATATCTATATGTTTAATTTTCAAGCCCAAACCACAACGCAAATATTTCTGATTTTTTCAACAAAGTCGGGAAACTTTGCCTTGCTGAATGCATAACGTTTTCTATTGACTCTCTCTCTCCCTCTCGCCTAAGCTTGACGTGCGCTCGCTGAAATCCAGAACCAGCTGCATCTCTCAATTCTGGTGGGTGTATTGACATATGTACATAGTACAGTAACTACATGTAATCCTTATGAAGTTCATTTACCTTGGTGCTCAAAAGGAACTTTTGTAGGGACCTGATGTTAACCCCAGAGAAATTTTAATGAAATTCGATAAAAAGATCACCCATTCCATAACCAGTTTCGATCGCATCATGGGCGAGACTAGAGCCTCGATCGACGTTTATATGACGGGTTAGATAATTCTTTTTTTTAATCGGTACGACACATAAATTTAGGTTTTTTATTAACGAAAGTTCCCTCTTCCAAATCTTCCATCCATTTTCTATCCATTCATTACTGGATGTACCTCTATTCCAGAGGCTTTCACTCTCCGCTTCAGCCCAATGCTTCTTAGCCTGATGCCAAAGCGTTTGTATATAGAAACGCATATCTTTTTTATTCGCTACTCAGAATTTTACTTTCAGGATAATTTCCTGTCCAAGAAGACTTGCCTCCATAAATCGCGTTTGGCATTTCATTTGGAAATTAAATTTCTTAATGGAGTTCTGAGATGACTCCGTTAAAAATATTTAATGCAATGGTGAAGTTGGTATATGGCGAATGCGTAGGCATAAAATGAGAGCGGGAAGAGAAAAATACAAAGGCTAAGACAAGAGTATAGACAAAGGCAGAAATGAGGATTTATATAAAGATCTGGGCAGAAATAAAGACAAAGGAAAAGGCGTAGTCAAAAGCAAATACAGACATATGTATCATATGATTAAGATTAAAGAGAAGATGAGGAGGAAAAAAATGAGGTAGATGAAAATGAAGGCGAAGGTAAATATGAATATGAAGGAGAAGCCGAAGGTGAGAATGAGGGTAGAGATGAAGATGAAGATAAATACAAAGCTGTTCAGATATGAATTCGCTAATGAGTAGTAAAGAATGGCGTATATTCTCTACCAGTAGAGAAATAATCGGTACAGAAGAGTTACGGAAACAAGCTAAGAGATAGAGATAGAGATATAGATAGAGATAGAGGTAGAGGTAGAGATAGAGATAGAGATAGAGATAGAGATAGAGATAGAGATAGAG
>NW_023458560.1:40809457-40812351 GCF_013731165.1 Rhagoletis pomonella
AGAGATAGAGATAGAGATAGAGATAGAGATAGAGATAGAGATAGAGACAGGGAAAGAGATAGAGATAGATATAGGGATAGAGATAGAGATACAGATTAAGAGAAATAAAGAGAAAGGGATAGAGATAGAGATAAAGATAACGAGTCAAGGTTTAAGATAAATTAGAAGATTGAGACATGTTATGTCACGTTACTATATTCTATATTAGGATAAAATATGTATACACTTTAGAAAATCGTGCGCTTTTGAAGCGTATGGTTATCTTTTAAGTAAGTTTTAATATGGTTATCCTTTTAGGGTTAAAAATCGTACTTTGTTTCACTGCACGCCCCGTGTGCACGTTTCTGAAGTTAACACTATAACACGCATATTTGAAAACGCTCATCCAACTTTCCTCTTCCGCTTAACTCAACTGAATTATTTTCACATTTACAACTCCACAAAGTTGGCAAATTTTATGTTTTCTGCAAAAAAAAACCGTACATAATTCCCGCCACTCAAACTGAGCAAAGTGCATAGCAAATTAAGCGCTAAGCCAGCACCTGCCAGAGTGTAAAAGTAATTTTGTATAAAGATGTGACACAGCAGCTGTTAAAGCGGCAAGCGAGCGAAAAAAAACAAAAAAAATAACGGAAAAGTGTAAAAAATTGCAAAGAAAATATTTTCATATATGTAACAATCCAACTGGGAGAGCGGCAGTGCGCAAATTTCTCAGGACATGTGTGTACCTACGAAGTGGCAACACTGCAGAGATAAATTGGCAAAAAATGAAATCAAATGTTGCATGCGGTTTGCGACCACACTACCAACACAACTGCATATATGTATCTGCGCGTGTGTGTGTGCGCTTCCGCCATTTTTATTGTGCCACATTTGCCGCGCTGTAGCTGTACCAGCGGTGCACTTCCGCAGGCATTTTGCCTCTTCCGCCACTTCCATCTCTTCCGCTTTGCGGTTCCTCTGCAACGCGGCGCCGCTTAATAATGCTGCTTGACTATCACAGCAGCGCGCTGTATGTTGACAAAGGTGTGTGTTTAGCTCCAGTATACATATATCCCTGCCACATCCACGCGCAGCGACAGCCGGAATTGCAAAACTCAACACAAATGTTAAATGTAAAATAAACAGGGCAGCAAAGACCAAAATCACAAAAGCATGCAATGAGCTGGCAATTTATTTCCGCTTTTCATATCCTTATTTTCTAATTTTTTACCCGGAGATTTGTGTTGTTTTTATTCTTATTTTTTATTTTTTTATTTTTCGTTCGCCGCTTTCCACTTAGTTACTGTAAGCGCCGAGACGACGTGTCCTGCCGCTGTGCCACCATTTTTCATAGCTTTTCCACAATTTTTTCCCCGCTATTTAGGATCATTCTTTATTCCGGTTTAACTCGCCTCGTTTTGGTGCGCTTTTGTTCCGTTTTTTTTTTGCGATTTTTATACCTCTCATGAGCATGAAATGGTACTATAACTTTGGTCCGATGTTTGTAAGTACCAGAACAAAAAGAGATAGACCCATTAAAATGTATACTTTTATAATCAGAACGTCGAGCTGAGTTGATTTATCCATGTCCGTCTGTCTGTCTGCCCGTCTGTTTGTATGCAATCTAGTCTCTCAGTTTTCGCGATATCCGGATAAAATTTGGTAGGTGGGTGTATTTTTATAATGTATTAATCATTTGTCGGAACCGAAAGAATCGGACTACTATAACATATAGCTCCCATACAACTGATTGTTCAGATATGAGATTTTTCGTTATAACTTCTCCATTTATGCAGCTAGGAACATGAAATTTTGCAGCCCTTGCACCCATTATCAACAGAGTGCTTACAGTGAAAATTACAAAGATCGGGTCACTATAACCTATAGCTCCCTTACAACTGATTGTTCAGATATAACATTTTTCGTTATAACTCTTCCATTTATATAGCTGGGAACAGGAAATTCCGCACAGTTTTCAATACATATCAACAGAAAACTTACAGTGAAAATTAAAAAGACCGGATAACTATAACCTATAGCTCCCATACAACTGATTGTTCAGATATGGGATTTTTCGTTATAATTCATCCATTTATGTAGCTAGGACCATGAAATTTCGCGCTGTTTTCACTCATTATCAGCAGAAGACTTACAGTGAAAATAACGAAGATCGGGTCACTATAACCTGCAGCCCCCATACAACTGATTGTTCAGATATGAGGTCTTTTATCATATCTCCTCCATTTATGCAGCTAGGAACATGAAATTTTGCAGTCCTTGCACCCATTATCAACAGAATACTTACAGTGAAAATTACAAAGATCGGGTCACTAGAACCTATAGCTCCCATACAACTGATTGTTCAGATATAAAATTTTGCGTTATAACTCCTCCATTTATATAGCTAGGAACATGAAATTCCGCACAGTTTTCAATAATTATCAACAGAAAACTTACAGTGAAAATTAAAAAGATCGGGTAACTATAACCTATAGCTCCCATACAACTGATTGTTCAGATATGAGATTTTTCGTTATAATTCATCCATTTATGCAGCTAGGAACATGAAATTTCGCACCATTTTCACTCATTATTAACAGAATACTTACAGTGAAAATAACAAGGATCGGGTGACTACAACATATATCTTCCATACATCTGATTGTTCAGATATGGGATTTTACTGTAAAACTCTTTTATTTGAACAGCTAAAACCGATAAGTTTCGTAAGATATTTTATAAATAATAATACAAAGTCTACTGAGAAAATCGTCAAAATCTATGCTGTATAAGCTTTATCTCCTATAGCACTGATTGTTCAGATACCAGTTTTTGCGATATATCTCCTTTATGTAGGAAACTAAACCCAATAAATTGTGTTACCGGTTTACATACCGATCACATAGCGGTGA
>NW_023458560.1:40812451-40818003 GCF_013731165.1 Rhagoletis pomonella
TATAAGCTTTATCTCCTATAGCACTGATTGTTCAGATACCAGTTTTTGCGATATATCTCCTTTATGTAGGAAACTAAACGCAATAAATTGTGTTACCGGTTTACATACCGATCACATAGCAGTGAAAATCACTTAGATTGGGGCCATATAAAGTATATCTTCCATACCTCTGATTGTTTAGATGCGATTTTTTATATAATTACTAGCAGACCCGGCGAACTTCGTCCCGCCCAAAATTAGATTTTTAATTTAAACATTTTGGTACAACAGTTTCTCCAACAATCCACATTTACGATTTGTACTGCACATTCGTCGGCTAAGACTATCGTTTGGTGGTCGTTTGCCGCCTTAAATAACCGAACGAAAGTGTTATGTCCATGAGAAGATCCCTGGTGGGCACAATGAGCCGGATCTATAGTGAATGTGCCCTAGGAACTTTATCTTATAGTTAGTGGCAATTTCAATATCAATGCGTATCCTTGTTCAACAGAAATATAATATACATACATAAACTGAGACGAAATACCTTAAAAGCCAGTTTCGCGAAAGTAATTTAAGTGAAGAATTATGTTTTTCTGTCAGGTTCTATATTAAATTCAACTAAATAAATAAATTTTCATTAAATTGCTTTCATGAAACTGGCTTTTAAGGTATTTCGACAGGTGGTGATTTGAGATTTACCACTGCACAACTCAACACTGGTTTCTTCGAATGAGGCTCTAACGCATAATAATATTGGCAAATCACATCCATTGGGTCAATCGTAACACACGAGAGTTCAATATACTCAACAGTGCAACGGGTCGATTTAGTCTGACATTCACGGCACCTTTTTTTCACTTTTTAGATTTTTAGTAGTAACTCGACCTCAGCACCACCTACCAGCTCTTTTTTGCAATAGGACTGCCTTTACCGTTTCTAATACATGTTTTGAATGTTCGCCAAATCGGATCATAAAAAAATTTTTAGTACTAACTCAACTCCAGCGCCAACTGGCGGATTACTTTTCCACGCCCCCTTTTTAAAGAGCCGTTTTTTCTCAATGAGCATGTGATTAATTTCATATATCTCCACACGAAGTGTTCCAGTACTGTACCACGAAAACTTCCAGAGATATGCAGTATGAAATTCGGCTTGTATGGTAGGTGCCACGACCCCTTTTCCAATAGCTCCATATTTTCTACATGACTATGCGATTAATTTCATATATCACCACACCAAGTTCCAGTACTCTACCAAGAACAATTATAGAGATATGCAATAAGAAAAATTCGACTTGTATGGGAGGTGCCATGCCCATATAAAGTTCCAGTACTCTACCATGAACATTTCTAGAGGTACTTATTATGAAAAATTCTGTTTGTATGGGAAGTGCCACGCCCCCATTTCAAATAGTCCGAATTTTCCTCCATGAGTATGCGATTGATTTCATATATCTCCATACCATGTTCGAGTACTCTACCATGAACACTTTCCGAGATATGCAGCATGAAAAATTCGGTTTTATGGAAAGTGCCACGCCTCCTTTTCCAATAACCACAATTTTTTTTCATGAGCATGCGATTGGTTTGATATATCTGCATACCAAGTTAGAGTACTCTACCATGAACACTTCCAGAGATATGCGGTATGAAAAATTCGGTTTCTATGGGAGGTGCCACGCCCCCTATTCCAATAACTACAATTTTTCTCCATGGGTATGCGATTGGTTTGATATATCTCCATACCAAGTTAGAGTACTCTACCATGAACACTTCCAGAGATATGCAGTATGAAAAATTCGGTTTCTATGGGAGGTGCCACGCCCCCTTTTCCAATAACCACAATTTTTCTCCATGAGTATGCCATTGGTTTGATATATCTGCATACCAAGTTAGAGTACTCTACCATGAACACTTCCAGAGATATGCGGTATGAAAAATACGGTTTGTATGGGAGGTGCCACGCCCCTTTTCCAATAACCACAATTGTTCTCCATGAGTATGCGATTGGTTTGATATATCTCCATACCAAGTTAGAGTACTCTACCATGAACACTTCCAGAGATATGCAGTATGAAAAATTCGGTTTGTATGGGAGGTGCCACGCCCCCTTTTCCAATAACCACAATTTTTCTCCATGAGTATGCGATTGGTTTGATATATCTCTGTACCAAGTTGGAGTACTCTACCTTGAATACTTCCAGAGATATGCAGTATAAAAAATCGGTTTGTATGGGAGGTGCCACGCCCCCTCTTCCAATAACCACAATTTTTCTGTATGAGTATGCGATTGGTTTGATATATCTCCATGCCAAGTTAGAGTACTCTACCATGAGCACTTCCAGAGATATGCAGTATGAAAAAATTGGTTTGAAGGGGAGGTGCCACGCCCCCTTTGCCAATAACCACAATTTTTCTCCATGAGTATGCGATTGGTTTGATATATCTCCATACCAAGTTAGAGTACTCTACCATGAACACTTCCAGAGATATGCAGTATGAAATATTCGGTTTGTATGGGAGGTGCCACGCCCCCTGCACCTAGCGGTATGAAATATACTTTACATCCGATTCTCATACCTACCAAATATACACAAAAAATTTCATAAAGATCGGTCCAGCCGTTTCGGAGGAGTTCGACCACTAACACCGTGACACGAGATTTTTATATATTAGATGTAACTCCTCTATCGATGTATGCAGATGTATTCAAAATCAGTAATCTGTCAAACTAAAATTTGCAGATGTTCATGAAAGGTATGAAGCCTTCGGCATAGCCGAAGACAGCGCTGCTCTTACTTGTTTTCTGTTTGTGTTTGTGTGTTTTTAAATCCGCACTAATTACTTGCCTAATTACACATATTTCGTCCGGGTAGCGGCCACTTGTCTTCGAAATCACTTGTAAAACGCGAAAAAGTTACACTGCCAGTAGTCAGTTGTTGTATGTGGATCCAGCAGGGGAGTCGTGGCAGCAGGCGGCAGTGTTGCTGCAAAGCGTCAAAGTTACTTTGTAGTAAATGCTAAGTTTTGGGTGGCGCGGATTGATGCGTGCGGGCAGCGCACTTTGGACGGTTGAGTAGCTGGAATAATGCATGGCTTTGGCGCGATATTGATTACCGGTAATTACTTACGCCAAAGCAGCTGAAGTGATTGCAGCGCATGGATTTAAATTGCAAGGCAGTCGCATTAAATTGACTGCAGCTGCACAAATTACTACCTGACACCTTTTGAGGATGGAAAAGATCAAAAGTAATATTTAATAGCACAGTACCTTAATAATGGTACTTGTATGGGAATTATAATTTAATATGGAATATTTACATATAATTTTGATGCGATACGCCACTGCAAAGACGAATGATGCTTAAATTAAAATCGTCAAAGTAAATAGCATAGAACGAGCGGTAGTGAGTTCACGAACTCAAATATGGTATACAAATGGAAAAATCCTTCAAAAAGTTTACCCAAAAGCTCGAAAAATTCTCAAAAGATCCCTGAAACCTAAAAAGTCTCGAAAATATGCAGAAAAGTACCGATATACATAAATGAAAATCCGAAACAGATTTTTCAGAATTAGAAAAAAGTCTCCGAAAATCCCGCAAAAATGTTTCCAGATGACCCGAAAATGCGTACAAATTTCACAAGACTTGGAAAAATGCCAAGATTAGCCAAAGAATACAAAAAAAATTGGTTGAGTCGCAAAAAAGATATAAAATTGTGAAAATGTTGTACTTAAAAATATTAGAAAAATTCCAAAAGTTTCGAAAAATTCATAAAAGTGTCCAAACAATCCTGAAAAATCAAATTTACCGAAAATTCGCTGAAAAGATTTCAAGAGTATCGCCAATACTAAAATATGCTGAAATATATTCAAAATATAATGAAAATTTTACAACAGTTCGGAAAAGTGTCAACAGAATTCGAAAATTTTAGTAGCACTGGAAACAAATCTCCAAAAAATCAGAAAAAGTTCCAGCAATAAAGCTAAAAATACTGAAAAGTCCGGAAAAGTGTCAATAGATTCCAAAAGTAATAAAAAATTCGCAGAAGATCTAGAGGAAAGTTTCAAAAATTCCCACAAAATTTTTTGGAAAAATCCGAAAAATTGCGAAGAGTTCCCGAAATATTGTAAGTAATTTACTGAAAAATACTGAAAAAAGCTTGAAGAAATCCCGAAAAATAGCCTGAAGATCTAAAAAAATGTTTCTTAGAGTATCGAAAATATTTGAATATGCTTAAATGTATTCAAAATATAACAAAAAGTTTCAAACAATTCAAACTGAAAACAGACTGGACCTTGGGAAGGGCTTAAAAGCCGCGTTTCCTTTATATTTTCAAACAGCCAGGCGACCATAAGGCCCTTTTCCAACAAGACACTACCAAGAGTTGGGTAGCAAGAAACCCGGTATTCCTGTAATGGTTACCAGGACACTGCGGAATCGTACGTAATGAGGCCGTCGACGAATTAGCAAGGGAAGGCTAATCCTCTGTATTTGTGGGGCCGCAATTGTCTTGTGTACTCAGTTGGTCCTCTTCAAGACTCATAATCGGAGCGTGGGTAAACTCAGAATGCAGTAAGTACTGAGATAGGGGACCTTAGACAGACCCGACTTTTTGACTAGAAAAGATATAAATCTCTTGAGCAGTGGCTACCTAACCGGCTATAATCATCTGCGCTCTCATATGCCTGGATTGGTTCTTCCATAGAGACCAATTGCCATCATTGCCTTGAAGACGAGAAGACGTCAGAGCACATTATGTGTGATTTCGCAGCATTAGCCTGACTAAGACTGCAATACTTAAGTTCTTCCATAGTCGATACCCTTAGAGGATGGGTAAGAAACAGTCGACCACTTCTTCTCCCGTTGAGCAGAGTTAGCCAAGAACAGAGCAAGCTTTTTAGCTCTTTTACAGCTCCAGAACTCCAGCTCGAGAACTCTAGCGCTGTCGACGGAGATATTGTAGCCTAGTGATTGCCATATCGCGGCCAGAGTAGTTCTTGAAAACCAAGCTACCGTTTCCTATAACTATAGGTTCTATTATTATTAGACAGACTTATGTCATTCAATTCGTCCACGGTCGCTTCTCTTAGAATTAAGAATTGCTGTGTAGATATCTTGAGAGGTATTATAGAAGCAAGTGTGTTCGTGTCTGGGCCATAAATTTGTCAATTTCATATGGTAATAACATTCAAACCTAAAAAGAATTGCAAACTGCCGAAAAACGCTATTCACGCAGCTTGCATTAAGTTGCATTTTTCATAGCCTCTACATTCGCCTAAATACAAAAACACACACACACACAAATAATACTCAGCAGCCATAATAGAAAGAAGAAAAATCCAAAATAAAAAATTTTTATTCGGCTTAGCATAAATCATCGTTAAAATACACGCGTTAAGCGCCAATAAGCCCCATGCCAACAGGAGCAAGCTTGAACATTTGAATATCCTTGCATGCACATCCTTAGCCAAACGCTAAAGCAGCGCACAATAGTTGTAAGATTGAGACGTGGAGACTAAGAGAGGTGTATGGACTTACAAGCGACGCTCATTTTCCAGGTGAGAGATTG
>NW_023458560.1:40818403-40848501 GCF_013731165.1 Rhagoletis pomonella
ATTTGAAGCCATTATCATATTTTGGCCGAATAAAAATGAAAAAAATTATTTTAATATGCTCGCAAGCAGAATTTCCAATGGGTATGTGTGTGTGTGTGTGGGTGTGCAACTGTATGTATGCACACATATCAAACTAAAACTTTTCCTTGTGTGTAACATTGCAACGCGAATTATGCAAATTTTTATTGTTTTCACTGTGAACAAAGAAAGAGCTGAGAAAACGTTACGACGCACAGTGGTACAGCGCCATAAATTTTTTGGGGAAAATTAGGTGTGGGCATAGAACCTTAATTTTCCGTATGCAACAATCTTGGACATAAATCAAGAAACCAAGAAAAATTGGCGTGATCGACTAAATTTAAAGCATACCTCCCACACAAACCCAACCTTAAAAACACCTTAAAGGGTCATAAAAAGCGCACCAATGCATATATGACTCCCGAATGTTGTCCATATGTTGCTAATATAGGGCTTCCAGACGTCCCGGTTTTCCCGGACATGTCCCGGTTTTAGACTATTTGTCCCGGTGTCCCGGTCCAACCTTAAAATGTCCCGGGTTTCGTTTTAGTGTCCCGGTTTTTGATTTGATTGCACAAATTTGAATGAAAGTTCAAAAATCACTACACTAAGAGAAAAAACGCGTTGTAATATTCAGAAAAATGTTATGAATTCACTGAGGAAAATAACGCATAGTAAACATGAATATTTTCTATTTGATTATCGTTTAAAAATGTTCGTATTTAAAAATAATACTTTCATAACACGCACGCGTGGTGTTGATTCAAACTCAACATATAAATGCACATTTACATGTCTGGATGTAGCTGAGTGCGCGAAGATGCTTGCCACAATTTGCTAATTTCGAGAGGGTCAGGGTTCAATTCCCATTACAATCAGCATGGAATTTAAATATTTTTTTAACTTAATTATGAAAAAGCAATCGGTAATTGCAAATCGCTTCATTTTAATATGGGCGTATTTGAATTGAATATTTCTATACTAAATACTAAAATTTGTATACTTAAATGTATTACGATTGCAAGTGCAAGTCTGAAGTTGCCAGCAAATTTCGTTGATTTTTAGCATTTATTTTTTTGCTGACAGTGTCTTCCATATAAAAAGAATTATCGAACATAGTTTGTATGGAAGAAACTCTCAGTAAAAACAAAACCAAAAATCAACTAAAATTTAATGGGCTGCAAAACTTCGTTTTAAAAATTTTATAAAAAGTCTGATTAGAATGTAGCAAATTTGTATGCAAATTTATTGAATTTTCCCGAATTTAGCACAAAGTTTAACAATTTTATTTTTATGTTTTTTCATATATATATTTATAAAGAATAAAAAACGGTTCATGCATTGAGAAAAGATCTCTGTGCTTTAGTTGTGATAAGTTGTTTTGTTTTGTTGGCGTACGTTGCACAGTGTAAGATATGACCCATCTAGCTGCTTTTAATTCTGTAATTCGAAAACTATTGAAGATAGATTAATGAAGTTTTGCACAAGGTACGTTATAAGATAGGCGAAGCTTTTTACAAAAAATTGGTAATTTATAATTACCGTCATGCCACCCTATTATATAACTGCAATTTTAAAAAATTCAACAACTGAAATATTTGACTAACTACAAATGCTAAAATGCCCAAAATTGATATTTAGAAATTCCCTATAACAAGGAATTATATACTAACAGAAATGGACTTAAAAATAAATATATTTTTTTTTGAATTATGGGCGTGGAAAATATCGATAAAAAAGTCAAGTTGGGTCAACAAAATTCCGTTATAAGTTCAATATTTCTTACTCTATGGAATGGGATACCATTAAAAAGGTAATGAATCGAGGCTTTCTCTATTCAAAACGAAAATATAAGAATTTGTCTCGGTCGAGATAAAATTCAAATGAATTACTCGAAGAAAATGAAATTCCCAGTAGGCCAGAATAAAGAAAATTTCATCAAAACCTGCACCTTCCAGCAGCTAAAATTTTGTTGTTTAAAGTCTAAGAGGAGTGGCAAATAAACTGAGATACAAACTTTATCGAATAGTGGCGGATAACGAGTTTGCGGGTCTAATGAAATTAATAAATTGCTAAAAATAAATTTAAGTTAACATCGTTTTACTTTAACATGAAATACTCAGTCCTAGTTTACTAAAATCCCAAAAATGTATATTCATTAAAAAGAACATACCCAAGCAAATAAGACCAAAATGGTATTTTAGTAATTGTTGCATAAATCACATAACACCGACAAAATAAACATTGAGATTCAGTTTCAAATATACCAGTTTAAATATTATTGCGCTCGGTAATTTTCCAAATCGAACCCCGTCCCGCCATACACTTTGATTAAAATTTTTTAGTTGTTATTGCTTCGTCTTTATCAGGCATTTCTAAAAACATTCTTGACGTTGTTTTCAAATTTGGCGACATAAAATAATGGAATTAATCTTTTCTAGAATATGGAAATGATACACTGTGCGTTGTAATGATCTCATGATCTCATGTTTTTATGTTTTTGTTTTTGTCTGTCAAAATAAAATTTCACTACATCCTTTCGCACGTCGAAATGAAAGAGAAGACAGCGAGAGGCCTTCCCTAAAGTGACCCGGTTTGGCAACAGAGATATCTGGCAGCCCTATGCTAATAACTTTATATGTCAATTCTTAAAAATTGGGCGTAATTGGTTTATTTCAAAGCCTACCTCCTCTATAAACCTAACCTCAAAAATGCTTTAAAAAGGCGACAAAAAGGGGACCGATGAACATATCATTCCAAATTTTTTTATAATATTATAACTTCACTTAAATAAAAGGGGGAGTAGTCAGTTTATTTTAACACATACCTCCCATGTAAACTTAACCTCAAAAACGCCTTTATATTAAGTTCAGACACTAATTTAATTGAGTAAATTAAACTTTTAATTGGTGTTCACACACAGTCAACCACTCGATTATCGAGATGTAGTCAGCTGCTGGATTAGCTACAGTGATGGAAAAGTCGGTACAATCGTACCTTTTGGAACGTAGTCAAATAACTTTTCAGGAAATCAGTTATTATTTCTATTCACAATTCAACGCATTTCTTGGTGTAGGTAACTTGACCAATAGCCTCCCTCCTATGTAGATACAAATGATACAAAATGGTGGTCAAAGTAACGTAACTTCAGTTGAGTACGCCAGAAAGACAGAGAATATTTATTTTTGAAACGTCAGATCGAAGAAGTCTGTGGAAAGTTTTTTTTTAGCTCTTCGACAATAGTTTTGTCTCGAATTGCTCGAATTCATAGCCAAAATTCATAGCCAAAATTTGTTGAATGCGAGTCCACAAGTCGATATGATATCGAAGGGTAAGGTTATACTCTTACATTCTTCAACATACTCTTATAAACATACATATTTACTTTTTAGGTACATTTGGCTGAAGTTTTTCAGTACCGTTTGAAAATTCAAATTTCCATCCCTGATAGAATATCAGCTGTAAAAGAGAACCAGAAACAAATAGCTGATTGCTATTTGTTCAAATAAACATAAACAATTAAACATACCCAGCAGGCTTGCATGAAAAAATTCATTCAATTAGCACTCAATTAAGCACTAATCGAGCAATTAATAATTGAAATTTTGTATAGTAAATCTAGCTCAATTAGCGCCTTACTCCAGAAAACTTGGCAAATTGCTCGATTAACAGCCTGTCTGAACACAATTTAAAAATATCAGAAATGCCATCATTGTTATATGGGGTTACGTTTAAAGTTGTAAATATGAGCCTTTTTTCAAATATTTAAAGAAAGATTCCCATATGAAATTTGTCTACAGCTAGAAGACGAGAGAGCAAAGTTTTTGTCCACAAAAGTGTCTAAATCGGCATTTATAAAATATTAGCCGGCCTCGTAAGTGCGGGGCTTCGCCACAACCGCAACCTGATAGAAATTCTAAATACCAAAGATTGCGCTCTGGTCTATACAGAAAATATTAAATTCGTTAAGAAGCTTTCAATATTTGCACATTCAAAGAATCTCTACTTTCCTTTATACAAATATAGATAAGTTAGGAACTTTTCAATAGGTGGCAACCCTAGTCAAAAAATTAAAGTTTTGTACATGCGAAGGCCATGCTTTTTCATTTGACATCTAATTTTGTAATCCAACGAACGGTGAAAGCCTTTTAACTTTTTATTAGGTGGCAACCCTACTCAGAAAAATAATCCATTATTACACATCTAAAGGCCAAGTCTTTCAGTTTGACAGCGACGGTGAAGAACTGATCCCTTCGCTTATTATGATTGTATTTTGTAATTCTAATAACAGGTGGTAACCCTATTCAAAGAAAATAAAGCATTAGTGCTTTTCTAGAGGTCCATTCCTTTCATTTGACGCCTCATCGTTTGTAATCTAATGAACGGTGCGGATTTTATAGTTTTTTAGACAGGTGGCAACCCTATTATACTCCAAATAAAAAAGGTCACTCTCCTATCGATAGAGAGTATATTAGAGAAAATCTCCTCAAAATCCGTTCAGTAGTTTTCGAGATTATCGCGTACGTATTTTGTTAAAATATTTGGCCGTTTTCACTGATTTGTTCTCTATTTGGAAGTAAATGATTTATTTTCATATGAACCTACAACAAAAGCAATCGAAACAAAAGTTACTAAAAAAACATATTGCTAAGTTGAACAAAAATCTCAATAAGTTTTATTTGAATAAAATTCTCCTGACTTCTGTTACTTTTATTTTGAATAAAATTGACAATTTCGTAAAAATTTGTAATGAATTTTTCTTATTCAAATATTGCTTTGTTATGCTTAGCTATCCATAAATTAGAATTGAATGTTCAAAGATTTGAATTTTTACCGCCGAAATCCCACTGTGCGACGTCGCTGACATTGCGGTACCACATTAAAGCACTCACGTCTATGAATTAAGTAAATTGGGTATGTATATGTAACCAGGCCTTTAGAAATTACATTAACCTCAACGCCAAAAAGGATTTTCGCTCGTTCATGTCATCATCGAAATTGCCTTCAAATGCGTTTATTCTTTGCTTTGTTAAGGCGAGCAGGTGTATACATGCATACACAAATCTTCCAAATTACCTTAATACGCCAAGATTATGTTAATCTAATGAAAACTGTACACACTGATAGAAAGAAAATAATTCAAATTGATTTCATGTTTAGTGTGCTTGCTGTATTTCCCTACTCATATGTAGTCCAATAAAAATGCCTACATAAATCTTTACTGCCATTTTGTTTAAAATGCCAAATCAGCTGCAATCAAGCGATAATTCTCATGTCATGTCACTCAGTCGCAGACATATTACATTTATCGTTGACTTTCAGTAGGTTCCACAAACATTTAGGAGTTCAAAGCAAGGTGCTATACTACTCAACTTGCTCCTTTCTGTGTGACCGGTTATGGAGAAAAAAAATATATCTTCAGATTCCTTTATTGTTTTTGAAATAATTTCCTTTCAGCGAAGGACGCTTTGACATGAAAGTACGTGCCACCATTCCAAGCATACAAAGTTTTAAATAGCCCCAACATCTCCTTCGTATTCGTGTGTGCGCCTACGTGCGGGATTACGCTCATATGTACTGTGTCGATAAGATTCGGGCATAATGTTGCTCGTGTGTGTGTGTGTTAATGTTGCTTACCTCAATTATAAAACAACAAACGTTTTCAATTCTTTGCCGAAAATTCAATATGTTCAAAGCGAGCCAATATTCTGAGTAAATGCTGTAACAAATTGCCCAGTCGCACAGTGCTGTATGAGCGGGCAAAAATCAAAAAAATTGTTGTCACGTATGTCAACGTGTTTGGTATCGTTGGAAAGGAAATTTATCCTAGATTAAGGATCTGGACTTAGTTTTTGTTTTTATCTCATAAGGTTCTCACAAAAACCTCTTAAAGTTGTGTGTTTTTTATATATTTTTTCTTTTATGAAAATGCCTTTAGCTGGAGTCTTTAAAAAAAAATTGCTAAAAATACAATTTATCATACTTTATCTTAAGACACAATTTTTCTAATTAGAAAATCTGTAAGGAAACCACTCTATAGAGCTTTTTAAAAAATATTGAGTTTCGTGGCTGGAATGGCCTATTTGCTACACCCTAAAATTTGTTGCAGAAAATTTAAAAAATTCCTAAGCTTACAAAGGGATAAAAAAAAAATATGTAAAAGTATGTTTTTTTTTTATTCTTTTATTTGAAAGAAGCGGCATTTTTCTTTGAAATAAAAAAAAAGTCTGCAGACTCATTGCGCTTTTCGAAGAAAATCGTTTTTTTTAAGGTTATAAAATAAACTTTTGCAAAAAAAAAATTTCACTGATTACAGTTACCACAGTATTTTCCATTACTTAAATGCCAAAACATTCTTTAAAAATAGTAAAGTTTATTACTGTAGACACACGCGGTAGTGTTCTGTGCTGTGTAGTGAAGCGTAAAATAGTGAAAGAACTAATATTAATATGAATTCAATTATAAAAAACTAAATTTTTGCTGATATCTGGATTTCTACTCGTCCATCAGATAGAGTGTCTGCATTATCTGCATTTTTTGAAGACAAATTAATACACGCTAAATGCGACAAAGCACTTTTGAATCAAAAAATAAAACTTTTTAATAGTGAGATGAAAAATAAGTGGAATTATAGTGGCCGCAAAAGAAGCGCTTTTGAAAAAACATATTCTAAATGGCTAACGTAACGTTAGGATTCAAAATGAGTTTAGGACAAGATTAGGCTTAATAGTGGACCAAGTAAAGACTGGATTTGGAACAACTAATGATGGCAACACAGCTCGCAAATTTTTTTCAAATGCAGAAGTGGCATCAGAAATTACCGGCATTAATAAAGAGCTAATTCAAAATTTTTCAATAATACTGCGATTAATATCGTGTGGAATGCGTATTAATATCGACGCGTTTAGAGAGCTCCTTATAAGGACAAGAACAATGTATTTGACTGAATACGAATGGTACTACATGCCTAGCAGCGTGCATAAAATATTGATGCATGGGTGTGAGTTGGAGTATTTCGATCTACCAATTGGTAAGAAAATCGATTTGTTGCTATTCGGCATTTTTTACTACTACGAATTTATTCCCACAGGCAATTTTTCAGAGGAAGCTCTGGAAGCTTTACATAAACACATACGTATCGTACGATATGATCATACACGTAAAACTGCTCGGGAGCACACAAACAGAGACTTGATGTCATACTTAACAATATCATCAGATCCTGAAGTAGTTTTTAAAAGGAGTGCTATCCCAAACAAAAATGCAGTTTATACAATGGACGAGCTGGAAGAGTATTTAGTCGATGCTGAAGAAACTTAAAAGTAATAAGTACCCTTCAGTCAACTCAATTAGTTTTATACTAATCAAATACTAGTCAGCCACACGGCCTCAACTAGTTCGAGTTCTGT
The DNA here is from genome assembly GCF_013731165.1 of Rhagoletis pomonella. Classification (NCBI taxonomy): domain Eukaryota; kingdom Metazoa; phylum Arthropoda; class Insecta; order Diptera; family Tephritidae; genus Rhagoletis; species Rhagoletis pomonella. Next base: position 40,825,831 of record NW_023458560.1, read on the forward strand.
AATTTTTCCATATAAGCAACTGGTATTTTTAACACGGCGATGTCCTACGAGATGGCAATTGTCCTCTTCTGCATCAGCACTATACCAGTTGGCATACTAGTCAGCCTCTGCATCAGAAATATATCAGTTGACATACTAGTCAATATATACATCAATATCATACCATTTAAGATACTAGTTCGTATATACGTCATGATCGTACCTGTTGGCATACTAGTCATTATATACATCAGAATCATAGCAGTTGACATACTACTCAGTCTATGCGCCAGAACATACTAGCCACGAATTTGACATTCATTCCAGTTGGTATACTATGGGATGGGATTTTTCTGATTAGTATGATTTCTAGTATAGATTACACTTTTTCTGACTAGTATGATTTCAACCCGAAATTCATGAATGAATTCATGTATGAATACACCACAAAATTCATGTATGAATACACCACAATTCATGTATGAATACACCACAAAATATATAGTCAATGAACTAGTGTGTTTGCTGAGTAGTTTGGAATTTGACTGCATGATGACTTTAATTTTTCAATAAACGGCGTTAGATAAAACAAATAATTTTTGATTCAGTATTTTGCAACAACTCTTGTTCGTGCGAAGTAACTAATAAAAAGGAAAACAAAATTATATTTGTCTTTTGAGTATTTAATGTCGTCTTGAATGAATCAAATTTTTTAAGCGTGTGACATCCACACCAAAAGATATAATCAATTTAAAAAAACATTTTGTAGTCAAAAAGGACCAAAATGAAAGTAGCTGCCATTCCTAGAGGGTTTGCGTAAGAGAGATATAGGGAATCTTATTTGCCATGAATTAAGCCATAGAATGAAGCCTTGAAGTCTTTAATATTATTAGGAAAACGCCCTGTATAAATAGTAAAATAACTACTCAGTATTGGAACTACTGCTGAATATCAAATTTTGCAGTTTCAATCTCAGTTTCCATGAAAAATGTAAGAGCTAGGTAAAAAAAAATTGATTTTTGAAATCTCCGTACTCTAATCAACCAAGAAACGAATTTTTACTCAAATCCGTCCATTATTCTATTTTTGCCCACTTTTAATATGGAGACACAGCACTGTGTAGTCGGAAACTTTAAAGTACACTTAACAGTGTGAGTGTTAAAATGTTTCTCTGTCCATAATTTGAGGACATGAAAAGTACGAATAAATCGCGCATAACCTACGAAGCTGATAGATATTTGGTTACCCTTAATAAAAATTTCGACGTTACCTGAATTGGAAATCATCGCCAGCTTCTTCATCGCATTAGTTATTTTAAAAAAATGTCCACGAAGAAGTCACCTGTAGGGTCTTGGAAACTGTAGCTAGCCACGCGAGGTCGTCATTGATAGCATATTTGCAGCTCTCCCTATTTTGGTCATCAGTTCCGCTGTTTGAAAACTGTTGCCGTCCGGTGCTCCCGCGCAAATCCCCCAATTTACCTACTTCTGCAGTGCCAAATGGACGTGGTCACCTAAATCAGCTTCATTCTGGATCAATAACATGTCAAACAGCATAAGCGGAAGAAGCCAGAAAGGCACTTGAAGACCTGTAACTTGTCGTCTCGTTTTAGTAAGCTTTGGTCAACCGTAAAATCCCTGTCCAACCTGACGAAGTACGGGGATACAATGAAAATTCAATTTTTTTGATGGCATCCAGTCGTATACAAAGAAAATCGCTCGCTTTTTTAGCTGGCTGTTAAAATGCAACCTTTGTTGGATACGGTCCAATGTGAATGACCAGAAGGCTACACAACCTACCAATGATCAGTGCGCCTTTTACTTAAGCCAGCGATGAAGTTCAGGTGATCATGGGAAGCCAAAAGTTTCCAATAACTTCTGCAGGGGTTCAACTGTCACTACCCGATATGTACTAGATGACATTGTGGTATCCCCCCACCCAACGGTGCTAAAATGGTCGACCGTAAATTTTCTGAGTGATCGAGATTCGTCAGTATTCTTCGTCGAAGAGTTAAATAGGGTGTCTCACTGCGTGGTAGCCTTTTGCCGCTACTGTTTAACTTCTCTATCTCAAAGCTTCCTTAGCCACCAGCGAGAGTATTCTCATTTGCTGAGGACTGCTTGATATTGGCCATCATATTTATGACCTGTATTTAAAAATAAATGACTATCTATTCGATCTATCCCGCTTCTTAACTGCAAGGGGCATTGCCGTTCCGGCGTTGTACAAAGAAGCCACCAATTACCACCTTCATGAATTCTCACGCTTCGAATGCTGCCTTCCGGGTTCAACCAGCATTTATAACAGAGAAAAAGAGCCTAGCTTTACTGCTTCGACTTTGTTCTGTTCGAAGGATTCTGCTTTTTATAGGGAAGATCTGGAGAGCTGGTAAGACCGGATGCAAAAGTGTATTGAAGTGGAAGATTTATATTTAAAAAAATTTAATTTTACAACTTTATATCTCATGTTTAATTTGATCAGTCCGGTTACTTTTTGATACACCCCCGCAAGCGCCTTGACCATGGTTCCATCGAAAATAAAACATCGCTACCAGATAGCCACGCGATGATAAGGTGCCGTGGCTCTGTGACAGTTACCTCCAGCCCAGTAAAACAATATAGAGTGAACTTTACGGCTTTAGTCTGCATAGATAGAGTTTTGTTGATCTGGGTTGCGGAGCATAGCATTATTCAAGGAAACGAAATGGCTGAAGTGCTATTTCGGGTCGGCCTTGGATTTTTTAGACACGACAGATGTTCTTGTGCTTCTGAGTTGCATTAAGCACCTTTTTTCTCAGGGCTGACAACACATTAATAACGAAGGTGAATGGTACGCGAAATCTGTACTGTCTGTAGAAGTTTGTTTACTTACTTACTGTTTTAAACGAACTTCAATTTTAACTAAAAAAAAGTAGCTGATACCAGGGCTTAGGATAGACAGGCTGAATACAGCAAATCCTTCTATTCGAACACGAAAGGAAAAATGTTCCTACGATGTCAACATAAATTCCATACGAATAGCTTTGCATCAGCAATTATATTGTACAAACCTGCCTACTTACTTATACATATGCTTGCATGTACATAATGTCATGAAATCTCTTACAAATCTATACATTCACACAGTACAATCTTCTAGTTGAAATTCTGCTTAGCCTAGGCTTATCGTGTCTTCGTTAAGGCATCGAAGCCATCAACCAATCCAGGTTACTCGTCAAGAAATTTGAAAATTTTCCACATTAACGACTTGACTTTAACTTGATATTCAGTTATGCAGCTGCTTCCCAACACGTGTATGTACATGTGTATGAGCAACTATTTGCAAGCAGCTATGTACTTGGGCAAACAAATCACGTGCAACACGACCAAGGCGTTGAATGTTCGAAGTATTCCACACACACATTTTCAACAGAATTGTGTGAGACTGTATTGGGCGGGCCCAAGGAGGGCAACTGGCAAGTGACAAGGTGCTGAATGTGTGCGTGCCTGCGGAAACCACTCGCACTTCCGTCCGCATTTCTTTCCTATCCACACTTTCTGTTTTGTTGTTAAACGGTATAAATTTCAAGGTAAACGTCTTAATAATATCCCAACGGTTTTTACCCTCCATTCCCGCCCATCCGCACGAGGGGCGCAGTCCGCAAGTTCTTATCTGAACTTTTCCGACTTATGCGGGTGGTTGACGGGGTTGCCTTCTTCTCAGCTGCGTTGTCATTGAAGTTAATACTTTTTTGACGGCTTTTGTTTTGGGGAAGCCACAACATTGTTGCATTGCCATGTGGAAAGGAGGGCATTTAGTTAAAACGGATAGCCGTGTACAATGAAGGTAAAATTGAAGGATAATAAAAAATCCTCAACATTTATAAGTGGAAATGTTTGAACCAGCCACCAAATTGTTGCTCGCTAATAGTAAACAAGGTAAATGTAGGCCCGCTGTGTTGCCAATTCGAGTTACCAGTCCCTTTCGATTTTGAAAAGTTTTCTCGGATTCGAAGCACTTCTTTGATGCTATCAGTTTTAGCAAAGCTCTGAAAGATCTCTATGATAGACTTTTTTTTTGACGAAGTGTAAAGCGATGGAAAGTTTTGGTCAGTGTTGGCCTGTAATCGATTGAAATCACCCCGATTTCAGACGGCTAGTCCTCTCAGGATCACTGATTTGATATTATCTATATCAGGAGGCCGTGCAGAGCACGAACCTCGAGCGTCAGTTTAGTCGTTCAAAAGACGCCAAGAAATTACTGCGCATATAATTATGGAACACAACTGCATATTTTACTATAAGAGTTTTATTCCTGCTGGGGCTAGTTTATTGAGGTTTTATATCGCTCTCCGGCTTCTTTTCTCAATCCGCTTACGTGAGGACTGCATTCCATTTGCGGACGGATGAGCACATTTCTTTTATCATTGTAGAAGGGATCAGCGGTCGTCATAGTCTTACCTCAAGCATTCTCTGTCTTGTTTAAGGCGGTCACAGTGGAAAGGATACATGTTTAGGGCTTTCAACCTCGTTAGGGCAATTTGGATAGTAAGCGTTGTTTGCCAATGGAAAGCGATATAGGTATTCCAGAAAACAGACACGCATATGATTTCAGTTAGATACAAGTAATACGTTGGTAGGTCCAGTGCTTCCACCTACTCTGCCATTCCTCCATAGAGCGATTTTGCCTAGATATTTTTTTAAACCGATTTCGGAGACAGCCCTTGGGCCTGTTGTACAGACACCGTATTTCTCTGTAGCGTATATCCAGTGGTAAATAGTATTCAAGCAAGATCACAGATTGCATTCTCCGATGCACAGAAAATTCGAATAACTCTATTCCAGCAGATTCGTTCGGCTGGTCGTGGGTGGATCTTTTTTGCTTTGGCCCAAACGGGAGCTGCAAAAAGATGAATTGAGACCACACCTGTGGCGATGAGACGTCTAGCATCGCCCTTGAGGTCTACTGATGTTGGTTAGAATTTGCGATAGCGTACTATTTACTTATGCTGGCCTAGGAGCTATTGCTGGCTTGTGGTTTTTGAAATTTAGTCGACCGTACATTATAACCCCCAGGTATTTGATTGCTTTATGTGAGTATATTTGATGTCCGCCTATCAAGATTTGTATATACTTCTTTTGTCTTCTTGCGCTTCTCAGTACTGCTTCCGTCTTTTGCACCACCAACTGAAGTCCTGCCCCATTTAGCCATATTTGCATTCTCCCTACTGCAGCGCTACATTTGGCTTTCAGATTTTCTAATCCTTTGCACACCACTGCCAGGGAAGTACCAACCGCATATCCAATGATGGTTGCTTCAGTTTCGAGACACAATCAGATATGGCGTTTTAGGGCGCAGGCCCCAAAACTGATCCTTATAGGACGCCGTCTTTTACCTTTTATTGTTGCATGCTAACGCTGAAGTAACTGCGGATGATTTGCCGCAAATAGTCGCCCGAGTATCACTTGGCCAAAATAATTCTGTATTTCCACAAAGAGGAGAACTGTACGCGATAAGAAATTGTCGATATCCCAATAATTACGGTGAACGATTAGAGTAGAGTCTGAAGGCAAAAAGATCCAAGACAGAAAAGCTCCTGGGCCAAACGGGATATCTAACAATGAAATCTGAAATCAAAATAAGGCAATATTTATTTACAAAAGTGTTTCAGACATATCTTAATGACGGTATTTTCCCGAAAATATGGAAGGGAATACCAAAGGGAAATAAGTAATCTGGGGAACCCCCGTCCTATCGGCCAATATGCCTGAGAACTTGCTGATCACAAAACAGAGGCAGTATTGATAAGTAGCAGAAAGACCGCAGAGACAACAACAGTCAATGTTGGGTCAGAAACTATAATATCAAAGCCCGATATCAAATATTGTCGGTTAAACTTTAAGACCCACCTAGAGTATGCAGCAAAGAGGGCATCGATTTTACTGGCATGCTTATCTAGTAGAATAATGCTAAAGTGGGTCAGCTCAGTCTTACTCCGCGGTTCTCCAATTTGGGATGAAGCAATGAGCTTAAAATATTATAGATATCCTGGCAAACGAGATGCAAAAAGTATATGAGCGTGTACCTGTGGGAAATACAAGTTTAAACTGAAAAGAAGTTCAGAGAGAGAAAGAGAAATGGCGCTCTATATAAATCTGGAAAAAGTGTTGCGTTGAATCGGAAAAGGATAGGTCGACTCACAAGCACATTCCAGGCATTAAAAAATGTCTGGAAAGAGACCACGGAGACTCAAGCTACTACATACTTAGCGCAGCTTCTTTCGGAACATGGTCTCTCCACACTGCCCAACTTGCACAAGTCTTATGCAAAACGCGGAACACATAGTAATATTTTGTCTTCGCTACATTGTAGACTAAATGTTGAAATCGACAGAGAACTGGAATAAAATATGCGCAAACAACAGGATATTACTCCTGGTTTCTGAATTATATGCCTTTTTTATGTTCAAAGTGATGATAGCGTAGTACTTCAGAAGATCCCGCCCTCCGCTGTTCGCTTCCTCTGCTTTAGTTGTTACTGGTCCTATTTCATCAACCGTAGATCTTGCCGGTCCAAAACCAAACTATTTGTCGGAGAGATCAGTAGTGCATTCTAAAAACTCCTGAAGACGGTTGCAGAATTTTTTTAAACCCAACTGTATCGAGCATACATAGCGGTCAATATGCGAATGGTTGATCGAGTTGCTTCCCGGGTTTGAGAAGCAGTTAAGTTAGCTATTTTATGTTATGTTTGGTACGTTGCGTAAGGGTATGTTATGTTATGTTAAGTTACTAGGGTATGTTATGTTAGGTTAAGCTATGCGTTGCGTTAAGTTATGTTATGTTAAGTTACGTTGCGTTAGGGTATGTTATGTTATGTTAAGTTACGTTGCGTTAGAGTATATTATATTATTAAGTTACGCTGCGTTGCCTTAAGTTATTTTATGTTATGTTACGTTGCATTATGATATGTTACTTTAAGTTATGGTATGTTACGTTATGTTACGTTGCGCTAAGTTATGTTGTCTTAAATTATGTTATGTTATCTTAGGTTATGTTATGTTATCTTATGTTATGCTATGTTATCTTAGGTTATGTTATGTTGTTTTATTTTTTAATTTTTTTTTATTCTCATGCACCTGCCGATACGCTCTCTGAGTTGATGGCCTTTACCTTAACTGCCTTTAGTCTCACCGATTATGCTATGCACAACCGCCAAGGCTGTTATTCTGAAATTCTACAACAACAACAGTAATGTACAAATGTTGTCATGGTCAGTGCCACAACATCGCAGCGTAGCGTAGCGTGGTTAGCCTCTGGCCATTAGCTACGCAAAACCAACAGAACCCACAGCAACTTATGTTGTTACGGTGCTTCCGCAAAAATTTTATTTCCGCCGAATTTATTGTTCTTTCCTCAAATTTGTGTATTTTTATTCGCCACTGTTTTTCCTTATTTCATACGTTAAACATACACACATATGCAAACTCTTTCTGCTATTTTTCGTAAACTTTTTATTTTTATTTCATTTAAATTCACTGCGGTCGCCAGGCCGCCGCTACGGCTGCTGCTGCTGTTGCTGCAGTACGCGCTTGAAAAACAATTAACCATGAAATTGAAATTGTTAAACTTTGCTTGTTTTGTGCATTTGCTGTTGTTGTTAAGGCGCAGAGGGGGTAACTGGCCACAGTTGAGTCAAACACGAACGAATTGCTTAAGCGGCAGCAAAGCGCTTGCCACAAATGAAGAGCTTGCCGCCATGGCCGCTACCGCTGGAACAGCAGCCACAACTGGCATCATTTGGTCACCTCGCTTGACTGCCGCGCTTGGTCATCGCTTTGTTGGCAATGGGTCTCTTGGCACCAATGTTGAGTAGTCTTTTCCTTCTTTGGGTGTGTTGCTCATTTTTTCCACTTCTGCACACATGGCGGCGCCGCGCCGCAGCGTAAGAGCTGAGCCGGAAAAATGTGTAAATGCTAATTTTCTAAATTTTCTACATACTTCTGTCTCAGATGGGTGATGAATGTTGCTCTTAATTAAATTCTTTCTTCTGTCCTCGTTCATATCTAATGCAAGTTGGGAGCTCATCTAGCAGTAGGCCCAGGAAACGGATAATTTTGACGGTATTCGACCATAGGGAAAGACTGTTAAATGAGTTTGTTTGAGTGATCATTTTAGGAGGTCAGCAGAAAACCCTCGAGGGATGTTCTTGGATTAAAAAAAGCAGCTCTCGATTTCAGTGAAGGTTACAGAATACTGTTCCCTTGAAATCCACGTAATCATACTTCATTTATGTTTATGAAGGGTAGGAAAAGTTTTTAAATATACCTGTTATCAGCTGTTTCAAAACTGCGCTACCGGAACGCAACACTTTTTCACAGCAGCAATGATCGAAAATTGGCCGCTGTGGCTGAGTGGTAAGAAGGGAGTATTATCACTCCGTAGCAGCTGTGTTCGATCACTGTTTCGAGCAACATCCTCTTCTCCAAAACATTTTTTATCATGCGATTTACCTGGCTTTGACGTGGCGGTAATTGGGTTAAACTTAAGAGAAGCGCTGGATGCTCACAACAAAGTTTCGCAGGCAGCTGTTGTCCAATCCGGAGAGCTTTCCGGAAGTGTTGATGAAATCCGCACCGAGGTGTTTGAACCTTAGTCTAGCGGATGCCGACCACCTGAGAAGGAAGTGCTGAGGTGATTCCATCTCGTCTACCAGACAACTGCGGCAGTAGGGAACCGCGTGAGTGCCTAAAGGACAATGTGCGGTCAGTAAACCCACAATGAAGAGATACATTGGTGGCCTAATCAAGAGTATCGCTACTCTGTTCTTGTCGAATTTGATAGAATCCAACTGATTCGTGTGACGTCATCATAGAAATTTCCGCGCTAAGTTTGTTCTCGCGTAGGCGAACACAACTACGATCTTTTTTATACAAATGGCGACTGGCGCTATTGCTTCTCTCCTTCATCTCCCTTACTGGTTGCTATCGTGACATCACCCGGAAGAATGCGCAATCTTGTATGCTATCATTTTTGAGTACACCTGTTCAAATCGAAAGCTGGCAGTTAGCCAGCTGCAGAAACTCCCTTGACCACCCGCGGCCAACCATCGGCCAGAAGGACCTTGCAACTTTGCGTGTGGTGTTTTCGCCCAGCGCTCGCCGTGCGCCCATCTGTCCAGGAGGAGGCCACAGATTGCCAGCGGAACTTCAATGCCCTCCCTGTCCGAGGCGATGGCCTAGAGGGTTCCCTGTCCTGCCAATTCATCAGCGCTGCATTCTCCATTGATGTCACTGTGCTCTGGGACCCAAATCAGCTTGATTTGTAAGTATTCCGAGCCGTGAGAGAGAGGTCAGGCATTCCCTGACCAATTTCGATTATACTAGTAGCTATGCGCCCTGGTTGCCGTTTCGCCATCACTGTAGATATTTACCCTCTATGGTGCCTAGCCAATCCGCTGAATGCTCAGGCCACTTCCGCTAGAAAGATCTACTGAAAGCTCCTGACAGTAGACACCTTCTCCGACTCTCCCGTCCAGATGTTTATTGGACCTTTACTCCAGAGACAAACATTCTCCTATTCGTCCCTTGTAGGAATGTACGCGGTGAAGGATCCTTTCGGAGCCATTCTCGGAACCCTTCGGTCCATTTGTTCCGGCAAGAGGTCGAAGCTTTCGAGAAATGTCGAATACCCGCATGCTGGGATGAAAGAGAACCCAGAGCTTTTGAGCCTGATGGTTGAACGAACCGGCGCTACTTTTCCCCCAATGTCGGCAGGTGCGACATTGAGCATAGCATTTAGCGCTAGATTAGGAGTGGTTCGGAGCGCTCCGATGATTCCTACGACTGCAGCTCTTTGTACGCGCTTTAGATTCCTAATAAGAGTGGTATTTACCAGTGAGTTCCACCAGAAAATGATCCCATATAACATGATTGGCTTGATAATGGTTTCATATAGCCAGTAAATCACTTTTGAAGAGAGAATCACGTCCAAGAACTTGACCCTGTCGGAGAGATCAAGTGAAACACCCCCTTTTTAGGGAAGCTCGGAATGGGACACTTTATACCTCCTGGTGAATAGTGCAAGCTCCGTCTTCCCAGGATTGATAGCAAGTCCGCAGCTAGCAGACCATTTTGTGACCAAGTTTAGGTACTCTTGCATAAGATTATACTGAGTATCCAAGAAATTTCAACGGACGATGAGTGTCACATCATCCACTTAGGCAATAAACCGGCGGTATACCCTCCTTTCCAACTCCTCTAGGATGTCGTTTATCAGAACTATCCAGAGAGGATGAAAGGACACCTCCCTGCGGTGTGCCTCTTCTCACTTTGCGCTGGTCAGAGGCATTACCCCATTTCCGATGTGACACTCTGTCGTGCAGCATGCCGGAGATGAGCCTTACTAATTCTCATTGCCGTTTTTCTTTTGGACTTTTTACTCTGGTGATTCCTGCAGTAAAGAGAATTTATTTTCTGGCAATTATTGTTTTTTATTTGTTCTAAACTGCATTAACTTAGCGTGTGCTACTGCGAAGATCTCCCAATTATGTTCACAAAACGATGTCATGCTTCACACACTGCTTAATATTTGCTGTGTAACAGTCCTTTCGGCTCTTGCTTTACTTCACTCTCGTCCCTGTTTGTTTAATGCTAATCGCTTGGGGGTATTTCCTTTGCATTCCTTTTAACCACAAAATTTTTGGTGCTCGCTCTTTGCATTGAATACGAGGCAGTTGACCTTTTAAACACAATTGTATTTCTTGCTTTTGTAGATAGTTAGTGTTGGCTTTGCATTGTTGTGTCGTGAGTTAATGTATAAATGTAGTTATAAATATAAGTCCCTCAGCATTTTGACTTGCTCAGCGGTTAGTTGATATTTTTTTATTTTTTTGGAAGTGCTCTAATTTTGTAAATTCAAATTTGCTGTTCAAATTTATTCACCTGCATTAGTATGCATTTAGCATTGTGTGCAGCAACTTTACTGCGTGGGTGTGACATGTGGTAGACGTGTTTGAAATAGTTGTTTTTTTTGTGCTGGTGGGACTTCGCCGAATAGCGCGAGGTGCGGATGAGTGACATTGAAATGCGGGCAATTAATTTATTTAAAGCTGTTTTTTAGTAATAGATATAAATTATTGACGCGATCGAGGATAATGTTAAGATTCCTCAGCGATATATGCTTGAATAATTTAAATGTAAAAGATAGAAGTCTATAAACGCATTACTTCACGTTTTACATATTTCATTTCCTACCCTTTAGTTATTAGAAGTTAGTTCTTCCTTCTCTCTGACACTTCAATGGAAAAGCTTCTAATTCTTAAAGTAATGGACTGCTGCCGCTACTCATTAAAATCGCCTAACGAGGTAATGTCTTGGGATTTCCACACACAACCTTCTGACTCATCCGAATTGGCCAGGATCTCTTAGAACTGCTGGAAACATGGCAAGGCTTTAGACAATTCCACTAACCTGCTGACTATCGTACCTGAGCTTTCATATAGCGGAAGGACTTGTACCATGAGGAAGGACGCTGAAAAGCTTTACAGGCTAATCTACGAAACATCTATGTTTGTTTTGCGGGGAGCACAGAGTTCCGGAGATGTGGGGATCAACAGCCAACAAATACGAGTCAAGAATCACACCGCAAGGTGGAGGGAGTTCTCTTCCCATTTCTACGAAACCTGACAATTAATAATTTGCTTATTAGCTATAGCTGTAATAGGTAAACACCCTCAATTTTAATGTGAAATTGTACAAAATGCCTAAGATATTGTGGAAAACTGGCAGGGTATCCTCACAAATCCACCCTTAGATAAATTCACTATGAGAGCAAGATTTGATAAGGTTCAGAGGTCAGCGAAGACGCCACGCTAAATGATCAGACACGGTAATTCGTCTGGGAAAAATTCTGTCCGTCGAATTTTCAGCACACGGACTATTTAATACCATCTTTGTTATTTGATAACTGTTTCATCACAAGCATTCGCTCAATGCAAAACTGGTTTTAAAATCTTTGACTCAATTTTCCTATTTTAGATTTCTAAAAAGCTTGACACATAGTCAAAAACCGAAGTGGATTATGGAAATTCTCTAAAGGAGCGAGAAACTAAAGAGAGACAGGGAAGTTGATTTAGGTGCCAGGCTTAAACGTTATTTTGGATAACTGCCAAGTGGATAAACTTATAAGCTCAGATACGTACTCTTACAAAGCGAGTATAGCACTGGAATTGTGGAAGCTCTGGTTTAAGCCAAAGTACACGAGGTTTTTAATTAAAGATGGGAAGCTGAAGCAAGGTGTATTGCGAACAATTTCTTTGTCACTTCCGAGGTCTGTCTACACTTAAGCGGTTTTGTCTATTTACTACGAGTACAGTATTTTTTAGACTCATTCATTCATAATGACATTTTGCATTACTCCAAAGTGTATGAATTGACGAAGAATAGTGTGTCTTTTTATGCCAAAATCACCTTTCAGCAAATGGGTGTACGGCAAGTAATAGATGAAAGGCAGCAACAAATTTGGGGCAGCAAGGCGAAGCTGAACCAGTCATGATGATAAAACGTGCTCTTCTTATTCATATGGAATGCTTTTAACTTCGAACGACCGTAGGGATTATGAGTCATGGCTATTACCGCAGTTGTCCAGAGGGCTCAGAAATTAAGAGATTAAGGTTGACTAAAATCTTTGCTAAGTACTACTTTGGAAAGAGTGACCAAAAAACCTGGGCATATTGTGTTTTGACCTTGATTCCAGAAATTTACAAATATGGGAGAGTCAAGGGCTTCAAAACAGAAAAGTTCTGAGAATTTATGGACCCGCAGATGATCCGCACTTTTCAAACCCAGGAGCTAACCATCTATTTAGACCTGCTCTATGCTTAATATAACTTGAAAAGTGTTTGAAACGAGCCTTGTTTGTGGTAATTTTAGAACGCCGTAGGTCATGGTGCGTGGTAGTGAGCCTTAGACGGGTCACATGGGTCGCTTTAAAAAGGATTAATCTCCTACACAGAGCTGGGGTCAGGTTTATCGCTGATTATTTAGCCACAGAGGCGTGCTGCGTGCTTGTCCGGCGTTAGCCAAACAAAGTCTAATGCCCTTCGTCTAAATATATACCGGCTTTCTTTTGAGGACGACAAGCCACGGAATACGCCTTATGTGTTGCTCAGAGAAGTTCGAACAAAACCTTTTGAAAAGGCGAGAAGTTTGTAAATGCATCAATAACAAGTAAAAAAGTCTAAGTTCGGGCGGGGCCGAACATTAAATACCCGGCGCAAGTATTACATATATGCCTTTTAACCTTTCCGAAAGCTACCGCTACATGGTAAGCCGGGGTGTATCAATTTTGAATAAATTAGCGTCCTTAAATTTCGAAATATTGACGTTTCGAGCATTTCTAAAATTTACCGTTATATGAAAAGCCGTGATTTTAGTCCGATTTCAATAATTTTGAACGTTTTGCTTTTATGTGGCAAGCACAATAACCATACCGAGTTTGGTACAAATTGGTAGAACGGTTGCCGAGATACATATATGTGATCATAAGTGGGCGGTGCCACGCCCATTTTCCAAAATTTTATGATAAGCGTATCTCCTGATAAAGAATTGTTGCAAGCATCAATTTTGAATAAATTAGCTTCAATATTTACGGATTTATCGAAGATTTCGTATTTCTCCAAATTACCGTTATATGGGATGTGGGCGTGGTTATTGTCCGCTTTTTAAAATTTTCGGCGATTTGGTATCCTGTACCAAAGCCAACAACTGTGCCAAGTTTGGAAGAAATCGGAGCAGCGGTTACCAAGATATACACATGTAACCATAAGTAAGCGTGGCTACGCCCATTTAAAAAAAAATGTTAATATTCTTATTTTTCGTCTAAAAGTTATTGCAAATATCAATTTTGAGTGAATAATCTTCAGTAGTTACTAAAATATCGCAGTTTTCGTATTTCTGAAAATTACCGTTTTATGGGAGGTAGGCGTGGTTATTGTCCGATTTTGCCCATTTTCAATACCATCCGTCCTACGCCCGAAAGAAGTACACGTACCAAGTTTCGTTAAGATATCTTAATTTTTACTCGAGTTATCGTGTGCACAGACGGACGGACGGACGGACAGACAGTCACCGCTTAATCGATTTCTCTTTTCATCCTGATCATTTATGTATACATTTGTCTATATCTATCTCGATTCGTTTTGCCTGTTACAAACAACCGTTATGTGAACAAAGTTATAATACCCTTGTGCACAAGTGCGCTCGGGTATAAAAAGACGAAAAATTTTGAGGGATCTAAGAAAAGTCCCAAATAGTTCCGAAAACTGACCAAAGGTCAGAAAAAAATCTCAAAAAGCAACAGAAAAGCTCCGAGCTATAACATCAATAAGTCTTGAAAATACCTGAGAGATTAATATTTGCTAGAAAATCCAGTTATTGTGAAATTTCGACCATTTTTCTAGCTTTCGAAGAGGCTTGGAGATGTTGGCATGCCTAGCACGTCGTTTAAGTAACACATAGGGTACAAAATTACTTACCGGAAAATCTTCTACTTTGAATAAAATTTTTCATATGCTTGAAGGACTTTGAAGAATTTTTGTAGGACTTGGAATTGACTCGATACATTCCAGTTAGTCAATGAATTTCGATAATTTTTACATATCGATAACTCGATCCATTTCAAAAAGACAGAAATTTGATAACAATAAAATTCGACAACTCGACAAATTTCGTGGATTCGACAAATTTCGAGGACTCGACACATTTCGATAACTCAAAAATTTACATATATTATGCTCGATATATATTTATATATCGATAACGCCATCAACTTTGGATAACTCTATAAATTTCGATAACTATATATAACGATATAACGATAACGATATAAAATTCGATAAATCTATAATAATCATAAATCGATATCTTTTGATAAATAACTTCAGTAGCTCACTATACTCTGGTCATTCGATAAACAGTGATAACTCGATGCACTTTTATAACCCAAGATATACCTCGATATACTTACATTGAAAATTCCAAAAACTTCGATTCGATAAACCGAAAATTTTCGGCAAATCAACAAATATTGACAACTCGATAATTCAAAAGAACTCGATACATTACGTTAACTCGATAGCTTTCAAATTTCGATAATACGATAAACTTTTCAATTACTATGACAATGGGTAAATTTCAACAACTAAGTTTATGTGTATCTAAAATATTCCGATAACTCAGTAAATATGGTAAAATCTATAAACTTTGATAGCAGTGAATTGCGATTATTCGTTAAATTTCGATAACTTTCCATAACAAAATTTTTGTTGACTAGATTAAGTAGCTCGCTACACTCTGGCCATTCGATAAACAGTGATAACTCGATGCACTTTTATAACCCAAGATATACCTCGATATAACTACATATAACTACATATACACTTCGATTCGATAAACCAAAAAATTTTGGTAAATCAACAAATATTGACAACTCGATAATGCAAAAGAACTCGGTATATTACGTTAACTTGATAGCTTTCGTTAACTTGACAAATTTCGATAATCCGATAATTTTTTTTATTTCTATAACAATCAGTAAATTTCGACAACTAAGTTTATGTGTAGATACATTCCGATAACTCAATAAATATAGAATAATCTATAAACTTTGATAGCCGTAAACTTCAATGTTTCGATAAATTTCGATAACTTCCGATAACAAAACTTTTGTTGACTAGATTAATTTCGATTCTTATCGAAATATGTTAATAAATTATGAAATCGTAATAATTCTCCTCATCTACAGAAGAATACCTTTAAAGTAGTGTTTTTGATTTGGAAACCGGTCCAGTAGATTCGCCAATATACCGATGTAATTTTTAGCGATAATTGCAGTTTACAGTAAGCAGAAAAAATGATATAGTAAAAATAGTGGCAAAAAATAATTTAAAAATTATATGCTTAACTTTTTTCTACAAGAAGGGCGTGTGAAGCGGCGCACAACTAAGATAATATTCTTAATTTTTGCTTCGAAAAAAAGACAAAAAAAAAATAATAAAAATTTTCGGACGCTTAAATCAAGTTTTTGCGCTTACAAGTTTTTTTTTTGCAGCAAATGCATTGGCGGCGGCGGAAGCTATTGCATTAGCAAGCTGTTCAAATATGCGCTGACTTACAAAATGAATAGCAACTAGCGACGACGAAAAAGCGAGCGATTTCTTAAGCGCACTTGCGTCACTTACATATGCCACGCCAGCGTTCGCTCCAGCTGCACCGTCGAAAGCAACTGAAGTAAAGCATTTCTTACGGCCATTTCCGCTTTGGCAAAAATCTATGCATAATTAAAATCCATTAAGTAGCTACAACAAACATTGCTCACAAACACAGCGCCACTCCAACAACAACTGACAGCAGTAGAGTTGTTGCAAATCTATTGCATTTTGTTGCACAAAACTGTTGCACGAAGTAAAAAGGCAGCCGGAAAAGTTTTTCATAGCGCGCGCGGAGTAGATAAGTTTCTCCCCAGCCCACGGATGAAGGGATAGCAAAAAAAAACGTTGTTCAATATTGAATGAGCAGCAAAACTTCATCTATCTACTATGTATATACAGGGTGCTTGCCGGTTGAGTGGTTTTAAAGAAATTAAAAATAGAATTTTCAATACTTACTCAACAGAAATTAAAAAAAGAGGCACTTAGAATTAAAAGCGAAGCGGGGTGAGTAGCATAAAATGCTGGCACACTTTTCCACTCTAGCAAAAATAAAATGAAAACCAAAGTGAAAAACTTTTCAGCTTCCGTTGACGCTTAAATGCCATTTTTGCAATACAAAGCGGACGTAGGCGGCAGCAGGAGCAGTGAATGAATGAATGTCAGCTGCGGGCTGTAGGGGGGTAGGCTAGCGGCGGCAGCAAAATCAATTGGCTTAAAATCGAAATGCGCCGCCAGTTCCTCATTGCCTTTATTTGGCTTGCAACGACCTTCTGGCTTTAGCGTTCATCCCGTTCGGCGGCGGCACATCAGCATG
Organism: Rhagoletis pomonella; assembly: GCF_013731165.1. Lineage (NCBI taxonomy): Eukaryota > Metazoa > Arthropoda > Insecta > Diptera > Tephritidae > Rhagoletis > Rhagoletis pomonella. The sequence continues at coordinate 40,842,812 of NW_023458560.1, forward strand.
ACCATCACTCTTCGTTGATGATGAAGTGTGCCTTCAGTGTCAAATAAAGCGTGCCATTGACTGCACTTTGCATGAAGAGGGACACATACACACACACTGAAAGCGAGCACTTACTTGCGGCCAAATGGTTGACCACAAAAAGTGTGTATACCAAAAACAATGGATGACTTATTTTTTTCGGTGAGAAATTAATTTACTTTTGCCATTGGTCAGCATAAAAATTCAATCAATTTAACTAATTTACCTCGAATAAATGAATGAATGAGTGGAGCCAGCTTTATTTGACAAGTGGAAAGTGTGCTGGTACAAATGCTGCTCTGATAAGTGGTTTATCAGGTGTGCCGCCAGCGGTTGCAGTGCTCCATTTAGCTGCACTCAAGCACTCATTCAATCGTATTTACTTTTTCCAGAGATTTACCTTCTTTCTACTACTGAAGTGCTTTTTTGCTATTAATTTCCACTCTGAACTGGACGAGTGGCCACCTAGCAGCTTGAGTGTACGAGTATGGCTAAAGAGTAGAATTTGTGGGCAATGTCATTCGGTGCTGTCACTCAATGTCACTAAGCGCTAAACTTCAACGAATTTGTCATTTTGAACGCTATACTATATACTAGAATATATACATATGCATGTACATATGTATGCATGCATGTGCATCTACCTTCACGCGTATACTGACTTGTCAAGTTTTTGGAACAGTCAGCTATAATTTGATTGTCAAGTAGTTGACATGTATTTAACAGCAAAATTATGAAGGTGCGATATGTGCTTAATAGATGTAAACTATAGATACATTTTATTTTAATACATATGCACATACATATGTACATATAAAAACTAGCCTAGCCGCATGGGGGCTTTTAAAAATGTCCTGCCGTAGGCAAATGGCTGGTTCGTTGCATAAGCACTGTGAATAGGGGTACTCCGCAGGGAGGTGCTTTGGTTGGTCTTTGCTCTGGTTCGTTGTGGTGAACAACCTACTAGAAGAGCTGGAGAAACATTGCCTACGCAGACAATGTTGCAATGCGGTTTATGAACTGACCCAACGCTATCTTAACATGGTTACTAACTGGTTACTAACTTATTAAGTGGAAAGTATAAAATCCCTGGCGACCGCTGTAGTGTAGTGGTTAACCGTGCGCACCTGGGTTCGAGCCCAGTTTCCGACCAACGTCAAAAAAATAAAAAAACAAATAAGCTTTTTCTAATAGCGGTCGACCCTCTGCAGGCAATGGCAAACCCTTAAAAAAATAAAAAAATGCTTCTCATAAAATATATTATATTATAACATCCCTGTCGAGGTTCTTCCCTCTGTTGGAGGTCAGCGCTTCCAGCTATCTGAATAAGTCAAGTTCTTATCAGCTGGAGCCCGTTCAACGGGTTGATTTAATTGGCATTAGAGGAGCACTCGAACCGCCCCCATATTGGCACTTAACCCTGAACCTAGTGCCTGCCGACGTTGCAGGCAAATTTACCGCAGCGCAGACGCCTCAGGTGAACCGATTGGTTGACCGACTTAAGGACTGGATGCTCTGAAGGTCGAGGGGGCTTCGATTTCATCTCTGATACTGCGCCGCCGAAATGGCTCCTATGAGCTTCTCCTCTGCTTAGTTTCCCTAAAGGGAGGATTCGGGCTAGCGGAACTTTTGAAGAGGGGCAGCAGTGATCTTATTCACGCACGGATCGAAACTGGACGGCAGGGTTGGTGGAGGGGTCTTCTGTCGCGAGCTTCCCATCAGGTACTAAGTTCCGGATTCCGGCTTGCGGCAATGTATTTCAGGCGGAAGTAGCTGCTATTAAGGAGGCGGTGGAGTTACTGCTCAGGAGTGCAATGACAGTCAGGGAGCATTTATTCTGATAGCCAAGTAGCTATCAGGGCCTTAAGTGCGTTTGAGGCAGGCTATAACTTAATCAAGGAATGTCTGCTCTCTCTCTCGGTCGCGTCGGAATACTTCTGTGTTAGACTCATTTGGGTTCCGGGTCACCGGATAAAGATCAGCTGGGGGTGCCATTCATTGCTTGTTGTACCCTCTTTGATAGACGGGTCTCATGTCCGCTCAGCGAGTGCTTCTGGCCGAAGGTGGACAGGGGGTGGTCAAGCTATGGGCCATTGAGATAAGCCGAATTCGTAATCGGTTCGAAGAGCTTTATCCATTAAGTATTGGGTGGCGATTAGAATGTGGTATCACAAAGGGCAATCATTATCTAAGTGAGTCCCTGATATATGGGGCTGCCACCTAACCTATCCTAAACATGCAGGAGTTTAGTAGGATTATTTTACTGCCCCTCAAGCATCAATACAGAGATTCCAAGACGACGCCTTCCAAATTTAAATTTATTTTACTGAATATCTTCTTCCCCCTTTTATATTTTCACGGTCGTATCAAGGTGCCATACGACCAGCGTCGAGGTTCAGGCTAGTTGACGGTTCTTCATAAATCCAAAACAGGATTCCGGCGCTACTAGGAAAAATGGCAAAAGGAGCTATAACCTCCGTTCTAACTGGGGCAAGGAAGGACAGAGTTTCGTTGCGGCAGTAAAATACAAGCATGTAAAAAGTGCCACCGCCAACAGGTATCATGGTATGTCCTGATTAAGGAAGCCCTAAACTAGTTACGCTAGGAAGGCAAAGTCTCAATAAAGTGTCTACCAATACCTCTCAGGAAATTGCTAAGGTCCTATGGCTTTACTTCAGTTATCTTTGCAAAGCTGGTGAGAAAGCGAGTACCCAACTGCTTGCATTGACATAACAAATTGTCGCCGCGATTAATCAATTGGTGGTTTGGTACGGCTGTTGTGTACTCGCCAATTTTTCTCAGTAGACCACAAATAGTGGTCATAACCATATGCTGATATGCATCATCGAACCGTTCCTAGCCATTTAATTAGCCATTTTGTTCTGTTCGTTATTGCCACATTCAGGACTGCAGCAGAAAGCGGCGTCTGCGTTACTCAGTGATGCTAGCGATACGCGTCAACTTCCCATTAATAGCGTCCCATTCTTAAATGTCTGAAAATGTTTAAAGAATGATGAAGCGAAAGTCCCAAAATAACGCAATGTGTTCAGTGCTGACATCTAAACCAGAGTCGCAGAAAACATCCTCGCACAGTGAGCTGACGAACCGACGAATAGGTCCTCTGTAGGTTTCTGAGATTAGACACAAGGCCAGCCTGACGACATGTGGTAAGACCACGAACTTCACCAAAGAACAATCCATTAAAGGTATCACCAAGTTTGATCCACCGATCGCCATTTGACCACCTTATCGATCAGGGAGTATGAGAAAGATTTTGTGAAGGTAGGAGTTCCACGTAAGTGGGAAAAGCTTCTGACAGCCATTCACCTGGGAGTGTCCAGAAATGGTTATTTTGCATACCGTTCAAATCGCAGCTCACGACGTCCAGATATTAAAATCTACGTATCCTCTGAGTAGCGACCAAATAACAGTTTGGGAGTGAGATGAAGTTAGAAGGCGTAAAGCCTCACGTGCACTGGGTTTGAGTCCCACCACGTTAAAAACGTCTTCCCGGCTGGTTGGTGTCCACCGTCATCCAAGAAATGCGATAGACGGGGAAAGGCAAGGTAAGCGTGGGGCCTTGTGACGGCTACTACAGATGCCACGTAAAGGAGCGCAAATTCGGCGTTGGGTTTGTGGTGGGAGAGAGGCTCCATCATCGAGTACTGGCGTTCACCCCGGTGGACGAACGTCTAGTCACAATCCGCATCAAAGTGAAATTCTTCAACATCTTGCTCATCTCTGCCCATGCCAGAAGAGAAGGACGAGGCATCCAAGGATCTATTCTTTGAACGCTTAGAGCGTACTCATGAGCGCTGCCCTCGCCACAATATAAAAATCATGCTTTGCGATTTCTACGACAAGGTGGGCATGGAAGGGATTTTTAGCGCCACTGTCGGAAATTTCAGCCTCCACGATGGAAGGTCCGATAACGGACTAAGTCTGATAGACTTCGTCGAGGCCCGAAACATATTAATATGCAGTATTAGGTTGCATGGCTGTCTCCAAATCGAAAAACGAGAAACTAAATCGATCAAGTTGTGATGTTTTTAGACGTACGTACACTTCAAGAGCCAAACATCGAGTCGAACCACCATCTTGTTGCTGCCAAGATACGCAGCCGCATCTGTGAAACAAAAATGTGCGCCCAAAAATGCAAGGAAAGCTTAACGTAGAAAAGCAGCAGTCATAGCAGACGGCCAATGCATTCGCTACTCGACTCTCATACCTGCCCTCTGGGAGCATGCTTCAACGAACTGATATACGTAAGCAGTGCAACCACAATTACCGCTCATTAAGTACCGTTGCCGAAGAGTAGTTGGACTTCAGCAAGCCCGAAAGAAGAACTAGTAGGATGAGGAGTGCCAGGAACTTGCAGAGCAAAAAGACGCCGCCTCCTGGCCATGCTGCGATCGGGCGCAACGCGAGCCATGTGTACGAATAGCGATTATCTGGTCGCGATGCTGGTAACAGAGGAAGATAAAGGCTTCCTCTGCGTTGGAAAAACCAGCTGGAGAAGGACTTGGCTTCACTTGGCATTTTCAGTTGGCGTCAGTTGGCACAGCAGAGAAATGACTGGCGTGCTTTGTTGAACTCAGCCAAAATCTCCTAGGCGGTTACAGCGCAAATAAGAAGAAGAAGAATTGAAAAGAGCTGCTCCGATTGCCACAGAAAGAAACGTTAATACCAATAGACAATGGATGAAAAAGAGATTTATAACCTAGAAACTGTCGAAAAATTGGCATATTTAATTAGTCAAAAATTGCCATGAATATGATTCTGCTAAATCTAAAATGATTTGCAATGTAAGTCTATTATTCATACGTATGTACATATGTATGATTTATAAACTATAAGTGTGGGCTTTTAATCCACCCTCGCTGAGCCGCATTAGTTAATTGTGAATGTCAGATAAAACTGAGCCGCATCAATAAAGCCAAACAAAACAACGTTTCACATGGCAAACATGGCACACATATTCGTTTATATCCTTGCTGAAATGTCGTTTTATGAAATGAACAGGCAGGTAAGCGCTGATAACCGAGACAAATAAAAATCGTATGTAAAAAGGAGTGTATGTATGTATGAATGTAGGTATGTATGTAAGTATTTTGGATTGCATGCATATTCAATTAAGTTGAGTAGTGTTTATATGAGTGAAATGTACGTATGTTTATATATTAGGGTGGTCCAACAATGCATGTGAAAAAGTAATGTCGGAATGTTTTAAATGCGCTCACCCCCTATAATTGTTCTATACCGAAAAAAGTATACCATAGTTTTGTTTTTTTTTTTATTTTGAAATCAAAAATACTTAGAGTGCAAATTTTTGGAACGTAAAATTGTTTGGCTGAAAAATAAATCCATGGAATATCACCACAGCGCGATTAATATTTCAAGAAGAGTTAACAGAGAAAAATGTAAATTTCTGTTATGATAATGTTATATTTGTTGCAAGTGTCTGGCTCTGTGTTGCTTGGTTGCAGGTGAATGCAGAAACGTATTCATGTATATTTTTTTTATAAAATTAAATAAATTAATATAGTTAAATTATATTAAATGTACTTTTATATTAGTTAGAATTACTGATTTGCATTTCTGCAAAACCATTTGTTAAATATAATTTATTCAGTAGTTAATGTTGCTAAAAACTTAAAAAGCATCTGTTCAAG
>NW_023458560.1:40848601-40854680 GCF_013731165.1 Rhagoletis pomonella
GGTCAATTTCTAGTGATGGCTGCCGCATATCTTGCAAGTGAGTCCACTATCGCATTTCCCTCTATTTTCTTGTGGCTTGGTACTAGGAATGTTAATTCCGGGATCCCGGACTTTTTAAGGTCTCGAAAATCCCAGGATTCTTGGCAAGTAATCCCGGGGTTTTCGGGATTTGTAATTTGCACTGATGGCAATAATAGAAACTCCTATTCTTGACCAGTATTGACTATATATGTTTCTTTTTTTATTTAATAATTAATATTTTTTTATAAATGTCTAGCTCATTATGTAGTATATAACACCGCGCGATAGTAAATTTTAAACACAAATATCAATATATTCGCGAAACCATGGGACAAATATAGTAAAATTACGTTTTTAGTTTTTCACTCTGACGTCAGTAATTCAACAATGATTTCAAAAATTCAGAGAAATGTGCTTAGAGAAGAAGTATGGGTATAAAATTAAAGAGGAACTCATGTAGAATTTAAGCAGATTCCAGTTTCTAGTGCAGAAGGGCTGGTAAATATTGAAAATGACATTTAAAAATTGTATCCTTAAAGTTTCGCAATATTTGTTTTTGAAAAAATTATATGTTAAGGGCTTGTATAAACTCGATAACATCCTCGAATTTCGTTCTTCTAACTTTGTCAGCTTAAAAATTACCTATTGGTCCTTTTGAATCCAAAAAATTATAATTTTTTAAATTCTAAAGAAATTTCCTATTGCATTTGTTAGCCATATTTTTATTCTACATTGCATTGAATTTTTTAATTAAATTATGGAATTAATCATATCTTTGAAATTGCAAGTTCCTTCAAAATAAATCCTGCGGTCAGAAAGAAAAAATAAAAACGCTACTTTAATTAAAAAGTAGGTTTCAAACCCATTTATTTATTATTTATTTCATGGTAGGAGAGCTTCTCAAACAATACCGAAGCATTTTTTTCGTTTCAAGTTGTTGAAAAGTAATGAATATCTAAATCCGGGACTAATCCCGGGATCCCAGGATTGTGACAACGCCATCCCGAAAATCCCGGGATCGGAAAAAGCCGAAAAATTAACATCCCTACTTGGTACCTAAGTAAATTTAGCGCCGCACAGAGAAAGACGATGTTAACTGAGTGGGAAGAAGTCTTCTAAGTTATATACCATAGACCATCTAAGAACATGGTCAGTATTGGCGCCAATAGTATACAAAATATGGCTATCCTTCTGGAGTTTAGGACCTGCCACTCCTCAACCCTAGAACCCTCAGCTCAGCTCCGCTTCGTTCAGTGTGAACACCAACAGCTTTCCTTCGCTCGGCTTTCTGTGTGAACGTACCCTTAGAGTAGACCAATGTATTCACTCCTTTTCTGCCACATTTTTATCTGAGACGAGACTTGCCTTAAACAGCAGCCTCTTTCTTGATTCTTAAATGCAGAGTAGGTATGTCTGAAAGCTTCTCGAGAGCCGCATGCGGTGTTGCATGCGGAAAGTCTAGATTCCCGCAAGATCCAAGTCGAAGCCCAGCTTTGGAGCCGCGCATCAAAAAATCACCCGAAGAATGTGTTTTGAATGAGTAAAAGCTTCTTGCGCGGTCATCGTAATAATAACCATAGACCGCTCAGTAACCATTACATTCCTCTTAGATTAGTTGGCAGTGCATGAGCTCTCCGTTCATTCACTCTTTCGTAGGGTATTTTATTTTCTCTATGATTAGCAAAAAAATAAGAAATTTAATATCACTTTTTCAATGCAGACGAAGTGGTGAAATATGATGGAGCCTCTTTGGTATTTTTTTCCTGTTTTGCCGAAGTTATAGTGTAGTTGTTTTTGCTGTCGCTATCCTCTTTTTGCTTCCTAACGCCACGAATATCCGCATCTCATGCTTATTATTGCCACAATTGGCTGCCTGCTTGTCTGCCGTACTGTCTGCCGCATCATCTCCTTCAGCCGCCTAGGCGATTTATTTATTTATCAAATGTGTTGTTTTGCAGCTGAAAAGGATGCTAACGGCAGAACACGTTTACGCTTACTTTGCCACGTTTTGTTTCGCGGAAATTCGAAGCAAACAGTTAGTGGAATAGTCTCACAAAATTCTAGTAGGGCTATTCGCGATTCGGTGTATAAGAGCTGACAAATTTATGCAATTGCAGAAATATGCCATGGATTGTGAGCGACCTTTATTAAACTGTCATGGCAAAGCTTTTGCAAAACAATTTTTGTGCATCAGCTTTGGTTTTGTTTATGAATGCAATGCATAGCATTTTTATGCTATGGATTTTCGGTATTGCAAATTTGCCAAGCCATGACAAATGCAAATGCGTGTATTTTGTTTGTGTATTGCAAATAATTTGCAATACAAATTTGCAATGCAATGATGCTAGGCCATTTGCACCGGATCGCGAATAGCCCTAGTGTATCCAAAGGCTATCATCTTTAAACTGGTTCAATGCGGACCAGCAAGCAAGAAGTAGTACAATTTTTCACATAGAAAGATTGGCTTCACTCTGGGTTTTGGCGTAGTTATTTTAAGACTTATTAGTAAAGTAACCACTTGGTCTCATAAACCCTGACATAAATTTCGTCCAAAACTAGTTTGGCGAAGTTTTGACCTCCGCCTTCCAGTGACAGTAGATATTTTAGCGCGAATGTAAATTTTCAGGCTACTAATATCTGGGTACGTTGGTCTTACAGTGGTCACGATGGTCGGCTACTCTTGTGTTTTAGCGCATGAAAATTATCCGGAATGAATTCTACTCTTAGGTAACAAACGGATTAGTTCAAGGCCAGTGCGTAGATTAACCAATTTACTACGTGTTTCTTTCTATATATATATACATACATATATAAGCTTGTTTAAGCTTTGTGTTGATTGCTGACTCGATTTTGTTTACATTCGCAACATTATATTGCTTTTAGCAGCATTTTGTTGTTTACTTTGCGCTCAGCTTAGTCCTTCTTGGCTAAGCTTCTCATTAAATGCATTTGAAGTTCGGAGGCGGCGTTAATCTCTAGGTCCCTCCTCTTAGTGTGACTACATTAAGGCGCATACCATAAATTCGAGGAGAAGTGCGGCCAAAGACTTAGCAAAAGTTTAAGCGCCAAAATATTATTATTAACCTTTTAAAAGAGTAGACTTGACTAGGTTTATACGATGTAAATTACAATTACAAACAAACAATAAATAGTCTCGACTAGCTTCATACATAGGTAATTAGAGATTAATAAGCCCTCAAAAAATGTACGTTTCAATTATTTAAACCCACGTAAGCAAGGAAATTTCTAAAGCGGCTTTAGCGAAATAGACAGAGTACTTAGCCAGCAAACTGCAGCTAGATGGTTCAAACTTCATCGGGCGATAACTTTTAATTTAAATTTTTGTAAAGTGGCTAATGAGTAGCAGGTGAGTAATACACAATATGTCTATAGTTCCCTCTGCTGAATGAACGCAGAATCCTGACTAGACCTAGTGATATTGAGGACAACAAGAAATTTTGTCATCTGCTGCTCCTCGATGTTCCGTGCCCTCAGTTAATGCTGAGGGAAATACACACCCAGGTTTTGACGTAGGTAGGAATGCTATACTTGATAGCGGGCTGATGAATTCCGTTGGCTGAGCCTTTTCTAGTCATATGGTTAAACATCTAATTATCAGGTGGGTATTCCCCTTAGTCGTGTATAATTTTGCTGCAATTTAAACACTAGCTACTTTTTAATCGCCAGCGATTATGCTGGCGAAGAAGTTTCTTTGGATTGAGCGATTTCCATTGCATCGCGTAACGTTATTACTCTCGGTTGTGAACTTAGCCTTACTTTTATAATACTTTGAAAATATGGTCGTCGTTGAAAACTTTCACCGATTCTTGAGTTTGGTACAAAAATATTTACCAAGCCAAGAACGGTGTATTTATTTTGCCCTAGACACAATTCAGTTTGAGAATTTGGTATAAAAAATGTTTCTTGCCAAATGAACACAGTTGACAGAAGTTTAAGCGCCTACCACACGTCCATTATTCGAACGCAAACGCGAACGTATACATTACAACATGTTTTGTTAACGTTCGCGTACGAAAAGAAGAAATCAAATCAGCGTTCGCCTATGTTATGTAGAAAAAATTCTCGCTGTTGTTCGTACTCATATATACTATGCAACTTATAGCTGCATTTGTGAAGGCATGTTGAATCATTAGTACCCAAACAAACTTTGAGCGTGTAGGGGTGCCTTATTGATGCATATTTCACCACTGGTGTATTAAATATACCAACCAGTGTTACCACTCGACAATATTTTTAGGAACAAAAAATCCTACCAAATCAGTTTCCAAACTACCAATTTTTTTAATCATCAGATATTGATATTTTATTTCGTTTCTGATTTTACTTCAAGCAAAAGTATGAATCTTTGAGATTAATTCAATTTATATCAATTATTTTATGTCTAAAATGTAAAAAAATACAATCGATATAAACATTTTTTATTTGGTAACAAAAAAATGTATTACTGTGCTCGCGCAATTTTATTTTTATTTATTCGTTTTCATTTAACCATGATGCAATAAAATTACGGCAACATAATCTTAATATTTCAGTACGAGTTTTAGGCCATTTTAGCACGCTTTCAGTACGCTTTTCTACTTTCACATCACCATTAAATATATTACCGCCATTCGACAAAATTTATTTAAAATTTTTACAAATGTTCTAATAAACGAATACTATGCAACAACAGCTCAATGCATTTTTGACATTTCGAATAGGATTTATTTTCTATTATAACTTCAAAACTTTGATAGGATTGCAAAACATCTTTAAAATTTGGAATCGGAAATCCAAATCGATGAGAAAGCAATTTCGAACGAAACCAGAACAGCCCTGAAATGAAACTACCAATTTATCAAAACGGCAACATTGATAGCAGCTCTACTTGTGGTATGTATAATAAGCTCATATTAAAACAGGCAGTGTATTATGTACACACACACTAGCTTTGTTTCTTTACTTTCCTAGCAGATCATGATCAGGAAGAAGAATGGGAAGAATTACAGAATTACGCTCACAGCGAGTGAAATATAGAAAAAGTCAAGAAACGCAAACTAGCAGAAACTAGCTAGTAAACACCTGACCGATGCTTTTGACAACTGAACATATGTATTTGCTGCGAATTTTTAATCACATTTTATGTTTAAAAATTGTTCACAAATACTCAGGTTTTGCCACACTTTATCAAATTTAATAAATCGCCCATTTTTATCAAAAATATGTAAAAGAAGCAAATCAAAGTAGCTGTGCCTAATCTCTCTAATGTTGGAGCAACAGCGGAATTTTTCACCGCATAGCGTGAAAATTATGTGTTTCTTGTAATTTGCTTTCGTAATTTTTTACTTATATTCGGCTAACACTACCTTGTGTAAATGCGCCTATCTGTAAAGAAACAAAGCCACTATGTGGTGTATTCAATATTCATTTTTTGGTGAATTCTTTGGACCACTGTAAATTGCTCTCAGAATTTGTGATGTGCTGAGTCGCTACTTTTAAGTATTGATCGATACTCGGTACCGATTTAAAAAGTATCAAGTACTTTCGATACTCGGTACTGAAATCTTGGAATTTCTAATAAAAGCGCGCAACAGCCAAAAATATGAGTTTAATGTACACATACATATAGTGTCAGCTATTAAAAATAAATAATATTGCCACCAGAACTATTGCAGTTGGAAAGACGGTTGCGATAAGTAAAAGAAGGCGAGAGTGTGTTTTGCGACATCAGTATCAGGGCGAATTTAATAAGGTGGTGTTACCGGCGTATCTGAATTTTTCGCCGTGGAGGACATTACATCAAAATTACGTGTTTGTTGTAGTTAATACTAATGACAGTATGAATATCTGCGTATAATTTGGTAGTGTAATTTTTTACTTATATACGGCTAACACCACCTTACTAAATTCGAATTGATCATTATTGTGCAGATTTTATTGCCTGCCTTGTTCGCCCCACACATTATGCTTGCTTCACTTAACTACATACATACAAACACATTGCTCATCTGTTGAGAAAGGACCGTCTTATTTGTACATTTTGGGTTTTTAGGCGATG
>NW_023458560.1:40874680-40875041 GCF_013731165.1 Rhagoletis pomonella
CTTAACCTTAAGATATCTACAAATACAACCCTGCTTTCAGATTTTGTTGACATTTTTATGCAACCTATCTTCGCTTCCTGCCCACCGTGTATATATATAAATCACCTCTAAAGTTATGCGGTGAATAAAAAAAAAATGGATATCACGTAACCTAATTCCAAACCAAATTCAAAAGGCAGAAGGAATAATAACCTGGGAATTGGCGGTGTGGAAGTAAGTACTAAAAACTATATAAATAAAGTGAAATGCCTAGGAAACTTCGAAATCGCAAGCTTAGGAATTACCACAAAATTGAAAATAGCAAAATTTAGCAAATTCAGTAACTAATCCTTAAAAACATATATGTGTATACCTATGTAGC
>NW_023458560.1:40875051-40897790 GCF_013731165.1 Rhagoletis pomonella
AGCTAATAAAACAAAGGAATTCAGTAACTAGTATGTACAAAAACTAAGGAAAAAGTACTAAAAATTTAGGCGAATGGCCTACAAAGCAAAGAGAGGGTTTAATGTAATTTTGTGACAGCCGCTCGCGTTCGTGCTGTTGAATGTTGTCCCGATGCTCCCACGTAGTTTTTGGTGTATTTTGCAGCTCATTCGTCTTCCAGCCCTCTCTGCTATTGCCGACGGTACTCGCGGGTATATTCAGCTATACTTTCCAGCGTGGTTAGGTGGTCATCAACCTACTATTTAGGGACGTATGATGGATCAGCTGTCCGCTGCTTCACGTCACAGCCCGACATACGTACATAATTATATCGTCGAAAAACTCAGTGCCTTCAATTTGCGTTGGTTTTCACATGTGCCGGTGCGTTTCGTGTTAGTGGTGCTGTGAAGTTGGTCGCTACTGTCGGACGGACGTGATTGTGATGTAGGTAGCTTCTCCGTTTGGATGTGATCCTTCTCAGGTCACACTGGATGGAGGTCCTTTTGCCCTATTTCCTCTGGCGACCTATAAAAGACAAACAGAGTTTAGTCGATGTTTAAAAACATTATGTGAGCATTCGCATAGATGCACATACGCATATATGTATATACATACATATATGCACATATGCATATACGCATGCTCGCACATCTCATCGATGCCGTTTCACAACCAAGGCGGTCCATGACAATCACTATTAAGTGAGCTCAACTAGCTTAAGCCGATTGGGATATGAACGTTTATCCCACCAGGCCTCCAGGCCTGCCGGGGCATATATGTACATATGTATTTACACACATTTAGCTGCATGCTTCTTAAAAACGACTTAACTTACCTCCTATTCCTGTGTAGCACTTCAAGACGGGCATCAAACAAACTAATCACCATTAGCGGATTTATTTAATATAAGTTATATATACCTAGAATATATATATAAAACTTCGAACGTTTTATTCGCGCACTTTCACCAACTTTTCGCACTGTTTTAACGCAACCACTTTAATGGCCCGTTGGTTACGGTTACCCCCTTTTATACGGCGATCAAACCAAATCAGCCCTTCATGCCACTCATACTAGCTCAACGGGTTTCACTTCGTGAGGACACCTATTCACACGCACACCCTCACACTGCGCTACATGATGTCATATGCCCACCACAAAGTCCACTACCTGAATTCCACTGCTTCCGCTACAATGTTGCCAATGCCTCAGCAACATCATGGCCGCCGTATATACATGAATGCATGTATCTGCCACACTTCCTCTTAGGCAACCGCTGCCGCTACAAAGTATTTACAAACATTAACATAATAAAATTAGGGTGAGAAACGCCCACTTTAAGTTCATTTATGTTGTCTTGAAAATTGGTGCGGAATGGTTTCATTAGTCACCGAAGAAGCACATTTTTCGCGGTTTATAAATTTGCCGTTATATGAAAGTAGGGGAGGTGCAATAAGTGTTTAGATATACAAAAATATTTTAGTTAACTCCATTATGTGAGAAAGTTACTGTAGATAAATGCAATAGTCTTTAACATATCCTGGGAAATCCTTTTGAGGACTCTCCAATTGGACAATATTGCTTTGCATTCAGCTTGAACGAAAAAAGTCTCTCCCTGGTACACTTTTCTGCAAGGAATGAAACCGATTCAAAATAACGTTCCGGTTTGGGTTTCGGTTTTGCCAAGTGTTTCGGTTTCGGTTTTGGTTTCGTTCTTCAAAATTTATTTCGGTTTTGGTTTCGGTTTCGTTCCGGTTTCGATTTTTCACAGAAATTTTGTTGATATTATTTAAATCACAATGTCTTAAACGTTGAGGAAAGAAAATCGAAAATTACAGTCACTGATAATATCAACACTAGGTTCTTTCCCTAACAATCCGGACCGGATTTGGTAATTAGAGAATAAGGGAAACATTTTCTTTCAAAAATGGAACAAAGTTCAGAAGTACGGAAACGCAAAAACCCACATTGTTGCCCACAAGTCGAGAAACAGCTGATTCACGTTGTTCTTGTTTTTGTCACTTATACCATGTTCTGACCGACATCGGAAACATGTTTTCGTTGCTAAAACTGGTTTTCGACCTAAAACTTGTGTTTTCGTCCAGATAAAATCTGTTAAACGAAAACCAGTTTTCGCTGAAAACTACTTGAAAACTCACTTTCCACTCATTCCAATCGGTGTCTTCACTAGTTTTTTTCGATTATTTATCGAAGTGGAAGTCATATTTTATCATCTTTAATACGCCATTTCGGATTAATTGTTAATTGCCTGGCCAAAGCAAAATAAGAATGAAAGTTAAAGGTTGTAAATGAAAAGAAAATGAAGGAAAAATGTTTTGGTTGTCGGTCAGAACATGGTATTAAATGCAAACACTTGGAAATTGAATTTTGGTTTCACAAATTTGATTTTAAGTACATAGATTGAAAATACATCAACAGGCCATTCACTTTTCCTTAAAAGCACCAAGTAAATGCAGGCAAAATGTAAACACAATACAGCTGATATGCACTTTGACACTTTATCCATTTTTACTCGGAGAAAATTTCGGGCTGTTTCGGGCAGGAAGAAGAATACACTTACGATCGAATACGCTCGAATTTTCGCTCTCTATTACCCATTTTGTTGAGTACAGGCATGATTTCTGGGCTATTTTGGGCACACGCGGGATCTCGCATTGCGTACGGGAAAGAAACTACTTATATATAATTAATCGATTATCGATTCACAACAACAAAGTCATCAGCAGATTTTTGCGAAAAGTTACCTTGCCATACTTATTTACTACTTAACAAGAATTTTAGCAAAATGTTGCTGATTTTGGTTAAATAAATCATTTATTTCAAAGAAATTTTTATTTATTATTTTTGTAAATTTCTGGAAACCGATTGAAACCTGTGATTGAAATGGTTTCGGTTTCGTTCCTTTTCAGGTCAAGATAACGGTTACGGTTTCGGTTTCGGTTTTGAAAAACGAAACGGTTTTAAACGGTTACGGTTTCGGTTTGGGTTTCGGTTTCATTCCCTGCTTTTCTGCAATCCAGTTCTTTCATTTAAAGGTTATTTATACAATTGAAGAGAAATTTTTTTAGAAAAAAACTTGAGATCCGCTTAAGTTTTTCGATATAACTTTGGTAAATGTTACTCGATCGGTACGTAATAATTACCAAATTGAAGGCGAGCCTTACTGTTACTGATTTATGATAATAATATGATTAAAATCATTCAGATTATAAACAAATTATTTTAAAATAAAAAAAAAAATGTCAAAAAATTTTTTTTTCATTTTCCTACATTTGCAACTTTTCTATTGTATGCATAAACATATGTAAACTAATTAGTGTTTCTAGAAGTTGTGCCTGTTCAGTGTTTCCGTACTCATTTGCATAAACAAAATTTTTCCACGATGATGGAAAATAATGGCTTTTCTATTAGGGCTACCGAAATTGTTTCTAAATTTGCAAAATTTCGCAAACTATATCTAATATTAAAAAAAGGATTAGAATATTTGGAACCAGCGACCTAAATGCACGCCAGCAATATTAATGATGTTCTTTACATCGTTCGACTATAGGCCAGTGCAATTATCAAGAGAACAATTAAAATTTTATTGAAAACAGATACCTTTGAGATTAAACATAAGCTAAATGGCTGCGAGAAATGATATTTGACTTTATCTTTTGCGTTAACGGATTCATTATCTAAAAATATGCACCAAACCTTTTGCTGAACCCAGAATTTTTAACAAGAATTGGTCTTATTCGACTAGTGTGCTGTGGGTCACTGGGCGGTCGATGCGCGGGCTCTTACAATTAAAATAAAAGACTAATATTTTGCAGGCTTCTTGTTCACTTCATGATACAATATATATTCACTATTACCAAGGGATTTGAGAAAAAATAGATTTTCGACCCGCCCTAGTGTGTATGTATGTAAGTGTACACAGCATAGCATACACATACAAAATATATACTCTTCTCCCGGCGTATTTATTAGTAGGGTTACCACCTAATTTTTAATGTAAGATATTTATTTAATTTATAAGATTCAAAAAATAATTTTTTTTTCTAAATTATTGCCGAAATATTGTTTTTATAGAATTCTTAGGAACTCAGTAGGATATAATATTTATAATTTTTTTTCACTGAATACCTACTGTGATATTTATTAGGCTAAAATATTAACGCATTGATAATATTTTTTATCGACATATTTTTACCGACATGTATGCAATAAATTCCATTAAAAATGTTACATAAAAAAGTATTTTTAAATTAAACTATTTAAGGGACTATTATTTGATACCCAAACCTTAAACACATAAAAAATGATATACACCCCGCGCAAAGCTCGGTCAACCTGGTACTAAAAAGATTACTGAATGACACTGATATAGGAAATAAAATGTTGCTGAACGTTTTCTAAGTTGAACTGTCAGATTAAACTTCATACATTTTGTTGATATACATGTATGTACATATGTATGTATGTCTACTACCTCAGCCATAACGATGCCCTCTTTCGCAGCCACCCCTTCTCCATCGAATCTAAGGGTGTTTATATCAAAGCTCATTCAAGCAAAGAGAAATCATCGCATTGATATTAACTCATATTGCTTCCCCCCAACATGCGCGCTTTGCCACCACACTACACTCACTCATACATACTTTCCCATTGTTTGCTATCTCGACTCCTTCCAATTGTTTTAACCCAAACAATTCGAGTGTTTTTAGGATTTTTTTCCACGCAACAGCTACTGAGAAAATAAACGGTAATCGCTTGTTGCACGCAAAGACACGCACACACACTTTTGCACGGCAACGCATCAACCTGTCAACATATCGAGATTTCTTCACAAGCGCGGAAGCAAAGAAAATCAACGCTTACCAATGCTAACGGACGGATGGCTGGCTGGCATACCGCAACGTTTGGCCAAATGATTGAGTGGGTGGTTTGATGGATTGACAGCATGAATCTGCTAAATCAACAAAATAACAAACTTCAGCAGGTCATATTACAGTATTGAGCGGAGGCACACAAGCATACGCACGAACGCACAAAAAAGCTCATATGTATGAGTGCTTTCTGAATATCTCCCCACCCCACCCCCAGCTGTGGGCCTCCAGGCAACATGCTTCCTCACACACACGCGCTCATGACCCGAGGTTATTTGCGCCCAGTTTCAATATTGCTGCACTCAGTGTTTCAAATAAAAGTTTCTTGTCACTTTCGTGCGTCGGAGAGGTGCAAGCGGCGTGCCGCGTCCGTTTATCCGCCTTGGCTATATTTAATATCCGCATTAAATTGAACTTTTGGGAATAATCACGATTATTTTTATTTGTCTGGGACTTATGCTGTTTAGCTTAGAGTCTGATTATGCATACTTCGCATAACTTCGCACAACCATTTGTACCAGTGCACTAAAAGTGTAACTTAAGAAAATGTGAAGCAAAATCTAAACTAAACAGATCGCTAAGTTCTTAAAAGTTCTGCTAATTTCTGGGTAATGGAATACATGCAAAATACATACAAAGTACATACGAAATTACAGTTTGAAGTTAATGCGAAGTTGTGCGAAGTTATGCGAAGTATACATAATCAGACCATTAGCCTTTGGGCCAAAGGTCAGAGAGAGCGGGGTTTAAAATATCTGTTAAGTTGATAAATATTTATTGAATAACTCACATGAATTTTTAAACCTTTTTAAAGCGCAGACTTTCTCAAGAATGTATGTATACTTTCTTCGGCAAAGATTTTTCGAATTTTTTTTTTACCCTCATCGATTTTCGACAGATTGTCTCAACATTCGCATCCTACGAGCATTTCTATTAGAAGGCATCAAAGCGGTAAAACGTAATTAAATCTCAATACCATGGGCTACATGCATACATACTTCAATACATACATATTTATATATGTATATCCATATGTTTGTATATGCAAATTTAATTAGAAAATTCTCTTTGAATGAAAACTTGCAAGCGCCGGCAAATCTTTGTTGCGCAACCACTAATGAAATCGAAACCACAGCAGCAGCGGCAGCGGCTAAATACCATCAAAGGACCATAAAGAAACTCTAAATGACAACCACAAAAAGGTGATTATGGACCACAAAAGTGCTGATATTGATATTTTTAATAAAGCTGGTGAGCAGTTGAATTTAAAATGAGAAGAAATGAGCGATTTTGAAACTACCAAGGGAATAACCCTGCTGGAAATTTATCTAACTATAAGTCAGGGGCCGAGAACAAAAGGAATGATCGAAACTAAATGCCGTTCTCGTAGTTTTGTTCACAAGAACCCTTAAAAATCACAAGAACGAAAAGGAGAACAAAACTGTAGAGAACGTTCTCAACGGGAATTATATAAGAACAAAACCCCAAACGTTCTTAAAGAGAACTAAATGCGAACAATACTTTCGGCATCATTTTTAAGAGAATTAAATTGGCACAGAAGTCTTCGGAATTTTCTTGCTAAGAACAAAACGAGAACAAAAGTATAAGGAACTTTCTCTCGCAGAACAATTTGTGAACTAAAGACTCAGGAACTTTCTGACAGAGAACGAAACGGCAAAAAATGTGCTACGAGCTATTCGCGAAGAATGGAAACGAGAACAAAATTTTTATCACAGTGTTCCATTAGTTTGAAATCTTTGAATATTAAAATTAATCAAAAAAGAATTGAAAGATAATTATGCAAATTAAGTCAACGAAAGACTTAATAAACGAACTTTTTTGAAAAATTGTTCCAGAAACGGGCAGTGCTTTTTAATGATAAACTATCCGGAAGTTGAAATGATCCAGCTTTCTTCTGGCTTAGAATGAGCAATCATGGTTTGCACTGAAACGACTTTTCATTCCACCATGCAGACGCCCCTCTCATTCTTAACATTAAGTTCTCATAACTTTAGTTCTTATTTGATCCTCCTTGAAAACGTTCTCCATATTTTCGTTCTCATTTTGTTCTCATCGAAAACGTTGCCGAGAGTTTCGTTCTCATTCTGTTCCTCTTGAAAACGTTCCCGAGATTCTTTTTTGCATTTTGTTTTTTACGGAATCGTTCCCGAACTCATTTGGTTCCCGTTCAACCTGCTCTTTCCTTTTTGTTCCCGTTTAGTTCTTTTGTGGGAACTTTCTTGACATTACATTTTGTTCTCTTGCAGAACTAAATCAAAACCGAAACGATTAAGTTTGGGACTCAGGTGTTTGCGCATCAAATTTCATGAGCACCTGATCCTCACGCCTTTTGTTTGACCTCATTCAACTCTGTTACTAAAGTTATTGGATTTTTTATTCTTTTCGAACACCAATACGATCAGAAACTGGCTACAAACCTTGTATGCCCAGAACAAAGTTTCGAAATCGGCAGATTACGATTCGGCAGGGCTATAGTTCGATTAAACCCCACCACGTGAATTCCAACGGCATAGTTCCCTAACAACGCTGCGAATTTGTGAGCCTCAGGTACCTTGCAGTTAGTTTGAAGTGGCTACCAGTGAGTCCATTAGCACTCATCGGCCCTTGGATTATGTGCCCGTTGTGATATAGGGCAGATAATTAGAACCCTCTTACTCAAGTCATCGTGTGGATTTCGCGAAACCCAGAAGGTGCTATGCCTACCTCGGCTATGTCGCTTAGATCTTCAAAAAATCCTGAACTAATAGACTTTCCTCTTCTTTTACAAAGTGCGGGGCATTCGCATCACAGGTGTGCAAGATTTCTGGCTTTTCCAAATATTTTACAGTTTCTGCCGAAGTCGTTATGAAGGACTCCTAACCTTCCCGCGTGCCTTCCGTTGGCAACATGCCCTGTTAGCAGACCCACTGCCGCGGCTAGGTCCCCTCTGCTCAGAATGAGGAGATCCTTCGACCGCTTTTTGTCTCATTTTGGCCACGTAAGCTCTGTATTGCTGCAAGTGGTGAGACTAGCCCGCCTTTCCCTTGCTATTTTAAGAGACAAGTCCTCTAGAATAAGCTAGCAGATAGCGAGCGGCATGCCTAATCGCTTCCAGGCCTACGAGAGTGGACTAATGTGCCCTCTCTTGAAAGTTTATCTGCCTTTTCGTTGCCTGCTCAGCCATCTCGATTAGAGATCTTCGACAGAACGCTACGGTTTTTGAACCGCATGTGACCGAGTCAAGCGCTTTGACTGCGGCCTGACTATCTGACTTCACTTGTATGCAGGTGTTCAACCGCCTCCTATATAGCAGCGACTTCAACTTGAAAGACGGTGCAGTGGTTGGGTAAGCGAAATGATATTTCCAGCTCCAGCCGGGCTGGGAAGACCGCCCTCCTATCTTGCCGTCTAGCTTAGAGCTATTAACGTAGAGGAGGAGTGATCCCTTTTCATCGGAATGAAAATGCTATATATCAGAATTTTCTATCTGGAATGGAAATCCTATACACATTTGTGAAGTTCAGACTTGGTGCATAGTAATCCGTGTCCGGTATGTTTACTTTCCTTAAGATTCCGGTGCGGCCATCTTCAGTGTCTCTCCAGCCTGATAGTTCCCTAAGTCTAAAGGCGGCGCACCCCGCTGATTTCAATTGGAAGAATTTTGAGCAACATGCACATAACGTCCAATGGAGTTGGCCCACATGTAGTAAGAAGTACTTTCACCTTCTTTTTTATCGGTGAGACTGAGTCGAGGAAGTGCATCTTCCTGGTCAACTCATCCGTAACGTAGGACTGACTCAGAAATTATGAGACACAACCAGGAACTCCCTTACTAGCACTAACACAGCGTTAGTCAGTCTAGGGACCCGGGTGCCGCTTATCTATAATAGTATTTGTGTATTCACCACCCTTGTTGACGTCACATAGTCGAGCAGCCCATTGACAGCTACCTCTGCCTGGAAAACCCTAAATTTGATATTGGTGGAGAGTTTGACCCATCCGAGTAAAGGTTTTCCGGTACCTTATAACAACCATACCTCCCGTTCACTCATAGCTAGCTGTAAGTTCGGCTATGGTCAGCTAATCTAAAGCTTAGGCTTAATTTAGACTCCAATGTTTATATTATAGTGGATTACGATTATGTTTCCAGGATCAAATCTTCTTACCGTTTGTGTTTGAGAGAATTTCAGTGTTTAAATGGTTTTAAAATACCAGATCGGTATTGAGTAGTCCAGATGCTTGAAATTTGCTAGACATGTGTCACGAATTTTGGAACAACGAAATCTATGTAGTATCCTTCTATTTGTTCAAGGCATTTAATCCGACTGCATTACTACTTTCCTGTAGTTTGCCATTAAAATCAGTAGGGAGCATATAAATCGCGATTTCTATAGCATAAGTTCGCGTGGATGATAGCGATTCGGTTGTTCATGTCAAATGTTTCTTACTTTCTTTCATTGCGGTCCATTTTCAGGACCAAGAGGATTTCCATGCAACTTACTGCATACGCTAAAATCAATGTGACGCCATTCAGCGAAGGTCTTTGAGTAATACACCTTTTATCGGCGGCTGAGATTAGGTTATCTGGGCTGTGTCCATTCAGCACAGGAAAGGGACACACTTAAGCCACTGTGGGCCTATTGTTATGCCATATTAGAGACTACTTACGCCCATTCTCATATCTTAGAAGTAAAACCAATTTTTAGGGCTAATGAAGCGCAGAGGAAATCGTGGATACTAGCTAAATACAGTTCAGCCAAACATTCAAAATAATAGTGGAGAAACGTGCGCCGACGAATTCTCGCCAATTCAGGACAGTAGCATAAGTAATGCTTTACGTTTTTGATTTCCTCCTCATTAGGGCACGTTTGACTGCATACCCATCCTACTAGCTTGGGTTCCATCGGGCAATGCTCTGTGCGAACTCCAATTACATGTCGTCGCTCCAAGCGGAGTAGGGCGCTAATCTACGCTTATCCAACCTAAGTCAAATATGACTTGCTATCCTGCACGTGGGTTCTGCAGATCATCTTGTATTTGCCCGTTCGTTAAAATTATTCTCCAGCCAGTGTTTGCAGGAAGATAGCGGAATGTCCGCATCTCGAGCAGTACTGATTGCTTAATGTAAGGTGCCTTTCCTTGCTAGTTCATCCGCAACACAGTTGAGATGTACCCCCTTGCCAGCTCATTTAGGGTACGTCTACATTCCATGACAATCCTCGATGCCGTTTCGTCACAATTAAGTACTTTGGTTTTTTTCAATCTGGCAAGCTCTGAGCGAAGACTGCTGACATTATCAGGCGATACGAACCACCGTGAGTTCAGTCGCCCTATTAAAGCCCTAGAGACTTTGTTTCACTCAACCTATATGGTAAACTACAAGCCAGCAGTAATGCTATTAGACTAAATGCGCTTATCAATTGGAGTGATACGAGATTCGGATACTTTAGAATTCCGGAAGATCAGCCCACTGCACTGAATAATCATTTCCAAACAAGGATCCCCATCCCCCCAAAGGGGGAGGAGGATTCAGTACTGATCTCTTACCCGACTCAGCAGCCATCTGCACTGATGGCTCCAAGTTGGTTTTGAATGTATAAAGTTGAGTACATACATTCACAAGAACTCTCACTTAGCCAGAGTTTTCGTCTGCCAGATCTCTGCAGCGTTTTTCAAGGTTAAGGCTAGTCGATTCTGCTAATAACTAAATAGTTCTCATGCAGATTGAAAAAAAATCGGTTAGTTTGAGTTTCGCCTGAAAAGAAATTCACCCGAAAATTTGTCATCCGCCCATAGTAAAATCACGGAAACCAAAAGTGAAAAGTAAACCGGTTCGGGGAAAATGAAACTCCAATTACTTTTGATTGTCGGCGATTTCTTGAGGGTGGAAAGCTTCTGAATGAATGTGACAAATTGTTTTTCCAAGGGCTATGTGGTTTCCGCTTGGGGTTTTTCCACTGACATGAAGTGTTTTGGATGGAAGTACGCGACGGCACATAGGTTCTTCGAATTTTAAGTGTTCATTTACTATCATGTTTGATAATTTCAATTCTAGAACTCTGTATTTACATATCTCTTTCTTAATCCAAAAATAGGTTGGTCGACGACAAGCGACTTAGGAAATAGCAAAAAGAAGCAGTAATTCCACAAGAAGTGGGTGGGGATTTAATCAAATAAAACCGAATAAGAAGAACTCATGTCGCACGCGCATGTTAAACAATTACAAGTGAACAAAACATGTTTACGAATTTGTTTGTTACAGAGGTAGAAGTCCGTTAAAGGAAGGGAAACTACATAGCAAAGCTGCAGTAAAAACCGCGAAGAGACTGTCAGTGATACCAGCGCTGTAGCATTTGGAGTTGCAAATAAATATACATTAATAGACCCCCACTGCGTGGGGCGTACGTACGTATGTACACCCGCTGCCAAAGGACATGAAGACGCGACATTTTTCGAGTAAATAAAGGTTAAGCGCTGCTACGAGTACCAAGGTGAGGTAGTCAAAATTCAAGGAAAAAACTTTTAAGTAGATTAAAAGGCGTTTATGTCGACTTATGTGAATTGGTCGACGACGATAAAAACAAAGCCAAAGACAAAGGAAATAAAATCAGTAGTCTCATGTATAGGAAAGCGGATTGGAGTTAAAAGCGAAGCGAGTTGGCTTTGGCATTGACATTGATATTTTTTTTTTTTGCTGAGGCAGATTGAGTTTAAGAGTTAAGTTTAGTCCCAGCAAAAAGAAAAAAAAGAAGAGATACGTAAGGACACCAAGAGCAATGAAAGCGACTAGGCAAGGACAATGCGAGAAAACGGCGGTACAGTTAAAGACAAAAACATTTTATTGATTGTCTTTGGTAGTACGCTGTTTAAGGTTTCACTTTGATTCGACTCGACTCGAGTTCCACTTGCCAACGATGAGCATCAATCAGCTCTATACTTGATGAACTCGATGAGCAAAATATTCACAATATTTTCCAACAAACCTTCAGTGCTCTCCTTGAAATACCACATACTTTGGAAAGCACGGGGGGGGGGGGGGGGGGGGTGGTGGTTTGAGAAGTGTGGAGGCACTGCTGCCATTGAACATTTTAATAAACGCCGCTTGAAGTGTGTGCAATAAAATATGCCGCCCATCGATGACGACCGGCAAAAAGCATAGGCGACAAACTGCCGCAGCGCAAACTGGCTGTCAACTATGGAACGTGCGAGTGCGGGTGCGCATTTTGGGCGACAAGTCAGTCTCTCGCTGTGCGGCATCGTTGGCGCCCCCTGGAGAGCGATTTGTAATTTTATGTTGACGATTGCGCTTTTTCTGCTCTTGTGGTTATGCAGCCAAAGCAGCAGGCAGCAGTAAGGCGGCTCTAGTAAGTGGACGCGCTGTTGTTGGCTGTGGTGCCAAAGCGATTGCATGGCGCGCTGAGAACAGTGGGTAGCCCAAGCTATGGGTGCCCTGGCTCACTTTTGTTAAATTGTTGCAATGAAAAATTGTTGATGTGGCAGATTTCCGTTAAAATTTATGCATCCATACAAAGATATTTTTAAAAAGCGCAATATTTTTTGGGGAAGTGAGAAGTGATTAGTATGCGGAAGTGGAAGAGATAGAAAGAAGAGTGTGTATATCAAAATGTAGCCAAAACGTAAAATATGGGTGTGCTGAAAGGGGGCTTCGTTTAACATTTTACTTTAATATTTCGCTGAAAAAAATGTACAAGAATAGAAAGATGGAGGTCAAAGATTTTACTTGTACTTGTCTACCCAAATTCGGAGTGTAATGGGAGACAAGTCGGATAACTGCCACGTCAAACTAGTAACATTTGATTTGTTTAGGTTTAAGATCCATCTAGTCCGCCGTCGCTTTACCCAGAGCCTGAGCAACCTACTTAGTTACCTTTCATTCTAAGGCTATCAACTGCTTTTGCTGGGCTTATTGAAAGAAAATCTGTCCACAAGTAGACAGTGGAGGAGTGGTTTGGTGGCATACCCGACAGGGGCTCTTTTGACATGCCTTGTGCTGTCGATTGTTTTATTATTTAATAGATATTCCTTAAGCCTCCACTGCAGGTTATCTATATAAAACACGATCTGAAATATCTAAACCTTCCTCTGCCGAAATCTGATATGATTTCACTCTCCAAATAGTCACGGAAATAAGTGTCCGTGATGATATCGCATGGGTTGCTAACGGACAGAGCCTAGTGGTCCAGAATTGGCGCTCAGCCAGCTACAGTATTTCCTTTGATCGCCCACGGCCGAGCACCGGCCAGAAGGGCTTTACAACTTTGTATCCACCGCTCGCTGAGCCCACCATAACCACATCTATCGAGGAGTAGTCCACAGCTTTCCGCTGGAAATCCTATGCCGTCCCGAACCGGAGATATGACTTCAATAGTACTCCGTCTAGCCATTAATCAGCCATGAACTTTACTTCAATATCACTATGTCTTGGGATCCAAATCAACTTAATTTGTATGTAAGCAAGTCGAGGGTACTGAGAA
This sequence comes from Rhagoletis pomonella, assembly GCF_013731165.1. Lineage (NCBI taxonomy): Eukaryota > Metazoa > Arthropoda > Insecta > Diptera > Tephritidae > Rhagoletis > Rhagoletis pomonella. The sequence continues at coordinate 40,888,458 of NW_023458560.1, forward strand.
GAAGTAAAGGCATTTAACGACGAGTTTCGATCTTACTATGAGCTGTCCTAGAGCCCTGATTGCTGCTTGGCTAGCAGTCTAGATATTAACGCTTCCAATTCAGAGCGTAGCGTAGTGGCCTCTTTGCGCTACAGAAATCTGGGAGAAAAAACATGAGATTTACGAAGAGTTTCTGACAGCACTCATCTCCTCCAATTCTGCCGTCCAACTTCAAATCCATCTGCGACAATGTTGATTGTACCTTTAGTCCACAGGCTGGTACTCTCCGATCGAAAAATATTGATTTTTAAGAATTCTATACCATTTCTACGAGAAGTTGTTTTTTCCCTTATAAAATACATAGTGAACTTTGAGCGATTTGAGCGACCTCTAAATATTTTTTGATTTCAAAAAACAAAAAATAGGGGTATATTTGTTCGGTATAGAAGAATTCTTGGGGGTGGGAGCATAAAAATTCCAACTTTACTTGTTCAAATGCATTTTTGGATCCAGCTATTGTACACTCTTCTCCTCCTCTTCGCATCTTCAGCTGCGGCAGTAGTGTGGCGCGTTTACTTCGAATCTCGAGGCATGTCGCCCTCTATATATCGGTGTTCAGGAACCCATATAAGTTGTATTCTATATGCTGGGCCATGTTGTTCTGCGGAATTCAGTGAGAGACCTAGGGTTATCTACGCATGAATCTAGAGCTGTCAGGGCTGCTTGACTATCAGAGAAGACAATTAACTGTCTTTTCTCATTTAGTCTTCTTACTAGGCGCCAAGTGGCCTCCTGGATAGCCAGAACCTCCACCTGGGATACACTGCAGTGTTCGGGAAGCATTCTAGTTCCATCTCCGGGGAAAAAACTTCTCTCCCGACCTTCCCATCGAGTTTGTAGCCATCAGTATACATGTTTATAGCATTTCGTATATGGTGAGGCCTGGAGTCCCAGGCTTTTCGGGTTGGTAATGTAATTTTATAGTTTTTGGTTAATGTATGCTCATTGCGTTGTCATTCCAGAGCATCTTGCTATCAAGAATTACTCAAAGATATTTGGCAGTACGTTTAAATTCCAGGCTTGAGTTTAAGGGGTGTGTAAGAGCTGACACTTTGTGCCGTCTGGTAAAAAGGACTTGCATAGATTTGGGGTGGTTAGCTTCAAGATCGCAGTTTTTTGTCCAAGTAACGATTGAAGAAAAAGCGCGGGTTCTATAAGATCACATAGAGTTTGAGAAAATTGTCTTTGTGCAATAACCGCAACATCCACGGCGTATACGACAAGCTCATATCCATCGGCCTCCATGCTCAGCAGCAGTAGGTTCACGGTCACTAGCCATAGGAGTGTACAGAGAACACCCTCCTGTGGAGTGCCCCTTATGACAGGCCGTCACAGCCGAGGTAATCGCACAGGAGAAGACGTTGTTGAAAGCCTCTGCTATATCCAGAAAACCTATTAATTCAAATTCCTTTATTGAGTTTAAAATTTAAGTCAACATTTTAAAATACATATTTGTGAGTGAGTGTGTGAGAATGTTTGTTGTTGTATTTTTTGCCAGACCTTTTAAGAAATGCAAATCAGTTATTAAAAAGTTAAATCATGTATTAAAACAGTGTGGGTATGAAACGAAATGGTTTCAAAACGATTTATTTCTAAAATACTTTTGAAAAGGGTTGCTTGCCTTGTAAGAACTTCAAAATAAATTTAACTAGCAAATTTTATGAAATATTTTAGTATGGGTATCGCACAGAGGGGTTTGACAAAAAAATTGCTTCTAAGTTATTTTTGAACATGGTTGCCACCTGCTCAAAAAGTTAACATCAATCTAGTTAATAAGTTAACTGAAAGCTTTTTTATACATGGAATCGAAAGAGGTTTAAAAGGAATTATTTCTTTATTTCTACTTTTTAAGAGGGCTGCCACATGTAAAGAAACGCGAAATCAATTTCAGTAACAAATTTTTTATGTATTAAACGAGAGAAGTCTAAAAAAGCTTTAATTGGAAAATATTTTTGAGCTGGGTCGCCACCCGTTTAGTAATTCAAAATCAATTTAATTAACAAATTAATTTACAAGTTTAAATATGGGCTTCACAGACGAGAAATTTAAGTGAGCTTTATTTCTAAAATTTTATGAAGAGGGTGTTGTCCACCAGCTTGAAACTTCCAGTTCAATTGAGTGAGGGTTAAATGTAACATTAAAATAGAGTTGCTACTTGTTTTACTAGTCAAATTCAGCTCGGTTAAATAGATAGTTAAAATATTTAAAATATTACATCAAGGTATCTTACAAACGCATCTGCTTAAACAACACTATTTTGAAAGCTTTGTATTAGAACCGAAATTTATGTTAATCTTTTTTGTTCAGTTTATTTTAAATAAAAAAATAATAATTTGAAAGCAAAAATAAAATATTTTTATTTTATTTAAAACCCTAGACAAAGCGGCCATTGTAGGTACTCAAGAAAAGCCAATTTCTCTGATGCCAATAAAAGCCATGTAAATGCGCCAAAAACGCACTTGAAATTGCAATTGAAAAAAAAAATCACACAAATGGAAAAACACTCAAAGAAAGCAAAGCGAACACTACTTTAACTAATGATATTGGCATTTTCAACAAAACATAAAAATGTGGCAATAGAAAAGGCATAGTAAGAATTATAGAAAGTGTATATGTATGAGCTAGAGTAAATACATAAATTTAAAAAGTCGCATTTTGACCAAAGGCAATGAACTTTTATGCCACATTAAAATAGTAGCCGGGTTTTCTATATACACATACATAAGCATGTATTAAAAAGAATGCCTTTTGGTCAAAATTCCACTGAAGACAAAAACAAAGGTCCAGTTGTTATAAAAAAAATGTCCATTTGGTCGAAGCAACCAGTTCATTGTGGCATTTGAGTGACCATTTAGCCAGATTAAACAATGCATTTAGACAATTAAGTAACTGGCTTAAACATGCATTAGACTAATTGAAATCTTCACACAAAATATCTATTAAAAATTACAGAAGGGAATTGGCACATACTTGTGGCGAGTGAGTTTTTGAATGTGTGCTCGGACAATCTATGGCTGCAGCACTCGGTTCATTGGCAGCGAACTGTTTCGAAGCTGTTATTTTTAAGTGTTGCTGGTGGACGGAAAGGCTGCTCACATGAAATAAAAATGTCAACATTTACATACATATGTATGTACATTAGGGTGGTAAAAAATGCATGTGAAAAAGAAAAGTCGGCCCATACATAAAAAACCGGTAGTATTAAAAAAAATGGTTAAATAAGCAATTGGGTATTATTATTGGAAGTGTCCTAAAGACAACCAGAGTTTTCCGATCGAAAAATAGTGATTTACCCAGAATTTTATTCCTCTTCTACGAAAAGTAGTTTTTTTTTCCTATATAAAATACATGGAAAACTTTGAGCGCTCTGAGCGACCTCTAAATATTTTTTTATTTCAACAAAAAATAGGGTATATTTTTCGGTATAGAGCAATCCTAGTGGGTGAGAGCATTAACATTTTTACTTAACTTTTTTTGACCACCCTATTGTAAATGTGTACTCGTATATATATATGCACATTAAGGTGTTCCAGAAAGTTTTTTGAGAAATACGGTATATCTTCTGCTATTTCTTATTTTTTTTCGTCGGTACTAACACTTTGTTTATTAATTTTGGTCTAACAAATCTGCATATGATTATTCCAAGCAATATTCAATATTTGTTTTTGTGAGAAAATTTTTTTTTACATTTTCTATTGAGAAAAAGAAGATACCTATTTTTTATATCATCACTAGCAGACCCGGCGAACTTCGTCCCGCCCAAAAGTAGTTTTTTATTGAAACATTTTAGTCCCACATTTTCACCAACAATTCACGTGCACGATATCCAGTGAGTAAGATGACGGTTGTGGTGGTCGTCAGAAGCTATATTTCTATTGCCATCTTAAATAACCTAACGAATCTGTTATGTCCGTGAAGAAGTTCTTGACACTCTCTACTGATCTGGCGTTTCACGGAACGGTTAATCGCACAAAGAAATAAAATTTAACAACTTTTTTCTCTTCACTCCCTGGCGGCAACAATATCCGGTTCGATGGTGAAGATGTCCTTGAAACTGTTAACTTCTACAGTTTTGGTTTTTCATACTCAACTTTTTACAGTGTACTCTTTAAAGTTTGACAACTATTTAGATTGTAAAAAACAAAATCGAACGATTGGATATTTAATAAAAAAAAATATTTAAAAAAATACAAAAAATTAAATTTTTTAATGCAAACAATTGTTGATTTAAATCTATTTCACACTCTAATGGTAAGCCGAGGTAATTACGCGCATTTTGATCACTTAGCTGTTTTTCTATGAGAAACAGTTTATTAACTACGAAAAATTTAAAAAAATATACTTCTTTGTGGATTGAAAATTTAGTTATTTTTTTAGAAATTTTTTAATGTTTTGATGAAATAAAAAAATAGGTGTATTTTTTCGATAAAGAATTTAAAAAAATGTTTCACACCAAAAAAAATATTGAGGTGTAAATTGTGCATGGAAAGACCCATATGTACATTAGACCGCACCATCCTACAACCTAACAAAAAAAGTGCCCTTGTGTTCTGGAACCCAATGTAGATGGACGGTTTTAGCCGCAGTTAGCCTTCTTAGAGCCTGCTTACCGCCCATAACGGTAATCGAATTAGTTTTATATGAAAGTACATAGATTCTTAATGGAAGTCGCACGAATTATCTTAAAGAAAAGTATACATAAAATTTCCGATATTTTTGACACACCCTAATGTATTAACATATGCAGATGAAATCGTTAGATTCCAATTGTTCTTATAAACTACATATTTCTTACTTGATAAGTGGAATTTAAACACTAGTGGCTCTTCCATAAGGCGGCTTGAAATATTGCAGCTCATAGTGGAAATACGCGTGAGTTGGTGAACAAAGTGAAAAATATTGAAAAACAACTCGAGATTGATGCCTGTGGCTAGAAAATCATACGATATCAAAAAAATGCAGAAACAAAATAAAATAAATAAAAACAAATTGTTGGAAATTCATTGAAAAGAAATAAATCGAAATGAAAACGCAAAGCTTCACACATCCCAACTACATACATAAATACACTGCCAGAAAAAAGTATTGGCACAGCGAATTTTTCACAATATATGCAACAAATTTTATTCTAATATTTGTCCACTATTTTTTTTTTTTGTAAAAACATGGGTCATTCTCCAACCAAAAACATAAAAATATAATTTCTAAACTTTGTGTAAAGCTCGTGAAAATTCAATAAATTTTCATGCAAATTTTAAACTTTTTAATCAGATTTTTTAGAATTAAAGTGCAAGTTTGAAGTAGCTACGAATTAACGTTGATTTTTGGAATTTTTTTTCACGCAGTTTCTTGCATACAACAAAAAATTTCGAAAATACTTTGTATGGAAAAAATGCAAAACCCCTTCAACAAAAAAAAAAAAATCTCAAAAATCAATGCGATTTAGGACTAGCTACGAACTTGCATTTTAATACTACTATTTAATGGGCTACAAAACTGCATACTCAAAAATATTCCGAAAAATCGAATTAAAAAGCTGAAAAATTTGCATGTTTAGAAATTATACTTTTATGTTTTTTGTTGTAGAATGAACCATATTTTTATAAAAAATTAGCGGAAAAACATTAGAATAGAAATTAGTGCATACATTGGGAAAAATTCGCTGTGCCAATACTTTTCTCCGGCAGTGTAAGTACGAGTACACAGTCGCTATTTGTTGAAAGTGAGCGAAAATTTTCTACCGAATGTGGGTAGAAGATGTGAGAAAAAATCCTTAAAAACATTTAAGCGGCACGTTCCAATACCCCTGCTGGCAATCAGAAAATGCTCACTCTAGTAAATATAACCAGTACTATTTGTTCGTTATCTGTGTACAAAATAAGTGGAGTAGGAAATAGGTGGAGCGATTGTGGTATTAGCGGCATTATGGTAAGCTTGTAGACGTACATATCAACAACGCTCGCAACACGCTGCCTCTCTGTTCTTGCCTTTCACTGCTTTGCACGGCGAGTTCTAATTTAGTTGGTTTTATTTTTATTGTTGTGGTTGTTGTTGTTGTCGTGTCACATCATCACCAAGGGTTGCCACTTGTGGCGTCAAGTGTTTTCTGCACTGCACGCCCGTTATATTACTTAAGGCGCGCTTAGCTCAGCACGCTCAGGTGCAAATTAAGATTTATCAGCGAACAAATTGAATTTACGTGAAGTGGCATTAAATTGGTTTGTTGGCATGGTGTGCAAATGGGGTGTCGGGTAGGGAAAGAAAATGGGCGAGTGTAAAGAATGAAAATGTGAATTTGATATTTTAAAGCAAGAAAAAGCAACGAAAAATAAAATTCGGGTTTATTGTTGTTCCCAAACTGAAAAACTTTTTTGTAATAAAATGAAGTAATATAACTGACTTTGTGTGTGAAGTTGACTTTTGTAACCCCAAAAATAATTAACGTACATACATTGGTACATATAGTGATGGTCAAAATATATGGAACATGATTTACATTTCTAAAATCCTATCTATATCTTATCAATGGGTCATTTAAGAAACACACTTGTACTATTGAACCTGGAACAAAATGACATAAACCGTTTAAATTGTACTTAACTAAACAAAAATAGACTTTATAAGATAGAACATTTTAAACACATTTTTTTTTAATGAAATTCAGTTTCATTACTTTTCGTAAATTGCTTTTATTTGAGCATTTGATTCGGAAGTAGAGATGGGCGCGGGATATCGGGACCCGCGGAACCCACGGTAGTGATTTCATATTGGCAGATATGGGCGGTATCGCGAAGGTCTGTTAAAATTTTGCGGGCGAGACGGGACCGAAACTTTTTAATGTTTTCTTGAGACAAAACAAAAAAATAATCGGAAGATGCCAGATCTTTCATTCCTTTTTATTGTTATTTAAATTTTAGTTGAAAGAAATGTGAATTCTTTTTAGTGATAGATTTCAAGTTCCACGGTACAGTTATGAAAAACGTCAGGATGGGCGGGTTCGGTGGCTAAACAACTGAATTACGGGATGGCCGGGATCGGGAAAAATATTTAGTCTCGTTCCTATCTCTATTCGATACCCCAAAAATTCAATACCTCCGGAAGCATTTGTTTTAAGAAATGCTTATTTCTTACTTTTCTTATTTCTTAAAATACTAGAGAGTACTGGAATTTCTAGTTTATTACTTGTTTTATTCAAATATTCTTTCCACATTTGCTGTAAGGAATGGAACGTGAAAGACAGCTGAAACCATTCCTTCATTGTTCCCTTTCATCGTAATAATTGGCTAGCAAAACAACCGAAAGAGAAATTTTAATTTAATCGTGAAAATCGGATTTTCTTTGCGAAAAAATCCAAGAAGCGACAAGAAAATCGAATTGTATGTGCGCTTGGGCTCTGTGAAATTCACTACTAATCGTTGGAGCTCCATCCTATCCTTGGCCATAATGGTACTCAAAAGCTATACCTATTTCCGAAAGATACTTCGTAATAACTATCCTATCATTAAATAGGCGTGAATAACTCAGTGAGAGGGAAGACTAGTACATACATATGTTCACATGTATGTATTTATAAAAAAATATATTTATTGGACCAAAAAGTAGTGGATAGGCACTGTGGCCAATGGTAATCAACTATTATCACCATGCAGAGTCCGCAAAAAACTCCGGAAGCAGTGTCCAGAGGATGCATCAGACTAGGCCGACCATACTTCGAACTGCCATAAAATTATATAATTTAAGGAAGTTTTATTACATGGCAGTTCATTAATTTAATGAAGGAAATTTTTGCACATGCAGCAGTACATACCATGCATTTAGGCGCGTGGTGTTGGCAGTCGCGCCTAAACAAGGCGATAAAACTAAAAATCCAATACCCCCCGTAGTAAAATCCTAGTTCCGCCATTGACTACATTTACATGCGTGTATAATTTAATTTAAGAAGCAACTCAAAAGAGTCAAAACCTAAAAATAATCACCAAACACCGCGTATGTAGTTTCTCTAACAAGCACGTGAGTGAGTGTGAATTACCACTTAATGAATTTATGAGGTGGGTTTTATCGAAGGCTGAGGTAGCTCAGCCGCTCCAGGGTTGAGTGGAGGTCCCACTAACCCCCACTGAATAAAATAAACACAGTAGTTAAATATAGCGAACACAACCACACACACACGCGGCCGTTCGGCCAGGCTGCCGGTACCCTGACGTCCACGAAGAGAGGGGAGAGAGAGAGTGACTAACTGGTCGGCGGTCGGCGTCGTGGCTCAGAGAGCGGAGACTGTCTAGTGGCTAGTGACGGTGGCGGTGATGTTGAGAGCGGTGACGGTGATCGCGGGGATGGTTCGGTGATTAATGACAGTGAGAGCGGTAGCGAGCGTGATGATGGTAAATGCCCACAGCACGGGTACTGCAGCCAATGAGAGCGACGATGCTGATCGTGACGGCAGTAGCAGTCCCTTTAGTAGTGACGGCCCCGCGGTGATGTTGACGGTGGCCCAAATAGTGCTGAGGGCCTCCCGTAGTGAGAGCAGTATTGGCGGCCCTAGTTATAACAACGGGCCTCTGATGAGTAACGGCGGTGACAGCGGCCCTGGATGGCGATGATGTTAGCGGCAGACGGCAAGTAGCGGTCCTCGGTAGCGGTTTGGCCTAGGGGCGGCAATAAATTTGGCGGCCCAATGGTGAGGAAGGCGGCAGTCCGGCCCTAATGAAGGACGACGGTGACAACGGCCCTGGATGGCGATGATGTTGCTAGCGGCCCTGAAAGGTGGCGGCTCTTGGTGTTGCGTTCGGCCTGGGGCGACAATGATATTGGCGGCCCAATGGTGAGGAATTCGGCAGTCCGGCCCTAATGAAGGACGACGATGACAACGGCCCTGGATGGCGATGATGTTGCTAGCGGCCCTCGTTAATGATAGTCGGTGGTGGTTCCTCGTTGTATTCTTGGCCCAGGGCGGCACTTAATATTGGCGGTCCGAAACGGTCACGGAAGTCACCTACGGAAGCTACGGAAGCTGGTCGTCAATATGTTCTCACAAACCACCAACCTGTCCCGCAGGCAGAGCCAGGGGCGCTCGAGGTTACACGGCCTAATCCGTCCCGATGCGCTCCGTGCCTACCTACGGCAGCTTGGCCAGTCTGTATTCCCCATGTGTAGAGCCAGGGGCGCTCGAGGTTACACGGCCTAAGTCGTCCCGATGCGCCCCGTGCTTACCCATTGGGGTGAGACGGTACGTATTCAATCGTGGTGGCTTGACATTGTGGGGCGGTTTTATCCACCGCACAATGCCTGCTCGCC
>NW_023458560.1:40897800-40907598 GCF_013731165.1 Rhagoletis pomonella
ATATAAATATGTAGCGTATGTATGGCTGGATGTGGATATGTATGTACATATGTATGGACTTGTGGGTTTTATGTATGCATGTACGTATGTCTGTCAGTGTAGCGTAGGGGAGCTACGTTACAAATTTTATATGACCTTTGGGAATTTCCATCTATGGAAGATGCTGTTATTGGTGTTGCTTTTATGGGAAGAATGAACTCATTCATGTTCGACTGACTGTTCGTGGTTTACGCCGTGAAGTATGCAGCAAAAAATACATACATGACAACCAAACTGACGAGTACATACAACTAAAATCCACCCGAAACCAAAGGTATCTAGCACTGGTTGAGTGGGGAACATTTTGAACCAGCAGCAATCAGCAGGTAACTTTTCCTGTCGGTTTTTATCCTGCCAAAGCGCATACATACATATGTATTTACTATGCTAAGATATGTTGCAATTGTAATGCATACTTATTGGCGCTTAAGCGCGTATTCTACAAATCCCTTGGGTTATTAAATAATTGTATTAAATAATACACGAACTTTGATTTTCCTAGTGATTTTATCTACACATACCTATACCATAGTAGTGTGTATAATGAAAATATTGTGGATCATAATTATCCAATTGATATGAAAAAATGCTTTTGTCATCAGAAAGGATGTGAATGGAATGTGAAGTTGCTTCAAAACCTCGTTAAAGCAGTGTTTGCATTATTCAACTTTGCGTTCAACAATTGCGTTCAACTCAACGCAGGGTTGCACGAAAAAAAAGTTGAATGGCTAAATGTTGGCTGGCGACCAACTTTATTGAAAGCGATTAGTTGAAAGGCCATTCACCCAAAAGTTGAATGCAAAGTTGAACAATGCAAACACCTTTTTATGGCGAATATTTTGATATTTTTTCATATTTTGATATTTTTAGCCATTCAACTTTTTTTTCGTGCAACCCTGCGCTGAGTTGAACGCAAATGTTGAACGCAAAGTTGAACAATGCAAACACACTTTAAAGGGTTTGAAGATATTTCTTTCAAAGTAACAAAATAGTACTAAAATTTAAAATTTTTTTTTATAAATTTGGGTCCCACTAAATTTCCATTCTGTTGTTTTTGTTTATTTTGCAGCAAAGTACTAAAAATTCTTGTCACCAACTCATCAACCCCCAACACACCAAGGATGCGGCGGCAAATATTCGATTACATTTAATTGAATTTTTATTTATTTCATTTCTTTTGAGTCGTTTATTTTTATTTCTTAAGTTGTCTGGTATTTGGACAAATGGCGTTGATAAGGCAATTGAAAAAATTGTATTAAATATCTAAAGAAAAATCAGCAACGATGCGCAACAAGAACAATTCGAATACGTGACGAAGCAGCAATCAGCCAAAAAAAAACCTTGAATTCAAATTACGCGAAACATACTTTTAGGGGTAAAAGCGAGTTGAGGGTAAATTTCTTTTCTTTTCTTTTACTCAACATTATTAGCTTATTGATTACCACAATAACAGCGAAAATGGGAGAAATTTTCAAGTATCAATTACAGCAGGAAAAAGGAAAAAAGTGTAGAAGAACACACAAATTTTTTTAACTCAACTTTCAAAGAAAATTAAGGAAATAATAAAAAAAAAATCAACAAAAGTAAATATTTGAATCTGAATACTATAGCGAGGGATATAAATTATTATTTTCTTTAACAGCTAAACCTTTGTTCAATTGGGAATATTTGAAGTTTTAAAATTTGAGCAACTGAGGTTAGATGAGTGCAATTTAATTTAATTATACAAGTTATATGAAAGGTTAAAATATGTATGTCAAATGAGAGAGTTTAAAAAGTAAAATAATTTAATAAGTTATATGAATTATTAAAAGGTTGATACAAATCGAATGGAGTTCGAAAACCTTCATTTCCGAACATTATTTAGCATGGTTGCCACATGTTTAAAAAATCTAATTCAACTTGAATTGCGGCAATTAGAAAATTGGAATATGTATCACAATAGGTTTAAGAAGGTTTAAGTTTGAAAATACTTTGGAAGAGGGCTGCCACCTCTTTGAAACGATTAAATGCAAATTATCTAATAAGTAAAATTAATTATGTGCATCAATCGAATTGGGTATGAAAAGGCTTTATTTCAAAACTATATCTAGGCAAGTTGCTACGTATTATGTTTGATAAAATGAACATAATTCATCAGCTGATTGAAATAGGTATGCATATATGTCAGACTAAACAGATTTGAGAAGATTTTAGCTTGAAAGTACTTTTGAAAAGGGTTGCCATCTGCTTGAAAGGTCGAATTTAGTTATCTTATATACATATTTAAATGTAAGCGGCAAGCGAAGGAGTTTCATGAAAGCTTTAGTTTGAAAATAATTTTGATTGGGGTTGCCGCCGCGAGGGAAATTTTTATGAAGACCATAAGATTTGCACCGTTCTTTCGAATTTCAAAAATGAGATGTTTATAATAAAGTTTTACTTTTGAAGTTAGAACATTTTTAAAGCAAAAGGGTGATTTAAAATTAGATAGAGATGCCGTTTTTAAATCGATTAAATCGAAGATCGATTAATAGAGCCCTTCCGATTCGATTTTTTAGTTTCGATTCGATCTGTGAATCGATCAAAAAAAAAAAAACGAGAATCGACATGGGATTTTTTCTTAATTGATTGCATTAGTAAATCAAGAAAATTTTAATCAAATTTGAATTTGCGCCTAGTACAAAAAATGAAGAGAGCTTGGATATAGCTGTAATTTAGAGTATTTGCGCTAGTTTATTTAACAAAAAAATAGCTAAAGAGCAAATGGGAGCAAAATGCTATTGAAAAAATGAAAGCATTTAAAAGCATCCAAGTGGGCGGTAATGTATAAATTATTATTAATAATATTTTCTAGAAAAATTTCAGGGATGCAGTTTTGAAGCCCATTCCATTTTTGTATAATAAAGTGCATATCCTTGATTTTTTTTTATTCATGTGAAAATTTTGTCGAGCATACTTTGTATGGAAGAAAATGTGCTACAAAACTGCATTTTTAAATTTTTTCCAAAAAGGGTAATTATGGAGTGAAATATGCAGTTAGCGAAACAAATCAGTTTTGCTATTTTATTACAACGCTTTTATCAACTTTCAATGTTGTGTGTCCAGAAACTTTCAATGTTGTGGATCCAGAAACTATCAATGTTTTGTGTCCGACACCATAAAAGCTTTGCTTTGAAAAGTTCTTATAAAAAAGCATAGTGCATAGGGCGAGGTAGATGACATCTAGATGTCGCCCTATGTACTACGTTTGCTACAGCGGAAATAAACGACACGCCATTTCTTTAAATAAAATTAATTGGTTCTCCTTTGTATGTACATACATATGTAAATGCATGTGTGTGCACCTTTCTATTAATATCGTTTAATTATTTTAATATCTATTGCACAATTTTATTCAGACAGGACTAAAAAGTAGAAAATAAATAATATAAAAAAACTTTTTAATATACAACGCTTTTATAAATGGACTAAAAAGTAGAAAATAATATTTCTCAGTCCCATAGAATTCGTTTTGATAACTTTTGATTTTGAAATTTTAGCAAAAGTCATTATAAACAATCTATGAAATTGAAAATGAAAAGCGTGGGGCGCATGTAATACACTTGAATTGATATGAAAAGTAATATATGTATGTATGTATGTGGGTATATGAATAACGACCGCTTAAAATCGATTTCAAAGTTCTACTTTCGCTGTAGAAATTTCAGGTCTACGTTATGTAGTTTGACTATTGTCAATTAAATCGAATGCTTTGTATTGCATGCGCTCCACATTTTTCATTTTCAATTTCATAGATTGTTTATAATGACTTTTGCTAAAATTTCAAAATCAAAAGTTATCAAAACAAATTCTTTGGGACTGAGAAATATTATTTTCTACTTTTTAGTCCATTTATAAAAGCGTTGTATATTAAAAAGTTTTTTTAATATTATTTTTTGGCCTTATAACAAATTGTTGAATATGAAAACAAAAAACTAAAAAAAATCTTTATTGCGAAAAAATTTGTATACGTAAACTTTATTGGGCTGGTGTATTAGTATATAATACATTTTTGAAATAGCGGTTAGTTTTGACATAAAATCAAATTTTTTCTCTCGTGATAAAAAAAAAATTTCGAAAAAAATTTTACCACTTTCCTAAAAAGGGCTAAGAATTTATGAAGTTATAGCAATGCATGTTTTAACTTACAATAATGTTTGAGGTTTCAGTGTTGGTCAGAAGGCCGTATTTTCTTTATTTAAGAAACCTAAGTAAAAGGCGTTTTTTGGTAACTAAATTATATGAATCGATCTTGGAAGATCGATTTATTTGTTGACGATTTCTTCCTGCATCGATTATTATTATTCGATTATTTCGATTCGAATCGATAAAAATTTTTTTTTTCGATCTGGCATCTCTAATCCACACATAACTGGTTTTTATTTACTTACGCTTTTCTTCTACTATCCTATCCTATATCCTATCCACCTAAGTATCTCCTAGCAATTCCAGTGGGGTATTTAAGCAGATTTTCCGGTTGTTTGATTGCATATTTTTAAGAAAATATTAAAATTCGACTTTCCATTTTCACTTTTAGCAAGTTTTCACATAAATTTGTTAGTTTGCAGCACGTGACGATTTGGGCAGCAGACAATGATCAGACGGAGTCGCCAATTTGTGATAGATACCCTGTGGGGAAAATCTCTAGTTCTGAACCGGTGCGCTTCTAGTACATTTAGACCCAGTACTGGTTCGCGATAAATCTCTTTTGCATGCAAGCAACTGGCGAATTTAACATGACGATGTCCTAGGAAGTGTCAATTGCCCCCCGCTGCATCCCTTTTTCGATAGTTCCGAACTAGTCCTAAATTATATAGTTCCGAACCAGTTATAAAATCGACAGACGAAAGAAAAAAGTATCATGATTTTTCAATCTTTTCGGTTCTTCCGTGTGCGATTGTACATTATTTTCAAAGAAACGTTTTTTCAATTTGAAATTAAATTTGTTTGAATGATTGTAAGAAATGTACGTTTACATACCTTTCTGTAGCTGACTTTGCAGAGGTGCTCGCTGTTATTGGTTAGATTCCAGATGGCCCCAATATGTTAATATGTTAACACAAAGCTTTGTTTTGTATTACCAAACTATGAAATAGCATCTGCGAAGCACAGAATATAAGCGTATTTGAACGAAAAAGCCGCCGAACACATATCTATGTAAAGTAAACAAGCCCCCCGCTGCATCCCTTATTCGATAGTTCCGAAATAGTTCTAAATTCGACAAATAGGATCTAGTGCGTTCTGCATCCCTTTTTCTATAGTTCCGAACCATTTCTAAATTCGTCACTTTGGATATAGATTTGTAGTGAAAAGAACTGAAAAAATTAGTTTCTTAAAAGTACCACTTTTCGCCGATTTTGGACTGGGATCTAGTTCCTATCGGACTAGTTGCTTTTTGGGGATAACGACCTAGTACGGAACTAGAAATTCGATTCACTAGTCCGCGGTTTCCCTGCAGGGTAGTTTCTCCTTACACACACACACACATATATATGTGCACAATATTTGACAGCAAATAGGCCACACTGTTGAATCAGTAAAGCAACAAGCGAAAAGCTTCAGCGCGTACGAGACGCCTGAAATCCACTTTGGAAAGTTTTGGTCTACAAATTAGAGCATCACGTTTCGGGGAAATCCCTTTAATATGACGCGACAGTTTCCAGCGCTGAGTCAAAAGTATTTTAAGGCAAAAAAAGGAGGAAAAATGAAGAGGTTTGAGAAGGGCGAACTATAGTGAATAGAGGAGCAAGAAAATTGGTGTTAATGTGATTAAAGGCAAACGAAAAGCAAAATTCAAATAAAATTAAAGCTTTGTATTTTTTAGAATTTTCAAACTTTCACAAAACTTAACTTTTGCAGGTGGTGTGCGCTGTAAAGTTGGATGCTCTGCAGGCCACGCTAAACAAGTTGTGGGTAAATTAAATTATCAACGTTGTAAACTTTTCAACTATCTACTTTTAGACTCAATTAAATTTGATTTGATTTTAGCGGTTGAAGGAGAAGATGGGCACACAAAAAAAAAAATGCACCGAATAGGAATCTCTAAGCCAACAAATCGACTAGCGAAACAAAAAATCAACGCTTTTTTGCTGTGCTAATGATGACTATGATGTCGATGCTGGTTTATTTGTTTGGTCGGTGATTGGTTTTTGATAAAAGCACCATTTAACGGTATCTAAAGTTGTTTACGGCACAGTGAAAGCTGCAGTGAAATATTCGTATAAAGCTTGGCGACTAAATGAAAATGAAATGTAATTCAATTAATGTCAAGTTTTTTTTGCTGAGCTTAGAACAAAACAACTTGTGTTAACGCTGTGGGAGTGGGTGTGCGTCTCTGTTCGCACCTAAAAATCAAAGCAGCAAATCTAAAGTAATGGAACAACAAAAATATCAACAACAAGAACAACATTAACAACAACAATATCAATTCAACGTCAAGACCAAAAAGTGGTTTAAGTGTAAAACCGTAAAATGCCTATGCCCATTCTACTCCGCCTGGCAAGCCAACAAAATGAGTATTAATGTAGAGTCACGCCGTACATATTTGACGTCTAAATATAGACATGTGTGTAGGTATGTACATTAGGTTGCATCACTAAAAAAAGTTGCGGGTTTTCCAACGGAATTATGTTCTATAAATCTTCTATACATACATAAATGTAATAAAATTGTAACAGGCCGATGTCTGTACATTATACATAGATATTAAAGAAATAATAATATGGGTGTCTTTATTAGAGCAACAGAAGCCAATTTTAAAATATTTCGAATTTTTGTCCGTCTGTATGTTTGTACGTGCATCTCTCGAAAACTAATGCGTGGAATCAAATGCACATTTAAGTACAAAAATAATTAAAGAGTTCCCACCTGTTTGAAATTTGCGGTTTAAGTAAATTGGTACCATAAAGTAAATATTGCAAAATGGCTGTCAAAGGATAAAGGTTTAAGAAGGCTTACAGTCGAAAATATTTTTTTTGGAAGGTTGCCATCCGTGTGATAATTTTAATTTGATTTAATTGTTAAGAAAAATTAAATATTGCAACATGGGTATCAAACTAAAGAGGTTTAGGAAACCGTACCGCTAAAAATAATTTAGAGGAGGGTTGCCACCAGCTTGAAAAATTTTATTGAATTATTACATTTTTTTTTAATATTACAGTACGGGTATCAAACTAAAGAAGTTTAAGAAAGTTTACTCTTGAAAATATTTGTGTAGCGGGTTGCCACCTATTTGAAGAGTTTTATTAATTTAAAGTGATAAAATAAGGTAAATTAATTAATAAATTATTGAATTGATACAACTTTGAAGTGAAATCGAGTTATAAGATTATAAATTAACTTTCCGGTATTAAATAACTCCGAAAATATATTATCTCCTTATTTATAAACAATAACATTTTTTTCACAAAGCTCTTCATATCTATTTTACTTTTTATAGATGAAGCCATAAGAGTTTTGGCAGGGTGTAACAACACAAAAATACTTTTAAGTGAAGAACGCCGGGTATTTGATAGTTTATTATATTTTAAGACTTCCGCCAAAATATATCGGAAAAATATGAAGATTTACGTGAGGTAGACTGATTTGAAAATTCTTAAAAAAATCTCATTATTTTGATTCCAATTGATACAATTTTTAAATTTTTTACGCAGATCTTTTACACTTAAACTCTTATATCATCTGAGGTGATTTTTTAGAAACGATATTTTTAAAAAATAATTTCATTTATGAAAAACTCGATTTTCGAAGGTATGTATTTTAAAAAAGGGTTCAGCTGACGTGAGTATTAATACTTTTACGAAATCTTTTGTCGGAAGTTTTAAAATAAAAAACATTTTATATTTGCTATGGAAAAACAGTACCGATTAATTTTTTGTGTGGAGAGTGATGCACCCTAATTTACATACATAAGTGTGTATGTTCCCTTGTAACTGTTGTTGCCGTTGCCATTGCCGTGTGGAGGAAGGGAGTTGTATCACCGTAAGCAAGTAAATCACTGCAAAAGGTCTGAGCGCTAAAAGATACCAGCAATAAACATTGAGTACGCAAATATTTACCGAAGCAACAAAATTAAATTCTAAAAGTAGCAGTTAACAAGTGTTTTACTTTTTGTTGGATTTGTGTTTGTTGAATATTTTTTAATAGGGCGAGCATAGCGGAGATTCTTCACTTCTTCACTGAACATTTTTAGAATTTTCATTAGTGACCATACTTGATAAATTTTATAGCAAAATAATAAAAAATATTAAAATGCAAATGTCGAAAGTTAAACTTTTATGCGCCTGAGCAAGACACACCGATTATTTCTTAAATGCAAAAATCAAAGGCGAAATTACTGAATAAATGTATTTCTGGGTTTGGAAGCCCCCGAAAATTGCTGAAAAGTCCCGAATATTTTGGAAGAATAAGGCACTAAGTATCCCGAAGGGTCTCGAAAAAATTAAGAAAATTCCCAAAAATGTCCCAAAATTTTTTGAAAAATAACAAACAATCCCGAAAAATCCGAAAAAAATTACGAAACGACTCCAAACATACTCAAAAGTTTTTGAAAAATAGCGAAATACAAAACATTGAGGATACCGAAAAGCTTTGAAAAATCCTTAACTTTCCCGAAAAATATCGAGAAAATCTTAATATGTCCCGATAAAAACCCTAAAAATCACGAAGATGGTTTTTTCCAGATTAAGCACCATTACCATTTAATTTTCTTTAAACATGTGTCCACAATCTCCGAACTCGCCACTTTGGAATCAATGGCATCAAACGACCATCGGATATCGGCGAGTAACAAGAGTAGCTTTTCCGGCAGGAACTATGCTTTTTAGTGAACGAGTAATGGTCTTTTTTTTGCCAAGGAAAAAACTTCCTTATCCTCGGTTTCTCTGAAAAGAAACCGTTTCGTGTTACTTGTTTCATCTTTGATACATTAGTGTGGAGGATATATGTATGTACATACCATCATCTGCAAATTATGTGCCTATGACTTATGCTTCTGTCTCCGGAAACCATACACGTATCCTTGCACTTAAGTCCCGAACCGCGGAAGTGTATTGAATGCTGTCGTATAAGTAAGTCAAAATTTAATAGACGGAATAGAAAGTAAAAGCGCAAACAGTCAACGACGTAGCGTAGACGTAGCTTAACGCAGACACAATGGGAAGGGAACGGATTTTTAGGACCTAAAAACCTATAAAAAAGGCAAATTAAAATAGCGAAATAGGCAAAAGAAGGCACTAAACCAATACAAAAACTTAAAAATAACGCTGGTTTACAGCGTTATATGAAAAGCGGCCGTAATTTTAGTCCGATTTCAACAATTTTCAATGGTTTACTTTTATGTGGCAAGCACAATAACCTACCGAGTTTGGTACAAATTGCTAGAACGGTTAGCGAGATACATATACGTGATCATAAGTGGGCGGTGCCACGCCCATTTTCCAAAATTTTATCATAAACGTATTTCCTGGCAAAGAATTGTTGCAACCATAATTTTGAATAAATTAGCTTTAATATTTACTGATTTATCGAGGATTTCGTATTTCTCGAAATTACCGTTATATGGGATGTGGGCGTGGTTATTGTCCGATTTTAAAAATTTTCGGCCATTTGGTATGCTGTACCAGGGCCAACAACTGTGCCAAGTTTGGAATAAATTGATGCAGTGGTTACCAAGATATACACATGTAACCATAATATGTTAATATTCTTATTTTTCGTCTAAAATTTATTATAAATATC
>NW_023458560.1:40937757-40954921 GCF_013731165.1 Rhagoletis pomonella
TGCCTATTTCTCGTTGTTCGCTTTGTGTTGCCGCAGTATTCGCCACAGTATACATTTGTCTATATCTATCTCGATTTGGTTTGCCTGTTACAAACAACCGTTATGTGAACAAAGTTATAATACCCTTGTGCACAAGTGCGCTCGGGTATAAAAATAAACTTTTGTTAAGGCGTTGGTTGATTTTTACGACGGGCTGGTTTGGCGACGAATCGCTTTCGGCGTTATGCCGAAATAGCTCGTTTTTTGAGGCATGTAGGACATTCTTCAGTGTCAGAACTGTACATAGTGCAACGAGGTCCGGTTTCGATTAATCGCCCAACGGCCTAAATTGTTTGTATAGTCATAACGAAAACGTTCGCCGAGTACATTGTCTAGTTATGATATTCTGAACAAAGGCCGGTGGGGATGCTATTTGCCTCTTCGATTTAATTGATTTAAAATGGAACAAATGCCTTGTGGACATTAAACTGTACTGTATAACAATTTTAGCTGGGTTCTTTACTTAGCTTGATATCCTACGTCGCGCAGTCTACCTCGATTTTTGCAAACATCGGAACAGATCATAATAATTTGCATGGCTGGAGTAGGGGTTTTGTGAGTCGAGTAGAAACTTTCTTAGTTAGTGTCATTTCCACTCGAAAAACGATGCGATGATCGAATGTAAGTAAGCCGAGGGTTTTTGAAAGTCCGTCTGAGTAAAAGAAATACCCCTAGGATCTAAGGATTTTAAGATGTATTTAATAAAACTGTGAAGATCTATCCACATTTGCGGTTGCGGTTAGAAGTCTTGTGTGTAAATCTACAGGTGCGCATCTTGGACGATTGTCGTAGATAACAGCAATACAAAGTCGGGAAGAACGCTGGTAACGTTGGATAAGACGCGATTTCATTGGCTCAGAATAAGTGGCAAAAGAAGCGGAAGCATTATCGGCTGAGGTCACTTCTGGGATTTCTTCCAGTAAGGAGTCCAGGCCTACGAAGACAACAAATGGCGGACTTTCGGTGGATGAAGAAAATGCACCTATATCAACTCGGTGGAGAATATGGTCGTGGCAAAACTATACCAGTACCTACCTCCGGCGTAATGGTATCTTTCGCTAAACCTACGAGTAAAAACGTTTCGGGGATTAATCGAGGGTAAGCTGACTCCGTTTTGTCTTCGATAAGACAAGCCTGCTGAAATACATTAAAAGGTCGCCCACTCATTGCTCAAATGGGGAGTACAGGCCGTTGCAGGCAAAAAAGGACCTTCAGCTTCAAATTGTCATTACTTTTGACGCTATAGTAAATACTCGTAAGTGTGATGTGGAGCAACCGGGTGTGACGACATAACAGTGAGAGAATGAGAGAGTAAAGAATAATTTTGAAGAAGAACTGAAAGAATCGAAAATGTGATGCGAAATAGTGATGTAAAACTAGGTAGAATTGTATCTGCTCTTCAGCCTCTTAGATTTGAACGTATATTCGGTACAAGCACTTTATTTTAGGTACATTGTGATTTGTACCCAAATAAATTAACTGGAAATTTTCCCTTCTTTCAAAAGCATTTCAACGCGTTTTCTAGTATAGGAATTACAATAAAACATAGGTTTGGCTTCAACTGCTCGGAGAATTTCGTTTCAAGGCAATGCTTAATAGAAAATATTGTTCGATATCAGTTCGAAAGTAGATACGGTACCGTAGGAAGAGGTAGTCCACCAACTATAAAAAATGTAAGCAAATAAAAATACCTATTTACTTTTCAGTTACGTTAGTCTACTTTTAATTACAACTTTTCGGTAAATAGGTAAAATAAGAAAATTTAATTTTCACCACTAGCGCGAGAAATACTATTATGACGTCAGCGAAAGGGTGGATGCTGTTAAATGTACACTGTGCTACAGTTCAGTACTCTTCTCCCACATGGCAGCTAATGAGGACCTCTGGCTATTAAAAGAAAACCTCTCACTGGACTGGACCCGATTTTGTTTGCGTATCAACATCTTATTTGAAGAAAACTAGAATAGACATAATTGAACTGAAAACAAGGGGAAATAGCTTTCTCTCTTACAGTCTTACATCAGCCGTCATCGATTCGCCAACAGTTAGCGAGTGGCGAAACGAACGCACTCAATGAGGTACAACCAAACTCGTTATCGTCTATCCGTACTAGCTAACTTTGTTGTTGCTTTCACATGCAAAATTCTTCTTTAAGCGACCGGAACTCAAACGTAGCGAGCGAGAAGTGGCGAATCGATGACGGCTATCATACCAAATTTTTCGGTACTCGCTTAATATGAAACCTCTTTTTGAAATACTGATTAGTTTGAGCGAAGTTCAATGATTAACGTTACGTTTTTTTACACAATAGCTAGTTATAACTAATGTGAGCCACTTTTCATAGCTCAAAGAAGTACAGGTTGTCCTTGGATAATTAAGAGATTGTCCTTTGTGATAACTCAAAAAAACTGAACAGAGACCCTTTATGTAGTCGGCAAACCGCCGCGAGCGATTCCAAAGCGGCTAATTTCGATCCTTGATAGCTCAGTGTTAGTTAAAAAGTACCAGCTAGTCTTGCGCTATGCTCAGTAGTTTAAAGTGCCCTATAAAAACATTCGCTGCAGCAGAGAAACGTCTCGTCAAGCGCTAGTGTAGGTGTGGTTCCTAATTCTCCACTAATTCCGATTAGGGCGATCCGCTGTAAGCGCTACAGTTGTTTTATAAGTGTAGCCTTTTCTAGTGAGTTTCACCGACAAGGGCTCCGTGAAACAAGATAGGCTGAAATCTGGTTTCATAGAGCTAATGAATCACCTTGGATGAGAGACCTCACCTTTAACCGATAGCTCCCCTACAGTAGTGTAAGGCAATTGACGGCTTTCTTACCTATTCCTCAATGTTAGTCTTCCACGACAGCTTCCTATCCAGGATCAAGCGTAAGTATTTGACCACTTGAGGGGTAAACAATACCAGCCCCTTAAACAAATGTCTACATCATCTACATAGGTGATCACCCGACAGCTCACTTTTTCTAGTTCCAGAGCAGGAGAGAGAGAACTCCTGAACGCTGAGTGCGGGCGCTCGTGGGGGAGTTCTGTCACGAAGTAAGCTGTAGATAAGCCTTATTAGGTTGATTTCAACCCCCATATTATGAATAGACTTGACAATTGGCTCTGGAGTGACATTATTGAAGGCCTCCTCGATATCGAGGAAGGCCTCTACTACATAATCTTTATGCGTGGAGGCTTCCCCTAACCACTTTACCAGTGTGTGCAGGGCGGTATCCACCGACCTTTCCTTGCAATAAGCATGTTGAGCTCTTGAAAGACAGTCAAGAAGAATCGCGTTCCTTCTGTACAGGGCATAAATCACGTATGACGACAATCGTCTGAACGATATCGCGTCGAGATTGTGTTGCTTCATGAAAACGAAAAACTGTTTGATCGTTTGTGCGATATCGTCAAATCGATTCCGGTTTTACTTCACGTAACAGTAATAGTAACACGTAACAGCAACACAAATGCATAAATCAGTGTTTTTACGAGGTCGTTTTGTCAGTATCGTTTGAACGACTATCGTTTCAAAGTTACGTGATTCATGCCCAGATCTACCATTCTCTCTAGCGTTTTAAGCAAAAACGAAGACAGACTGATAGGCCAAAAATCCTTATGGAAAATATGAGCGCTTTTTTCGGCCTTTGGAATGAACGCAACACGGTCTACCCTCCAAGCCTTAGGAATGTACCCGGTCCTCACGCAGTTCGCACAAATGGGAGCCAGCCAATTGCATGACATCTCCAGAGCCCTCTGCAGCTGCACAGGTATGATGCCATCGATCTCCGGCGAATTGAAGGGTTCGGACTAATTTATCGCCCAGGCCATGTTACGAACGTCCAGAAGATCGGAGAAGTACAAGACCTGAAGTACAAAATATTGTAAAGAAGTACATTTGACTGTACTGCGAAGTACGAAGTACAAGACCTAAAAAAGAAGTACTGTACTTCCGAAAGAAGTACGGTTAGACACATTAGGTATAACCCTGAAATACATATATCGAGACGTCTTGGTATATCTTTTGGGTCAGTTCACCATATATATACTTGTTAGACGGACAACCAATGACGTACGCGTGAAAGATGAACCCCTTTTCAAAAAAAAAAAGTCTATATAAAAACACATACCACCTTTCTTTTGAACACCAATAATATTTATTTATTATAGGTCACATTTTGCAAATGGAAGTGCATATAAACCCTGTTCCCAATATACATACGCGGTGCTTATATGACTACATTCTTAAATCGAAATTGTTTGATATGATTTTTATATGATATTCTGAAGAGTTGCGTTTAAAAATTTTGTGATATTTGTTTTTCAACATTTTCGTCAAAATAAAAATGCTCGCTTTTCGAAAATTGGCAGCTTTACAGATGAACGCACTTAAGGGATCCTACGATATTTGCGATGAGTGCGCATCATCAACGATAAGCGATAGGCAATCATGTTGCGATAGCATTTGATATTTCCAGCGATGCTCATTTTCCAATCGCACGTACCTACTCACGAACTTTGTTGCTCAATTTAAAAGCAAAAGAAAGCGCGCCAAAAATTCAATAGGTAAGTTGCCGTGTGAAATGCCGTCGGTAAAGTTAGTTGTTGCTGCTCTTTACTTCGGTATCCTTGTTGAACAGTGGTTGCGAGCTGTTGTTGTATACGCCCGCGTGACTCAACCTTTTCGGTAGGAATGGCAGTTACCACGCATTGGCAAACGCCTTTTATACCTCCATTGGCGAGTGTCACCAAATTTGGTGAAAAAATTGTGGCAACGAGTGAAAGCTTTCTTTTCAACAAAAAGCTGTTTTCCTCACGCTTATAGCTGAAATACAATGCCGGCGAACGGCGAACTCACCACAGCGAAATTCGCACTGTCAAAATTAGAACACCCGCAAGCATATGAAATTGAACACAGCCAAAGCGAAATGCGAAGTTCGCTTGGCGGCGTTTCATGGCGATAGATTTATTTCTATCGCCCTGCTGGGCGATGACAGCTGTGCGTGCCAAAGGTGGCCGTATTTGTTTTTTGCTTTCAAAGTTTTAAAGAAAACAACCTAAACACGATTTTTTTTTTTTTTTTTTGAAAAATATAGTTGTGGATTCATTAAATCTGGCTTGAAACAAATTATTTATAATAATCTTTCTTTGTTTTACATTTATATTTGTTATCATTTCCTCATTTCTAAATATGGTTTAGTTTTTTCTAAATATGGTCACCCAAATTATAAAGGCGACCAAATGGGATCAGCTGTTTTCGCTACCGCCCTAATTCTGTTTAAGTAGGCGAAATAGCTGGGCGAACGGTGAACGACAGCATCGCCCATTTCGGCGAAGTTTGCCGTTCGCCGGTATTGTATTTCAAGCATTACATACTTTGTATGTATGACATCGACTGCGTTTGCGGGTGTGGTGAATTGTTTGTGAAACATCCCTTGGTAAGGACATCTGAGCCCTTGATTTTGAAAGTGGTATAAGTCACTTCCCAGCTCTTGCGCTTAAATGACCGGTTACTTGTAACCGAATACATCTGCAAATCGTTCTATCGTCGTAAACTAATGACAAAACCTTCTACCAATGGTTGATGAAGTTGAACGAATAACCGACGCGTTCAGATACCAGTAACCGATCATTTAAGTTCAAGAGCTGGGAAGTGACTTATACCACTTTCAAAATCAAGGGCTTATCTACAATGAGCAGAAAACTTGAAGGTAAGGAAAATACTTGCGCAGCGCCAACTCAGTTGGATACAAAGTATCCAGGCACAAACACACACACATACGGCTGGGGGTTGTAGATTCCAGCACATTTGCACATACAAATTTATTCTACCAACAACAAAAAATTTCTATTTATTTTACATGTAAATTGACGTAGTATTTGTGGGTGGCTTTTCGCCGCTGTATGCGTGACCTTTGCACTGACGTCTTTTACATGCACATTTACAGCAACAACTTTTCCCACGGCTTTGTATGCGTAGGTGTGCAAGGACATTTTGAACTGATTTATATAAAAGGAGGAGCCAAATCTATAGTCAGCTCTTTTAAATTCAAAGAAAATTTGCATTCCGTAAAAGCTCCAGGCAAGCAAATTTCTTTTAAAATTATGCTTCTTTATTATTCGAAAAACATTTAGTTGGTGTAAAATTTTGATTAAATTGCAAATATTTTTCTTTGAAGAATAAATTTATGAAATAACTTTTATTATTTTGAGCAAAGAACACAATATACAGTATTCCCGCTTAATGGCCACCGGTTAAATGGTTTTCTCGCATAATTGGTTAAAAATGCATACATTGCATAATTGAGCCAAAAATTGTGCAATTTTTGAAATGCAATTAAGCGGCGAATACTATAGTTTTTTATTTTTGTAAATATTTTGGGGTTTCTTCGAGACTTTTCGAAATTTTTCGAATTTCCTACAAGTTTTTCGTGACTTTTACGAAAAACCTCCGGGAAAGCTCGGAAGTTTTTCGGAATTTTTTCAAAACATTTGAGGAATTCCGAGATCTTTTCGGAATTTTTTATACCCGAGCGCACTTGTGCACAAGGGTATTATAACTTTGTTCACATAACGGTTGTTTGTAACAGGCAAAACGAATCGAGATAGATATAGACAAATGTATACATAAATGATCAGAATGAAAAGAGAAATCGATTAAGCGGTGACTGTCTGTCCGTCCGTCCGTCCGTCCGTCCGTCTGTGCACACGATAACTCGAGTAAAAATTGAGATATCTTAACGAAACTTGGTACGTGCACTTCTTTCTGCCGTAGGACGGATGGTATTGAAAATGGGCAAAATCGGACAATAACCACGCCTACCTCCCATATAACGGTAATTTTCAGAAATACAAAAACTGCGATATTTTAGTAACTACTGAAGATAATTCACTCAAAATTGATATTTTTAATAAATTTTAGACGAAACGTAAGAATATTAAAATTTTTTTAAAAATGGGCGTAGCCACGCCCACTTATGGTTACATGTGTATATCTTGGTAACCTCTGCATCAATTTATTCCAAACTTGGCACAGTTGTTGACCCTGGTACAGCATACCAAATGGCCGAAAATTTTTAAAATCGGTCAATAACCACGCCCACATCCCATATAACGGTAATTTCGAGAAATACGAAATCCTCGATAAACCATTAAATATTAAAGCTAATTTATTCAAAATTGATGGTTGCAACAATTCTTTATCAGGAAATACGCTTATGATAAAATTTTAGAAAATGGGCGTGGCACCGCCCACTTATGATCACATATATGTATATCGTTAACCGTTTTAGCAATTTGTACCAAACTCGGTATGGTTATTGTGCTTGCCACATAAAAGCGAACCGTTGAAAATTATTGAAATCGGACTAAAATTACGGCCGCTTTTCATATAACGGTAAATTTCAGAAATGCTTGAAATTTCAATATTTCGAAATTTAAGGATGCTAGTTTACTTAATATTTATACACCCGCTTATCATGTAGCGGTAGCTTTCGGAAAGGTGGAAAACATATATTTAATACTTGCGCCGGGTATTTAATGTTCGGCTCCGCCCGAACTTAGACTTTCTTACTTGTTAGTATTTAATTTTTTGTATTTTTTGGGAGTTTTTGAGAGTTTTTTCAATATTTTTCGGGATTCCTCATGTTTTATTTTTCGGGATTTTCGGAACCTTTTGGGACTTTTACGGGAGCTCTAGGATTTTTTCGGGACTTTCGGAATTTTTTCATATTTAAGTTCACGAGAGTTTTCTAAGCTGTTTGGATTTTTGTCCGAACTTTGAGAATCTTTTTTTTTTACCTTTTAAGATTTTTATGGTACCTCTGGCAATTTTTAAGAACTTTTCGAGTTTCCTCCTGTTTATTAATTTAAAAATTTTCGGAATTTTTGCAGGACTGTTTATGCCATTTTTTCATGACATTTAAAATTGAATATTATTATTTTGTTTTCCAGAATTTTCCGGAGGTTTTCGAAAATTTTCCGGAGGTTTTAAACTTTTCGCGACCATTTGTGATTTAAACTTTGGAAGTTTTTCGAGATTTTTCGAGTTTTGTTTTTCAGAACCTTTTGGAAATCCGAACTATTTCGAAATTTCTTAGGTTTTAATGCTTAGTATTTTGTTGGGGTTCTCTGTGGATTTTTTCGGGACATTTCGCGATTCCTCATGTTTGACTTTTCTGGATTTTATGGCACCTTTTGGAGAGGTACTGAGATTTTTTATTACCTTTTAAGATTTTTACGGCAACCGAGGTAACTTTTTAAAACTTTACGCGATTCTTCCCCTTTTATAATAGAACATTTTTCGGGTTATTTTCAGGTCCGTTTATATATTTTTCGTGACTTTTGAAAATAAAATCTTATTATTTTCAGCAAAGAATTTCGATAAATTATCTTTTTATTTTTGAAGAATTTTTGGGGGGCTTTTGTGACTTCGGGATCATTTGGGATTTTTACGGGAAACCTTGAAAATTTTTCGGGATTTTTCGAGTTTAGTTTTTCAGAACCTTTTTTTATTTTTTTGGAACCTCTGTGATTTTTTTTGGCTTTTCGAAGATCCTCGTGTTTTATTTTTCGGGCTTTATTGGAACTTTTTGGGACTTTTACGAGACCGCTTGGATTTTTTCGAGACTTTCTTGTTTTTATACCCGAGCGCACTTGTGCACAAGGGTATATTAATTTTGTTTACATAACGGTTGTTTGTAACAGCCAAAACGAATCGAGATAGGTATAGACAAATGTATACATAAATGATCAGGATGAAAAAAGAAATCGATTAAGCCATGTCTGTCTGTCCGTCCGTCTGTCCGTCTGTCCGTCCGTCCGTGTACACGATAACTCGAGCAAAAATTTAGATATCTCAACGAAATTTGGTATGTAGGTTTCCCTTAATCCAAGGTAGGTTGGTATTGAAAATGGGCGAAATCGGACTGTAACCACGCCCACTTCCCATATAACGGTAATTTCCAGAAATACGAAAACTGCGATATTTTAGTAACTACTGAAGATAATTCACTCAAAATTGTTATTTACAATAATTTTTAGACGAAAAATAAGAATATTATACATTTTTGGAAAATGGGCGTAGCCACGCCCACTTATGGTTACATGTGTATATCTTGGTAACCGCTGCACCGATTTCTTCCAAACTTAGCACAATTGTTAGCCTTGGTACACCATACCAAATGGCCGAAAATCTTTTAATTCGGACAATAACCACGCCCATATCCCATATAACGGTAATTTAGAGAAATACAAAATCTTCGATAAATCAGTAAATATTGAAGCTAATTTATTCAAAATTGATGATTGCAAAACAAGAACATACATAACAAGAAATACTTTTATGGTACAATTTTGGAAAATGGGCGGGGCACCGCCCACTTATGATCACATATATGTATATCGGTAACCGTTCTACCAATTTGTACCAAACTCGGTGTTGTTATTGTGCTTGCCACATGAAGCAAAGCGTTGAAAATGATTTAAATCGGACTAAAATTACGGCCGCTTTTCATATAACGGTAAATTTCAGAAATGCTTGAAACTTCAATATTTCGAAGTTGAAGGACGCCAATTTACTCAAAATTGATACACCCCGGCTTACCATCTAGCGGTAGGTTTCGGAAAGGTGAAGAAACATATATTTAATACTTGCGCCGGGTATTTAATGTTCGGCTGCGGCCGAACATAGACTTTTTTACTTGTTTTTGCTAATTTTAGTTTGCGAGAGTTACCTATTTGCATTTTTCTCGGAAATTTTATGCATTTTTCGTCAACTTTTAGAATGATGATGGTACCTCTGGGAATTTCTTAAGAACTTTTCGTGATTCCTCCTCTTTTATAACACAATACAAAATCTTAACATTAGCTGTCCGTTGAAGAGGCTATCTCTATCCATAACGACGGGTTCAAGATAAACTTCGGTGTGAGGGCGGTCTCTACCTCGAGAAGTCCGAAAGGATACTATAACAGGGAATAAGAAAGTTGTAGGTATTTTTAAAACCAATAATAATTTCCGACAGAAAAATTACGTAATTAGCAAAAGGATGACCGGCTACAATGCCTCAGTAAATGATCAGATGTTGAGGCCCCAAGAACAAAGAAAGCTTTAAGTGAGCTGTTGATTAGGCGAAAGCAGGGGCCAGTTTGAATGCATCTACATAAAGTGGTGGCACTGGGATGCACTCTTGGAATGATCCAAATCGTCAGTAATTAAACTGCGTTTCAAGAAATGAAAATGGTTTGGTTAAAACCCAGAGGCAGTTTGAGAAGACGAGGTTGTGTCCCCAAAAGTTACTAGCTAGTTTGCCAACTACATACTACCTACTCGACAATGGGCTGCCTCTGGGTCTTGGCACTAGCGACGTTAGTTATGGTATCAATGGAGGTTTCGGTTGGGAGCAAACTTTGTCCTAAACAGCGCACTTTACACCAAAGTATTGAAGAAGCTGTCGATGTCTTAGTCAGTCAGAGTTGGACAATGGAACCATCGGAGTTAGTATCGTACATATAGCCGATTCGGTTAAGGTGTTAATGGAAATTTACCCAATTTATCTGCAGTTTTTTTTGCAGTTTTGGAAGTTGTTAAGAAGCATTCTAGGTATTCAGTGGCAGTCTGACTAGATAATGGTTTAGGTGTTGCCTAACTAAGACTACTTACGCAGGCATCGTGCTTTTCTATAACTGTAAGTTCGGATTAACCAGGTAACTCTAGGCCGTACTAGGAAACAACTTGGTCGCAATAATACTGTGGACTGCATAGCCGAAGTTGGACTGATGAGGGTTATTGATTTGTAAACATCTTAGCTGTCGGTATGGGTAAAATTGGCATTAGCCCATCAGAAAAGTTTTAATTGCTTCTTTTTTTAGTCCAGCAGAAAATCTGTAATTGCTATTTTAGGATAATTTCGGGACTAGTTCACAGATTTTGGAGGACCATTTTGGGACTAATTCTGGACTACATATTTCGAGACTATATCAAGTAATTTTCGGGTCTATTTAGGGGATCATTGTGAGGGTAATTTAAGACTATTATAGGCCTAATTTAGGATTTTAGGAGCATGTTGGGAGTAGTTCGGGATCATTTTGGGACTGATAAAGTACCATTTCGGGACATTTTCAGGACTTGTTCAAGATCAATTCGGGATATGTACGCGAAATTTTTGACCGTTTTGAGAATTGTCCCGGAATATTACTTGACCATTTCGGGACCGTTCGGGATCTGTTCAGGACCACTTCGTAGCTATTTCAGAACCTTTTAGGTACTATTTAGTTCAAGACCATTTCGGAACTAACTCAGGATAATTTCGGGGTAATTAAAAAAATAGTCATGAAATGATCCTGAAATAGGCCTGAACTATTCTCAAAGTCGTTATGAGAAAGCCGTGTACTTCTCCCAAAAAAATAACAAAATGAAACGAAATTAATGTTTAATTTCTAGCACAACCTATTTCGATGGCTGAGTGGAAGATCGACCTATCTCAGAATTCGGTTCAAAAACGCGCTATCTCAACATATTTTCAATTTACATATTTTCAGTTGAGATGGGGATTTTTAAAACAAATTCTGAGATAAGGCGTTTTTCAATAAAATTCTGAAATAGGGCGTTATTCAACCAAATTCTGAAGTGGGGCCTTCTTGAAAAGTTTTCTGAGATAGCGCGTTTTGGAACCGGCGGCCAAAATAGATCGATCTTCCCCTCAGCCGTCGATTTATGAATGTAACCGAATCGACTAATGCTTTGCCAAGCCGTACACAGATGTTTACACATAAAATTCTATTAGTACCTGGTACTCACGCTTTTTTTCGAAGTAAACTGAGGTATAAATTTTTATATTAGGATCTACCAGTACAGTCTAGGCTTAATCAGTTTTTCCTATCGGGCTTAGGTCAGACCAGTTTGCCCCAGGCATAACCAGTTTATCCTATCGCATTTAGGTAGAAATATCCCAGGGGAAACTAGCTTGTCCGAAAGTGCTAAAGTTCAGGTAAGTTTTCAGTACTACGTATTCTTTGCGATAAATGTCTAAAATATATGAGTGACCAAATTTTGCGTCTCTTTATTTAGTCAGAGGGTTAAGTGTGATTACATCAGGTCTACAGAAAGAGGAAGGACTTTAAGCGGAAAATTAATCTTGCCCTTCGTATGGAATGGGCAAACCCCTGGAATCTTAAGGGTCCCAAGGACCTTGATCGCGGTTGGGGAAGGTAGTCCTCTGAGAAGGACCATTAGAGGGCTTAAGCCACCACGTCCAAAACAAAGCCCCGCAAGTTGTCCTCATTAACGGCTTGCAACTTTTAAAAATAGAGTTGGAAATACGAATTACCGATTAGGCCTGGAAGGGCCGGTCCCGCAGGTACATACAACTGGAGTGATTCAAGGGTAATGCAGATTTTTGACAGAAACTATTTGTGTTAAGTAATTGTTTCTTTTTAACTTTTTTTCAGACAATTTGGACTTTGGAAAACTTAGTTATGGAGCTATACTTCCTGAAAATGGTCATTCTGCAAGAAGTGAATTTCGCCCATTGCGAGATTTAATCGGTCAATATAAGAGGCGATTTGAGCAAAAAACCAGCCTTTTGGTACAGACATTCGGAGAAACTGGGTCGGTGCAAACGTGACACTCGTGCCTCTACGTTCACGTCATTCGGCAGAAAATATTGCTGCTGTGGAACGAAGTGGAGACCAACCGCCACAACCTCAATTCGTTATCGTGCTGAGCAATTGAATCTTTCCTACAGCACCGTTCAGTGGATTTTGAACATCTTCACATCTAATTGGACTTCTTGATCAATGGCCGATCACGCTGTGATACATTTGGTGTGGCACAGAACTCGGCCAGGAATTGGAATATACTCGGGTTACTCAGTAAAACAGCGGTCTTGCAGTTGGCAGGATAATAGTTCTCAATATAAAATGAAAGGTCCTATAGACGGTACTTTGTGAAAGATGGAATTTTTCAAAAAGTTCTACGAAAATCTCTAGAAAAAGTCATCGTATATATTTATTTAATTCCTCCACATCCTCCATTTTTTAATTTTTTTTGTCAAATTCGCTAATCTTACCTATGCAGCATTTCATTTTCAGCGTTATCCCCGATTAACAGGCGCACACTTCCTGCATGGAACAAAACTGAAAAGGGCGGTGTGAGCGCGGAAATGGAAGACAATACAATTTAGCGTAATTCTTTGGCTTCAATTAGTGGAGTGTTGGCGCAGCGGTGTTGACAGTTCGCCACATTGGGTGGTGCGAAAGGTAAGCGAGTGTGTGGCAGCAAATGCAACCCTTTAGCTGGCACATCCAATTGTCTGGTCGCAAACACGCATTTGTTGTTGGTGTCGTTTGTTTGGTTGTCAGCAGAAAATTGAAGTGGAGTGATAGAAAAACCTGCAGCGGAGATGGAGGCTTGTTCAGCTTAAAATCTCATTTTATTAATTTGTGTGAATGCCAGCAAAGAGTTTTCGTAATGCACCTTTTAGTGATAATTAATAAAAGCTGCTTGTGAGTATTAAATTTTAAGCTCTCTATAAAATTATGCAAACTAAGCTAAAATTAAATTTCGGTGTGCAATTCGAGTTGTGATATTTATACAAACCTACTTGTGCTTAGAAATATTTGCTGTGTTCAATGTGTTGCAAATTCATCTGCAACAGTCTGGGTAACATAGTTAACTGCATGTGCTGGGTTTTGCGTAGTGAAAAAGCTAGGCAGGTCCATTCACTTTCAAAGTGATCAATACTTTAATGTGATTGTCCGGCGCCAAACTCGAACGATAGGTAGGTGGGGGAGGGGTTTCGAGACCTTGAAATTAAATGGGACAGGACGTCACTCGGCGGGATTGTTAGTTTAATTATTTTTAATCTTGAAATGCCATTGGATGATTTTTGGATGTCTTCGGGTAGCACTGTGTTATTGGCCGTGACGAAACCCTTTGACGAATTTGTCGGGTTTACGATATACCTGTTCTTCTATGACATTCAATGTAAATATGATGCTCTGCAGCTTGTAAAAGCCATGCTGATGTGCTGCTAAGTTCAGATGGTAATTAAAGACCTGATGAGGTAAGGATTGAACTCTTTTCACCACTGTAAAATGCAGAGATGTGGGTTTATCCTAAACATCTTCCACATTCAACGTACTACAAAAGTGGTGTGCCACGAATTGACAGCCTAGGAAAGAAAGTATACTTGGCTGTACGCAGATCCTTTGGCATCAGTACAGATAGACGTACGGGACCAATGGCTTCGAATACTTCAGCTTTCCCAATGACCACTCAGGCTGAATCGCTGACGAAGACAAGTGGCGTGGTAATATTTGACAGTTCACGCTGCCGTTATTTGAATCTTTGTTTTCCCTGGACCAGCTCGGGATGTAGAAAGAATTTTTTTGAATTCAAGGTACTAAAATCTGACGTTAGACGAATACCTGGCGCAGCGGTAAAGCTGCAAAGTCTTAAGATCTTCAATTTACTTGTTCCCGGGTGGTTATCTTCATTTGGCCTAAACTTCTGATTCGGCCGTCCTGGTGCAACTGCACAATAAAGCTGATTAGCTGACGAACATTAGACAGGAATAAAGCGGGCAGTTTCAGCCACCCCCTCACGTTCAACAACTAGAATGATATGGAAACACGGAATAGGCATTACCAGTGAATTGCGCAAAGCCGGCAAAATCAGATTTGTTAAAGGTAATTTTGGCACAATAGCTCGAGGCAATGAAGTCGATGAAGCATGAGTCGCCTTGACCTCATATGACCAAGTAGCTTTATCGTTATACATATTCTGGGGGCATCTCTGTAGTTGATGTCTTCTGCTATAAGATAATAATATACGGAGTTGTGCATGGTGAACAACTGAAAAGATTTAGAGTTTTGTTAACTTGGTTTCTTTGATTGCAATTAGCTTTATGCAATCCCGAAGTTTCTCATGATATCTCGTAAATCTTCCTTGGGGTTGTTTTGGGCATTGGGGTAGCGCACAACCCTCAAATGACCTATTGCAACCAGGCAAGCCCCACCCTTGAAGAAACGTCGCTAAAAGTTTCCTTACGACCTTCCACACAGTCGTCGAAATGCAAGGGCCGAGAGTGTGCGCGGACTGTAATGAACAGACATAGCCGTAATGCCAAAATTCGCGGGAACAGGGGAACACAAACTGCTTGTACATTCCCTTTGTACACATCTTAAGCCAGATAAGTATTAAGACGGTCCGATCAACGATGGCATATGCGGCAGAAAAATCATCTGGCTCGGGGTTGGGTTTGACGCGCGTTAGTCAAAATAGTATGGAGCAACTCTGCTGAATTTTGAGCGTGTTGTTACTTTTTTTACTTTTTCACATTGTCCTCCCTGTCAGTTTTGTGTCATATGTATGTAAAATAAGGACACTGATTAACTGAATCGGTATACATTCTTCAGACCTCCTTAAGAAATTTATTTGAGTGTACATTATTTTGAAAAAAAAAAAAAAATATTTCAGCAGCACTTACTACATAAATGACACAAATATTATTGTCCAAATTTTTATATAATCACAATCTGTGTCTAATTGTGTATGACCAGTTTTTTTATGACTAACAATTTATGTCGAGTTTTTAATGACAAAATGCAAAAAGTTATGCTCAGTTTTTAAGTGACCAAAAATAATGTAAATTTTTCTAACCAAAAATACATGTCCAGTTTTTATTTACCAAAAATGAGCGTTCAGGTTTTAAATCATCAAAGATTTGTGCCCATCTTTTAAGCGACCAAAAATTTATGCTTACTTGCTAATTGGCCGAAAACTGAGCTCAAGTGGTATTAATCCAAAATAAAGTGCAAAAAGTTAAGCTCAGTTTTTAATTGACCAAAAAATAATGTCCACTTTTCTTACCAAAAATTTATGTCCGGTTTTTATATGCTAAAAATGGGCGTTCAATCCTGTAATGACTAAAAAATTGTATGCAGTGTTAAAATTATCAAAAATTGACGTCCAATTTACGTAAAGTACAAGTTTCATTTGACCGAATATTGATGTATATGTATACGAACATACATACATATGTATGCACATCCTGCTTTTTTTTGTTATACGTAAAATTGCATTAACAGTCCGATTTTCCTAAGAAACTTCAGTCATGCTAAACGATATATAAAGAGCTAACACTTCCTAGAATTTTTTTTTATTGTAAGTATTAAATTTAGCAAATGCATGCAAAATAACAATGTAACTTAAAAAAATATTTTTAACTTTCCTAGAAACTGTGAAAGTCACCACCAAACTATGTATGCATTGCAGAAGAATTTCCTAGTAAAAAACTTTATTATTCACTTATCAGAGTTGCTGATTGATACGGAGATATGGCAAGGGAATCGAGCGCAGGTGCATACATGTAGATATATGTACATACAAACATTCATTCATACTGATGTCCGTCATGGCGACGGTTGCTTAGCATTCAAGGACAAAAGTTAATAATATATAACTTCATAACGGTAAATTAACTTGCAGACATTTTCATTTATGCTGTCCTTCATGCGACGCCCACTCGCACACAGCTGTAAGTGGGTGGCAACGCTTGAAATAGAGAAAGGAGAGGCGGAGATGGCTCATTGCCGTCATTCATTGCGTTAATATATGCGTAATTCTTGATAACATCCGGTCGCTTAGCATCCATCGGTCGTCGAATCTACGTCAATGCAATAATTGCGCACTTAAACATATATACATAGTCTGTTTGTACATATGTATGTACAGCGTGGCGACGAATAATTGTTACCTCGGTTTTTTTGAGAAATAAAAGGGTCCTTTATAGATTTTGCGAAAAAGGTAGTTTGTTGTTAATTTTCCACAGATTTTACTTTAGTTGTATTAATTAGTTATTAAATTTTAATCCTTATTTACATTTGCCAGCAGTTTAAACTTTGAGAGAAAAGTTCATTTGGCACGCAAGTATTTTTCAGGTGTATTTTTTCTTAGGCTTTGAATAAAAAAAATACAAAAATGAAAAAAACTGTATAAGCTTAGTTGAATGAATGGCCGTCCTAGTCACCAGTTTCGGGTCTATTCGATTTATGAGTATGAGGCCTTATGTTGGACAAAAGGGGGAGTATAAGAGACCCAAAATGGAGAAAATGTGCCTATGGTTACAGAAGATTAG
>NW_023458560.1:40955021-40961363 GCF_013731165.1 Rhagoletis pomonella
GCATATTTGGGTAATCCGGACGAGGGTTCAAGGATAATCGTAACAATACATAAATGATCAGAATGAAAAGAGAAATCGATTAAGCGGTGACTGTCTGTCCGTCCGTCCGTCCGTCCGTCTGTCCGTCCGTCTGTGCACACGATAACTCGAATAAAAATTAAGATATCTTAACGAAACTTGGTACGTGTAGTTCTTTCGGG
Organism: Rhagoletis pomonella; assembly: GCF_013731165.1. Classification (NCBI taxonomy): domain Eukaryota; kingdom Metazoa; phylum Arthropoda; class Insecta; order Diptera; family Tephritidae; genus Rhagoletis; species Rhagoletis pomonella. Next base: position 40,955,222 of record NW_023458560.1, read on the forward strand.
CGTAGGACGGACGGTATTGAAAATGGGCAAAATCGGACAATAACCACGCCTACCTCCCATATAACGGTAATTTTCAGAAATACAAAAACTGCGATATTTTAGTAACTACTGAAGATAATTCACTCAAAATTGATATTTATAATAAATTTTAGACGAAAAATAAGAATATTAACATATTATGGTTACATGTGTATATCTTGGTAACCACTGCATCAATTTATTCCAAACTTGGCACAGTTGTTGGCCCTGGTACAGCATACCAAATGGCCGAAAATTTTTAAAATCGGACAATAACCACGCCCACATCCCATATAACGGTAATTTCGAGAAATACGAAATCCTCGATAAATCAGTAAATATTAAAGCTAATTTATTCAAAATTATGGTTGCAACAATTCTTTGCCAGGAAATACGTTTATGATAAAATTTTGGAAAATGGGCGTGGCACCGCCCACTTATGATCACGTATATGTATCTCGCTAACCGTTCTAGCAATTTGTACCAAACTCGGTATGTTATTGTGCTTGCCACATAAAAGTGAACCATTGAAAATTGTTGAAATGGACTAAAATTACGGCCGCTTTTCATATAACGGTAAATTTCAGAAATGCTTGAAATTTCAATATTTTGAAATTTAAGGACGCTAGTTTACTTAAAATTTATACACGCCGGCTTATCATGTAGCGGTAGCTTTCGGAAAGGTGGAAAACATATATTTAATACTTGCGCCGGGTATTTAATGTTCGGCTCGGCCCGAACTTAGACTTTCTTACTTTTTTTATTATCCATAAAAGTTTATAAGTTAAGGCTTGCATTCTTCGCCGAGAGGAACGAGTTTGAGCTAGTTCGACAAGCAGGTCATTGTAACTTAAGGATAATGAGCTGGCTGGTGCTTCATTTTTTGAGACCAGATCCAACCAACGCTTTAGGTTTTTCAAGTAACACTCAAAAATGGACGATGGCGGCAGGAGCTGGCTGGTTGGATTGATCCCTCAACAGATTCATTAAATATTTAAAACAGCATGTAACTACCTGCCTAAATAGCCCCTTAGTGGTCATAAATATGCACACCAAAGCAGAAAATCCTGTGAATCAGCTCTACATGACCTTGTAACAGAGATTGAGGTGGGGCTGGAGGCAGGTGAGTACAAAATGGGAGTCTTTGCTGACGTTTGGGGGGCGTTAGACAACGCTACTTTTGACTCCATGTGCTCTGCGGCCAGAAGACATGGAGTGGACGAAACCATCATGAGGTGGATTCACTTCATGTTATCTAAAAATTTTGTTGACCGTGGGGGATCAAGCTAGCCCTTGCACCATGGAAGAGGTTGTGAGAAGATTCCCTCAGGGCGGAGTGCTCTCACCTCTCTTGTGGTGTTTGGTAGTGGACTCCCTACTAACGGAAATGCAAGATTTCGTTCACATTACGCGGATGATGTTTGTGCACTATCATCAGGTAAATCTCTCAGGGAAGTTTGTGTTAAGACACAGAGAACAAGATTGATGAATGGTGCACTTTGAAGGGTCTTGCTGTCAATCCCAGCAAGCTAACCCTAGTCTTGTTTACGCGGAAAATAAAATTGGAAGGTCTCCAGTGCTTAGAGGTGTAAACCTAAGTCTTTCCGTGGATGTGAAGTATTTAGGGGTAACTCTAGATGCGAAGCTGACATGGAAACTCACGTCGAGCTGAAGGTAAATCGAGCGCTGATAGTTTTCGGACAGTGTTGAAGAAACTTTAGCAAGACCTGGGGTCTGAGACCGGCTATGGTGTCGTCACGTACTTTTCTGTAGTATGGTGGCGCAGCACCACGGTCAAAACTACGGTATTTGTGTTAAACAGGATACAAAGGAGCGTGTGTACAGGCATTATGGGCGCCATGAGTACAACGTCGGGACCGGCTCTTACTGCTCTGTTGAATTTGCCGTCTCTGGATTTAGCGATCCAAGAAGAGGCAATGAAAACCATGTGTCAACTGCAATCTTTTGGTCTGTGGCACGACAATCGGAGTTCCGGGCACAGAGATCAGTTCAGAAGGTTGTCAGAGCAATATGCTTTGTTTTTGGCACCAAATGACAAATTAATGCCTGGAGTCCCCTTTGGTAGAAAGTACGTCATTGCATTGCCTACAAGGGAACAATGGAGAGATCCAGAGACTCTTTTGGGAATCTCGGTGAAAACTTTCTATACCGACGGCTCAAAGACTGAAAATGGTACTGGAGCTTGATGGCATTTGGACGGTAACTTTAGATGCTTTTGCGCTTTGGGTGCAATGACAACGGTATTTCCATCGGAAGTCTTTGTAATACTGAAGGTGGCAGACTGGATAATTGACGAAAGGTGGTGCGGACATAAAATCGGGATCTGCCGTGACAGCCAAGCTGAAGGTCCTGAAAACCGCTGGCACCTCTTCAAAGTTAGTCCAGGAATGCAAGTTGGGGCTAAACTCCGTTACAAGGTGGAATGAGCTTAAACTTGTGTGAGACCCGTTGGTGCACTATTGACACCAGCAAAATAACCAAGTGTTTCCTGGAAAGGTCTGACAGGGTGGTAGCAAAATTTCTTCTCACACAAAGAAGGAGTGATCTACGAGTCCTGATATGACGACATATGGTCTCCATAGGCATCATCGACGATCAACTGTGTACATCGTATTTGGAGGACGAGGATAGTACAGAACATTTTCTCTGCCGCTGTCCGGCCTACGCCAGACTCCGACGGTACCTTTTTGGGTCGGTTGTACTGAGAATGGACGAAGTTTAAACCTTTTTTAAGAACTAAGTTTAACTTGAATTAAGGGAGTAAGATAATTTAAATATATACCACAATATGGGTGTCAGACGAAAAAAATTTAGCAAGGTTTCAATTTGAAAATATTGTGAGCAGGGTTGCCAACTGTTTAAGAGTCGAATTTAACTAAGTTATGCACAAGTTATATAAAATACTAAAATATACGCGTCAAACAAAAGAGTGTTAAGAAATCTTTAGTTCGAATGCTTAGAATATTAAAAAGGGCTGCCACCTGTGTAAAAATTAAGCTCAAATTATTAAAAATTCAAATGGATTATTAAAATATGGATATCGATTGGAATAGGTTTGAAAAAGTTATATTTCTAATTTATATTTAGGAAGGTTGCCACATATTAAAAAAAAAGAATCAACTTAATCCATCAGGTAATTGAAATAAGTATCACAATGTCAGATGCAAGAGGTTTAGTTTTTTCTAAACTATATTTAGGAGGATCGATTTTTACCACTTTTAATATTTGTGAAGCCACAGATTTCCAATTTCAATAAGTAACCAGCTCCATGCCAGCCCAACACAGATTTTGTATCAAACGATTCTCGCAGATATTGCTACAGATATCTACATATATAACTTCCAACTTCCCTCTTCAGCAACCAGTACAGCTTCTGCGTAGTGCAAACAATTTAGCAGAATGCCCAGACATAAAAGTAAGCAATACACAAAATGTGCTGCCATGAAAAATAACATTTGCATATGTCAACAAAAAACGAGGTGGAAATGGGAAAGGATTTATGTACTTTATGTGCGAGTGGATACATAACCGAGCTTTAGCATTTGAACTTGTAGCGTAAAAACTTGGAATGTTAAAAAATAAAACATTTTCGAGTAAACAAAAGAGAGATGCAAAATTGAAATTTGAAATGTGGAAAGTTTAATTACACTAAAAGAGTACGGAACAGGGATCCAAGCCGCCCAAGTGCACGTGAGAGCGAAGACGAACAATTGAAGTATTCGGAAGAGATGGCAAAGGGGCGGACATTTATTGACTTAGTGGGCGATGAACTATGGCAACGTGGAAAAGGCAAGACAGAAAAGCAGTTAATGTTTGTATGTATATCATACGCATCCTTTGGGTATGCTTCTAATGCTCTGCTCTTCCCGTTCAAATAAATAAACAATTTAAATAACAGCAAGCATTGTCGGAAAATTGTTACGTCAGTTTATTCCATTGATACGTATTTATTTACTACTGCTTAATGTTGATATGTAAATTTCTGCATCGCCCATAGAAAATGCGTCCACGGCTCTATTTGCCAACACACAAATTGTGCCGCACTTATGTGTTTGCTAAATCCATGCAATCTTGCTCGTACTTAGTTCAGCTCAGCCGAACAGAACTTAGCCAGCTCACAGCGATACATACGCACGTGTATCCATCCCCTCGGTGGCTGTATTTAGTAATGCTTGTATGTTTTCGTTTATTTGCTAATCCCTTGATCGAAAAATTATATGCCTGGCGGTTATTAGAGTTGTAGATCTGAGAAAAAAATAAAAATTGCAACATTAATAAGACTATTTTAATTTATGGATGAGCGTTGAGTAAAATATTCCCTTCACGAAAAAGGTATGTATGTATGTGTGCATGTAAAATTTTTTGGATTTTGTGAGCTTCCAATAAAAAGTATTATCCGCAATTAACTCCACAATGAAGCCAGTATCCCTAGGACAATCGCATAAATCAAACCTCGGATGCTAATTTTGGGAGAAGCCAGACATTATAACTGAATTGGATTGATTACGGAAGATCTTCGGAAGGCAGATGGGTTTGGTGAGACCACTATTAGTAAAAATTTAATGTTGGCCGGACCAGGCATCGAATCATCCCAGCCAACCAGCGGACTCCGCAGGCTGTACAATTAGGACTCGCTGTGCGGTGCGCTTACGCTCCTAGGGAGGCTCCGAAAAGAGTCCCAAAGGAGCATATCCGCCGGAGAAAGGTGCCTTTTCAATATATATGAAACAGTGTGCCTTTAGGACGCCTTAAATGAGTGATTTCGGAGTCCAAGAAAGATCCCTCATATAATCCGCAAAGGACTCCCCTAGTCGACCATGATTTTGTGAAAAGGACTCCTTAAATCATCCGAAGACAACTTAGACCGAGTGTTTTAGGAGTGCTCCGATAACAGACCGAAAAGCAGGATTCACGGTTTTTCAAAATGCTCCTAATATAATTTATATACGGCCCTATCGCGAATCTCCCACGAACAAATATTCCCAAATATTATAAAACAAAACAAAAACAATGTTTCTCAATTTGATTTTGTTTTGCATGTTAAATTATGTGAACGATTTATTCACATGGAATTGGCAATAGAACTGATTTCAAATTTGTATATTATTTCTTTTTATCGAAAAAATGTAAATTAAAGAAAATTATTTAACATGATATTCAGTAAAAAAAGAAAAAATATGAAATAAATAAATAATAAGACGTTCCGGTGAGGTGGGGAACCACTCGCTCTATTGATTTCTTTCCCAGAACCAGCTAATTTTCTAATAAATGCGTCTGAAAAGTTCTAAGTTTAGCCAAAAGTAATTTTTTATATGTTATATCTTACCTCCAAATGCATTGTTATCTGCCATAACCTCAACAGCTTTTTGCAGTGTCCCTTGCCAGGAATATTCGGAAGCGACGACACCTTCTTGATTGAATCAGAATTGATTGAATTTTCATCTTACAAGCTAGAAAGAAAAGAAAAGACAAGATAACAAAAAACACTTTGACTCCCTTTCCACTCCATACTCGGAGCGCTCCGGAATAACTCATTCGACGTGTTACTGTGGGAGTCCTTTGTGACTCCATATTCGGAGCGCTCCGAAAACGCTCCTTCCAGGTATTGCTGTGGGAGTCCTTTTTCACTCCATATCTGGAGCGCTCTGCATTTGGCTAGCTGGATTACTGGGTTATTACGCACCTCTTGTTACTTGACTTGACAGACGCGGTCTTTTTTTTTTACAAATTTCATATTTTAGAAATATATGATGCTTTTCTGGAACCTTTCTTAAAGTATTAACGTCGCACGCGATCCTCTACCTTACCACCTTGTTGTATGCCACATAAAGTTTAGACGAAGAGCCCGAAGAGATAGAGATTAAGATTAATGTTATTGAACAGCGCAGGGGGCTGTTTATGGTGCAGTTGACGGCAGCGGGGGCGAATGTGACTGGAGCAGGTCTTCCAAGGGTGGCGACGGATGTGGACGGTGGCGGTGGGGGCTGCGAAGTAGGCGGCTGGAAGTGGAGGATGGTCACTGCAGAACGAGGGCCAGCGAAGAAGTTTCGCCAAATTGGTTTGCGGGGGCTTTACGCGAGCGAAAGGTAGTGTAAGACGCCTG
>NW_023458560.1:40961463-40983463 GCF_013731165.1 Rhagoletis pomonella
AAGAAGTTGATACATTAGGACACATTGTCAATTTAAGGCAATCACGGTAACTGTTCAAATCTTCCGGCGAATCATTTGTTAAATAATTAAAGTTGATTTCCTTCAACATCAGCTTCACATTTTCATGATAAATGCAAACGCATACTGTATGAGTTCCGCTGCTTCCTGCCAAGACGCAATGTTTTGGCCTGAGCTGGGTAAATTTTGTGAATCCAATTTTAATATTCTCGTGTTCAGATTGAAAGCTCGCGAACAGCTCATTCAGGTTGCAGAGAATTATCCTCTTCTGCATTTGAACTTTCTTACCGTCAATTCGTACAGACACCCAGTCTTTCATCCCTGGCATCAGGCGACTCATATCATCGCGCTGATAAAACTGAGTCACTAGAGCTTCAGTTTTGCACTCTAAAGGTTTTCCTTTCTTTGTGTTTGGGAGTGTGAGTATGCCATGCTCTGCAACTAATTTTTTAGCAATCCTGGCTTTTCTTTCTGATGTTCCAAACTCAGCCATTGTTTTTGCGCGACTCCATGTCGGTGGAGCAAGCGTGAGAAGTTGAAGTGTTTTTATTTGCTCAAGTACTTTTACTGCATCCTTGTGGTATTGGTTTTGGCACTCATCCCTTGAAGTCATATTTTCTTCAGTAAAGTTGGAGCCATCGTCATCGGAAATTCGGTCATCCTTCTCAGATTCAATATGGTCTCTATCTGGAATAACGTCTTCACAAGGCTCATTACTTTTCGAAGTCGGTAATTCCTTCAATTTGCTGAGCTCTTTCCTGCACGATCCACAAATTCGCATCCGTTTTGATAGCGTAGGGAATTTTGATATGAAAGCCGTCGTGTGTCTGAAGAAACGTGGTTTTTTTTGTTGAAGGGATTAAAGCAAAAAGAAGCAAAAATTTCTTTATCAAGCTTAGCCTTTTTATGAGCCATAGCTACTGAAAATATTAATTATGTAAATAACACAACCTTTATTTTAACCCTGTTTCTAAAAAAGTGGTCTTCAAAATGACCATACACTGCCTTCATAAACTATAGCTGATTTATTATAGCTACTTATAGGTTGCGCGAGTAGGTATGAATATCTATTGAGAAAAGGTTTGGACGAATCTGCTGTGGTTAGGTACAAAGAAAAATCTTAATCATCCTTAACTACCGGAAAATCCCATATTCTTCATACCTTTTAAATATTGTGCTTGTAGGTATGCAAATCTAATACTCAAAATTCTGCAAAGCTATTAATAAAGAGTTTGGATGCACAAAATCGAGTACCTGCTGTGGTAGACTACGAAAAATCTTAATCATCCTTAACTACGGGAATGGCAGTATCGAGGGTATGAAACTTTGGTTAGGCGTGTTATATACCATTGGAAAGGTAATTGTATATACCTTCTCATATAAGTTTTATTTTCAGGTTTCCGAGACACTTACACAATAATACGAAAAAAAGAAGACAATAGGTCATATATTAAAAATTAAAAAAACCGCTGTTTCGAGTTACTAAACGCTAATTTTGATTGATACACAAGTTGCATCCCACTAAGCGGCCACAAAGCTCTTAAAGAAAAATACCTAAGCTTTCTTTTGAGCAAAAAAAAAAATGAAAAAAAATACCCCTTTTTGAAAAAAAAACATAAAAATTATTTTTTATTTAAAAAAAAATTAAAAAAAATTCATTTTAATTAAAAAAAAATAAAATTTTTAAAGACTGAAGAGAAATCTATCGAAAACCTTCCTGAAAAAATTGTCTAAATACAATAGGTAATTAGTTATATGGATCCGAAAAAACGGCCGTTTGACCAAAATGTCAAAATTCTAGACCCTCCAACTCGGAGTGTGTTTGACCGATCCCATTGAAATTTTGTGTCATAACTACTATTTTTTAGGACTAACCTTGGTGCAAATTTCATCCCGATCGGAAGACATAGATTTCAAAAGTTGGGTCACTTGAGGTGAAATGCCCCATATGTATGTATATGTATGTACATATCTAGCTACTAGCTTTTGCCCGCAGATCCACCCGCATGAAGTTCGGTTTAACGTTATGATTTAAAATGTAACAAAAAAGAATCGCAAGATATTCTGTTCTGCATCGTTTGACATCCATATTGTATTATTTTATTAAATTTAATTTAGCATTCAAATGGCTGGCAACCCCCAACAAAATATTTTCGAAATAAAACCCCTTTTGTTGCTTTATTGTTGTTGTAATATGTCGTTGAAGTAACTAATTAAGTTTAATTACTTCCGTAGTGTTATTAAGCTTTGTACCATGATTTGTTTGTTAGCGAAAATGGAAAATGGAGTTTAATTACCTTAAATCAGATAGCAACCCTTTTTAAAAATATTTTCGAAAGAAAGCTTTCTTACGCCTCTGTCGATTAACATCAATGTGTGTAATGCAATATTAATGAAAAAATGGAATTTCGCTTTTAAACAGGTGGCAACCCTCTTCAAAATATTTTAAAAATAAAGCTTTCTTAAACCCATATTGTAGAGCTTCATTTTACTTATTCATTTTATTGAATTTAACTTTTTAAATAGGTGGCAGTACTCTCTAAACTATTTTCGTAATTAAGCTGTTTTTAATCTCATTCTTCTGGCATCTTTAAAAATATCGTTGAACTTATAATTTGACTTTCTAAACTGGTGACAACCCTTTTCAAAAATATGCCAAATTGTATCCAAAGGAAGAGTAACAAACATACGCTCGCACTCACAAACTCTCACTTTTATAACATTAGTAGGATTTCAATTAACTTGACAATTAATTTGATTTAAAATTTGTAAACTGGTCGCAAGCCTTGTTTCAAATATATTCGAAATAGATACAGCTTCCTTAAACAGCTCTCGCGGGTATCAACTCATATTAAAATATTTTATTTAACCGGTAAATTAAATTTATTTTAAAATTCTAACCTGGGGGCAACCCTCGTCAAAAAAGTAAGTGAAAAAAGCTTTCTGAAACCTTTCCCGTTTGGTAGCCTATTAAAATATTTCGTGTATCTTGTTAATTAAACTGATTTTACCTTTTATAAAAGATAGCAACCCTCTTCTTATGCTGATATTGCTACCCACTTACTTTTAACATACATGAACTAACAGTAGGCCCAAGAAACCGTCTTTTTCGGCAGCGTCGGGCCAAATAGAGATTTCGGGCAAGTGAAATTAATTTTGGTGTCGGTGTGTGGTATACTTTTACGAGTACAAGCCGGATATATGTACATACACATGTTGGTGTCGAGGCTTGATAGGTAGGAATTTTCTACAGTACAGGTAAACTTAGATTATCAATGGGGACGGCCGTGGTACCTCATCCTTTAGAAATTTAGAGTTGAACAATTTCGGCAATCTCCTCGTCAGTACTCGCTATATCGCTCAGTCCCACGAATCTTAGTATGCTCCTCCAAAGTGGGGGACATTCGCCTATCGGATTCCGCCCCATCCTTCTCGGTTTTGCAGCAGTCATTATTAGACATCCCCGAGTCTCTCCGCATACCTCCCTAAAATTACATCATCTTCGCTACACCTGCTTACGGAGAGCACTCGTTAACAAATTTTAACAAATTAGTATTAGGATTTCAGTAAGTCCGAAAGAAAAACTGGTTAGGCGAGAAATGCCACGCGTTTCGTAACACGCCATATAAGATGGTCTCTGCTACATCTTTAAGCTTCTTTGGCCACCAGAGTGAGGTTCTCTGATCTTCTATACTGTCGATTGTTCGATATTGGCATCCGGCAATTGAACTGCGAAATATGTTTAAACATAAACAGCTTTGCTTCGATCTTCCTAGTTCCTTTATTGACCGCAGCCTTAAAAGCTAACAGCTATTCCTTCGATCTTTCTCGTTTTTTCATTGACCGGAGCCTTATCTCACCTACACCTCACCTACAAAGTCAACGGCAACCCTTTTTACCATCTTTGCGAAGCAGGTCGACCTGCGATTCGGCATCCACATCGATAACAACGGAATACGGGGATGAATAACCCGCAAACTTTAAATGTTGCTTTGAGCGCTTTCTCTACTTCTTCGCACAGCCAACTCTAGTTACAAAAATTTTACAGATCCACAAAAAGGTCGTTAAATAGCTCGTCGGCATCACTTGTTACCAAGGCAAAGAAAAATTTCTATCTGGCCGCTTCGAAACCAAATTGCACCTGTGCGGTTGCCTAGAAACAGTAGGATACAGTGGGCGAAGATTTAGACTTGTGAGAACACCGCACTACGGACAGCAAAGAGATGGTTTCTGTCGTTGTCTGAGCATCACTTATACAGCGAGGCCCAAATTCTCCCAGTTAAGGATCACAATTTTATGCTCAGAAGTACTCATGAAATTTGATGGATAAACATCTGTGTTCTAAACTATTCCCTAACTTGACGCGAAATGGGCCCGAGAAACTCTTGAACTCGTCCCGAAAAGATCCCTAACTAGGCCCGATCTAGTCCCAAAAATGTGGGGAAAATGTGAATCAGACCCGAAATGGGCTGTATGTAATGAAATGAAAGGTTTTCTAAAAATTTTCTGCTGGGTTAATGAAAATTGTATCCATACCAAGGGCAAAGATGCTTACATATCAAAAATAAACCTAAATTTGGACTTCCCTGCTTTTTTATCGCTCTAACAATCAACTGCTGATGAAACATTTTCCTTCTTTTTTAAGTTAAACGCTGCAATTATTTCTTAATGAATATTCATTTATATGATTTCCTTCCAAAGATATTCAGGTATACGCACTCCGCATATCTGCTGCTAGCAATTTTTTTGCGTTACTATGGCCTCCGACAATAAAGCGATTGCTTGCTCTCTCTTCTGTCCCATCTTATTGGGTAACCATGCAGTCGCATTTGCTACGAAACGTTGAAATGGTCCTGCCGCTCTGAACGGAGTGCCACCAAGGCAACGCTTAATCATATCACCTTCCACACGATTTAACACAACGCAACGCAGGTGGAGGGGTGGATGCTGGCGGAGTAGCGGAAATGTACCAATGTACGCGTAACAAGCACTAAAAGTGTAAAAGAAGTAGAAGTAGTACAACAACAATGTAAAGCCAACATAACAACTGTCCATCATCATCTTCCTCCAACTGGGTTCCCATTTTTGTTATATTTATACACTGATCCTCTTTGCTATCTTTCTACGCATTATCACTTCACTTCTCTGCCGCTCATTTCACTAAGCCTTCGTTCGTTCATTGGTGTAAGGAGCGGAAGTGCAACCGTGACGAAAAAAATAACCATGCGGAGAATAGAGTCGTCGTGGGTGGTTATGATACGTTGGATAATATTTTATTATCAGCTTGTTTGGTGTAGTGATTTAATGCGTATGTTTGGTGAAAAGCTCTTAAGACGCCTTAATATTTAAGATTTTAGGCCAGTGGAAATGAGGGTGACGGGTCGGAAAGAGCCTTAAACAATTTTCTCAGTGCTCAAAATTTATGAGTCTAAAATTAGTCTTTCTTTCGTCACAAATATGATTCTGAGACCAGTCAACCACACAGACCAGTTCCGCACTCTTTTGGCGTCAAAAATTCTGAGTTGAACAAAAGTGAAAGCTCAGTTATGCAAGACTTAGGGCTGGTTTCTGCAACTCAACTTAACTTAGTTTAGACAATTTTTTGGACTTAGTCAAGAATAAGCTGAATAAAAAGTAGGCTAACTTTTGACTTAAGTCCAAAAAATGGTTAAACTAAGTTATATTTGCTCGTTTCCCTGCTGGTATGAATTGCCGAATTATCATGTTGAAAAATGCAATTTCTTTCATTGCACTCAATAACTGGTTTGAGAATGGGAATATAGTCTTAACTCTGCATTTTATTTGAGCGCAATTGCAACTCAAGAGTACAATCGGATGTTATTGCGCACCCTACACAATCACATTTCCGCGACCGAAGTTCATCCGACAAAAAATGCGTCGTTCTTGCCGTAAATCGTTCTAGTATCCATTCAATACATTTGTACCATCGATATTGAATTTCCTTTCGTCTGAAAAGATAACCTAAGCCAACTTTTTAATAGTGAATTTTAAGTTAAAATAACCATTTTATCAACTTGGAGAATTCCGGTCATTCGCCATGTTTTTGCTAGCGAAATCCTTTCGAGCAGTTTTATAATGTAGCAAAAAACCCGGAGGCGCGATCATTTCACCATACTCGTTGTGCTAGAAATGTTTTAAGGCCCTCCAAATTGTTTGACGTCCAACGGATCTGAACTTCTGGATCTCTCTAGGGAACTTTACCAGACGACGACTCTATAAAACGTAGTGCCACAGATCCTAGAAATTACTTTGGGCTGTACGTCGGTACACCCGTGTTTTAATTTTTTGAAATTATGAGAAACTGTCTTTTACTCTTAGATGGACATTAGACCGTTCGTTAAAAATAAAATTTGGTTTGCCGGGCGGAAAAAGATGTCTTTTGGTCTAAAAATAAGCTGTGCCAAATTTTACTCGAATATGATAACTCTAAGTACTTGCGCGTTGCATTTGAAAATTTAGAAAACCATATGCATTCTGGGAAAATTTTTTAAAACAAAATAGTTGAAAGTCGTGAACCGATTTCACTAATAAATTGACAGCTAACTCTTAAACTGATAATTTGATTGCAAAACATTGTATAGCAGGTTCATATGGATTTCAAAGACCTTTCATCTGGTGGAGATCCCTTTGCGGTGTGATAATCACAACCGGATATTTTTGGAAAAAAATGAAAATGCTGTTTTCTCAATTTGAAAAAAAACGATAATTTCGCAAATTCTTAAAACCTATTCTACTTTTTTAATTTTCGGCCTCATATTCACATTGTGTGAGTTATTTTACATAACAAATGACTATAAAATTCACGACTTTCAACTATTTTGTTAAAAAAATTTTTCCCAGAATGCATATGGTTTTCTAAATTTTCAAATGCAACGCGCAAGTACTTAGAGTTATCATATTCGAATAAAATTTTGCACAGCTTATTTTTAGACCAAAATACATCTTTTGCCGCCCGGCAAACTGTATATTTAAAAAAGAAGTTGAAATAACGAACGGTCTAATGGACATACATATATAGTTTCTGAGTCGCGCCCATTTCAGGCTGGCAGCTGATTTATACCTAACAAACTCACTCGCTGACTTGAAAATTTCGATTGCCAATTCATGTTTTCCGCCTACAACAAAAAAAAAATGAATATTCCTAGCTTTAATAGAAATTCGTTTCACTGCCTCTCTTCACCTCTGCATTTGGGTCTCGTTGACAATTTTACATGCAACATACATACATACATACATATGCATATACATGCTTTTGATGCAAGAGTTCATTATGAACGGCTTAACAGATTTCCCTTGAGATGCACTAAGCCGTTTCACATACGAGAATAAACAACAACAACGACAGCAGCAGGGGTAGCAGGAGCAGAGGCAGTGACAACCAAACGACAATCACAAATATGTGAATGGAGTTGTAGGATTTGGAGCATATGACTTATGTACATTAATATCTACATTAGTGATGTGCAGAACCGAGGAACCGGAGCCAGAGAAGCGGGTAGTTTAGTGAAACGACCGGTCCGGTTCTTATAAGAACCGAAAAATGGTTCCGGAAGAAACGAAACTCGATTCCAATAAGAGCGAAAAACGGTTCCGGATGAATCGAAACTCGATTCCAAATGAAGCGAGAAACGGTTCCGTAAGAAATGAAAGCCGATTCCAAAAGAACCGCAAATAGTTCCGGGAAAGCGGAAACTCGATTCCAAAAGACCAGAATAACGGTGCTGTATGAAACGAAACCCGATTCCAAAAAAATCGAAAAACGGTTCCCGAAAAACCGAAACTCGATTCCAAGAGAACTGAGAAACGGTTCTGTAAGAACCTGGGCTCGATTCCAAAAAACTCGAAAATGGTTCCGCAAGAATCGAAACTCGATTCCGAAAGCCTCGAAAAATGGTTCCTGAAAAACCGGATCTCAGAAAAACCGAAAAAATAAATAAAAATGCCATTCTGAGTTGACCTACAAAATTTTCTTCGGTTCAAGGCACTAATATCATAAAGCCGCCATATACCCGATCTGGCCGACTTACATCAACTTCGATACTTTTGATGTTATTTACTTGAAATTCGGATACGTATACGTACGTTTGAGTTGATCTACAAATTTTTTTCTTTGAGTTTGATGTTATGCTAGTTTTCTTCCTCAGCTGACAGCGATTTAAATGCGTCAAAAGAGCAGCTACAACGTCGAAAAAATTGTAACATTACTTTGTTTAAAATGAAACCTTAACGTAGGAAATGCTCATTTAAATTTAATATCAGGTATTCAATTTTTAAAAAATTCTTGTAATACAAATATCAACTAAGGAATGAATGTTTATTTATTTTCTTTGCATTACTTACAATAAAAATAAATTGAATTTTTCTAAAAGCTTTTTTAAATCTTTTGTTGAGATATTCCGATAGGGCCTATCCTGTCACCGCTTTTTTGAAAACCGGTCCAAATTATTGGTTCTCCTTAAAACCGCACCCAACAGAACCGGTTCTTTAAATACTCGGAACCGCACATCACTAATCTACATATGATGACTTTTAGCTATGTTTGACATACTTTAATATGGCCAAAGTATTTGTGCAAAGTTCTAACAGAGTTTTCGAAAATGTTGAAGAGCACTCGTGTCGAGGAGATATAAGGAGCTGAAAATTTAAGAATTTATTGGCTTTTTTTTCAGTTGAACAGGCGATGCAATGGAGATGTGTGTGTGCTGGCTGATTACATTTAAGCTCTGCTTTAACGAGCAAAATCGGATTTGAAGCAAATAAAAAAGTGTAGCATGCAAAATAACAAAGATACACGAATAGGTTTCATGGCCACTGGAAAACTAATTATCGATAAATTTCTAAACATCAATCAAAAATTTTGCCACCTTCAACGGAACACATATGTACATTAGGGTGGTGCAAAAATGCATGTGAAAAACAAAGTCGGAATTTGTATGCTCTCCGATAGAGATTATAGGATTATTCTATACCGAAAAAATATACCCTCATTTTTGTAGTTTGAAATCAAAAAATATTTAGACGTCGCTCAAAGCGCCCAAATTTTTCCATGTATTTCATAGTTATGGGAAAAAACAACTTTTCGTAGAATTGGCATAGAATTCTTGAAAATCAATATTTTTCAATCGGGAAACTCTCCTCCTCTATACGAGATTCCCAATAATAATATCCAATTGTTTATTTAACCATTTTTTCATAGTAACTATATGTTATAGGTATGCCAAAAACCCCAGAAGTCCACAGAAAATGCAAGAAGGGAACCAATAAAAAATCTTTAGTATTAAAAAATTGTTAAATAAACAATTGGGTATTATTATTGGAAGAGTATCAATATTTTTTTAATTTCAAAATTAAAAATAGGGGTATATTCTTTTCGAAATAGAACAATCCTAGGGGACGAGAGTATTAAAATTCCGACTTTACTCTTTTTGAACCACCCTAAAGGACATAAAAGTGTCTATATGTAAATATGTAGTTTAAACGCATAATTTGTCAAGCGACTAACAAATGCAATAGTCAGTCACAAAAATCACCCCCTACCAGCCAGACGTTGAATGAAATAACTTAACGCTGGTAATTACTAGGTATTCATATCCATATTTATTTGCGGTAATAGTCCCGTTGCCTGCTGCCACAAAAGCGAGCGGCTATTATGTTCATTGTCATGTTCGATATAATGACCAAGAACATGAAACTAATAATTAACGGTAACGCGCGCACAAAAAAATGCAGAGAGCAAAAATAGGGATGCGCCAAACAAGCTACCACGGCCGGCGCAGCTCAGACTGGCAAAAAGGCATTTCGATTTGGAGTCCAAGGGAAAAAACAACAAATGCTTATCATACTCAACCATCAGCTGACAAACGGGCAAACGCAAGCTGGTCGCACGCCTGATTTAGCGATAGGTATGCCATACATATTTACCTGCGTGCTACGCTGTGGTAATGAAAATAATCTGTCATCAAAGTGAAAACTCCAACCCTCAGCAACAGTAAACTCCCCTCCCCACATGCTAGCCTATCAAGCCATCATCACTACATACATATGTACATACTTTGTATTGTCGCTCGCTGTCGCCTGCTTTGCAACTCATTTATTAAGTTGTGTAAAAGCCGGGAACAGGTGGGTGTAACCACAACAAAAACAACAAAAATCTTTTAGCTGCTATCCACTCACTCCACTTCAAAAAGGAAAAGTTAAACCCCGTTAAACAAAATTGCTGTTTAGTTGCCAGAAGCGTAAAGCGAGTAGTTGTTAGGCAGGATACATACTTATTTACGTTAATGAATATGATTACGTATCTGTGACTTTTTCTATTAACTCAATATAAATCGTCACTTTGCAAAGGGTGGGCGAACGACTGTCGCAAATACAAAGGCAAGACAACTCAGCGTGCTGAGTGATGTGGTGGGTGTGCTTGCCAGCAGCTGAGGTTGGTAGTGGGGCGAAGGACAGAGTTGGAATTGTATAAAAGGGTTGCTTCCGCTACTATATTTGTATGAACATATGCACACACCCAGCAAGCATTTTCGAACGCGCAAGCATCCTGAGAAGCACTTGTACTCTTACCGTTCATGGAGAAAATTCTGAAAAATAAAGCTCCTACAAATTAATCTGCAACATTCTTGGGTGGTTCTTCTGGACTCAGAATAAAGTATTAGACTGATAGCGTCGAGCAACGCTTGCATGTTCATGAGCACCGGACTAACGGCGATTCTAGCTACAATAGTTGAACGTCTTTTATAAGGCCATTGAGAGACAGTAGGTAAGATAGTTTGAAAGATTAAAGATTTTGTTTATTCTGGCACGAAAGTCTTGCAAAAAAACTTTCTTGCCAACTTTAATGTTGAAAAGCTCTTTTGACAGAAAGCGCGAGATTCGAGTCCTCGAGCGGTGGTTTTTTTTATTTTTTATTTGCTATTTTGTTTTTTTTTTGTTATAACATTATTTTTTTATTTCATTTGACTTTTGGAAAAATATATTTTTTTCTTTTTATTTCAATTAAATTTTTTTCGATTTAATTTGATTTTCATTTTTAGATTTAATTGTTTAAAAAGAAAAATATTTTTTTAAATTAATTTTCAGGAACTTTTTTTATTTTATTCATTTTTTAATATAAATATATCGGCCTCTTTGCGCAAAATTATCGTTATGGCTTAAATCCCAATAGCTACCCCAAAAATTTATTGTAAATTTTATCGTATGTGACAATGAATTTATACCTGTGAACGAAATTATCGTATGTGCTAAGAAATTAGAATATGAAGACCTTTCTACAAAAAAAGTCTTACGAAAAGTTATATTTCTCAATTATCAGAGGATATCTGAACTTTGGTATTGATGGTGCTAGCCAAAGCAGCGAAGCATACAAAAAAACACTCCTGTAAAATTTTGCTTTTACAACATACGATACTTTTGCGCAAAGGGGCGATATTATTACTAATATATATTATTTTTAAAATAAAAATAAAAAATTTGTAAATTGTAGGAACTTTGTTTTCTTTTTAATTACTTTTCTTTTAATTTTTCGATTTGACTGTTTTAAAAAGAAACATATTTTTCATAGCATGTGATTTTTAGCAACTTATTTACTACTTGTTTTCTTTTTTTAATTAAATTTTTTTCTTTAGTTAATTTGTTTTTATTTTACGTTTTACATTTTATTGTGTTAAAAATAAACATGTTTTTAATAACATTTAATTTTCACAAACTGATTATATTAAGCTTTTTTTATTATATTCTTTTTTCTTTTTTTTAATTTAATTTTCTTTTAATTATTAGTTTTTATTGTTTTAAAAAGAAAAATATATTTCATTTAATTTCATTTAATTTTTAGGAACTTATTTTATTTTTTCTTCTGTTTAATTATTTTTATTTTTTCTTTTTAATTTAATTTTTTTTAATTTGGTATCTTATTGTTATACAAAGTAAAATATTTTTATAATGAGCCGAATTCTTGCTTTCGTACGAATCGAAAATTTTAAGTTTTTGTTTAGAAATTCAATAGAAAAATTTAAAATTTTCTATTAGTACGAAAACAAAAATACGGTCTTATATCATTTAAGTTTTAAAAACTTATTTAATTTTTTAAATTTAATTTTTTACTTTTCTTTTAATTTTTAGTTTTTGTTGTTGTAAAAAGAAAAATATATGTGTATAGCCTATACCAAACGTTAGGTCAATATAATTTTGGGATCAATCAAAACGTCCGAATATTTTTTAATTTAAATTTTACTTAGAATTAAACGTTCGTTTCGTAGTAATGACTAAAAGAAACTATTTTCTTTGAAATTTTGGAAAAAATATTGAAGAAGTGGAAAAAATAATCAAACTTGGTGTAAATTTCAGATTTATTCCAAAAATTTTCCACATGTTTACAATGTGCTCACAAAACTTATTGTTTCTGTGAATTGTACAAATATTCCTCTTTCCAAAGCCATATAAAAACTTAAAATTGGTGAAAAAGTAATCGATTTAAAAACTAATTAGTGCCAGAAGTCCTGCGAAAATGGTTTTTTAAGAATGATTTGAAAATTTGACCTCTACTAGGTCACTTAAAAAGATCGTGGATTTTATTTTTTTTATTTTGTAACTCCGCGTTATTGTGGTTTCTCCACACAAATTTTCATTAAAAACGACCTCGAGTCCAACGAGATTGTTATACTGAAAGAATTTTGTATGTAATTCAGTTTGAAGAAAATTGTGTCTAAAATGCTTCCTAAAGAGATTTGTATTCATCATGATGCCACCATTGTCAAATGTCATTCAAAAATATTGTTTTGTGAATTTTCATTTTACTAACTTCTAAATGCTTGCTGGGTTAGTTAGGTACAAACATATGTAGTATGAATGACGAGTAGATTGCTACAGGTGGAGCGGAAAATCACATATATATGTATGAATATGCTGCTGTTAAATAGGTTTTAAAAAGACAGAATGTATGACAATTTTGAAAAATGTGATTTAAAGACCCCTAAATAGCTATAAACTTTTTCTAAATAATAATTTAAATAATATAAAAACGGTTCCAACTGTGCATGTTAGTTCTATTATTAGAATCGAGGGAATCCGCTTTTAAAATTTAAAAATTACATTTAAAATTTTGCGACTTTTGGAATGAATTCAGCTATAGTCAGCGCTCAAATAACCACAACTGTCAGGGTTTTTGTTCCGGCCTAATGAGAATAGTCAAGCGATGAGTTTTGGCATTGGCGTGGGAATAGGGCTGCTAATCTCAAAAGTCAACTTTGAAAGAGAAATGCAATATCTAACGACTCTTCGAACCACCCTTCAGTGAAAAACTCAACCATTAATTTTGATCGCACAAAAGCATGCTGCGTGCCGAATAAATATTTACGGAAATTGCATTTTATACGAAATCAGATAAAAATTATTGGATATTGTACGCAGCACATTTTGTAATGATGCCACTTGCTTCTGGATCAGGAAATATAGTAGATTATAAAATGAAGGCATAGAAGCATGATACAAAACAAAATTTTGTGAGAGAGGTTGTGAAAGCTGATTCCTGTAGGATTTCTTCCTGACTTTGCTCCGCGGAACACCGAACCTACGTCAACTTCACCAAATCTGATTTGAACGTCTTAGCGGAAGTTACCGAAAGCACCTCCCCACATGTAGGTGAACGTAAGTTTCGGTTGTCATTGCTGCTGCAGCCCGACGAGCCTGACAACCTTCGTCAGGCACCAGCTTCACGACGAGGTTCAAATGCTGCCAGTGAGAAAGCAAAACACAAAGCTATGTAAGTAGTTCCTAGTAGGGTGTTACAGACGTGGAAACCCGAACAGACACCTGCTTGCAGCAGAGCCCTCGCCCAGGCACGTCAGAGGTTCTTAAAACAACCTCTACGGCTTTTTGATTATGTCAAGCCTAGCTTTGCAATTTGTAGAGGTTGCATTTTGTTCGTCAGCTTGAACAATGCGGGAGGACTTTACATTATGACTACCTCCCTACATACTATGTACATACATACTTCTACTAAGTTAAAAAAAAAAAACAGTTGCACTATGACAACAACATTTTTCAGGTGCAGAAGTGGCCTAGTGAATAACATTGCCTCCAAATGATTATTGAATCTAATATATCAATTTGCATTTGATTATTTTAATCCCCGATCCTTGAAATCAAAGAAATTCATATCAGATACAGTATGTCAATGTGTTAATCATATAAAAATATTTAAATTTAAGCTTTCCAGCGTATTTTAAATATAAAACAAGGACGAAAATTTCCAATTTTAACACAGTTGTGATCGTTTGAAATGTTTATTTGACGTTGCTAATTTAAAAAGCTGCTAGGTAATTCTGCATTTGGCATAAACATTATCTTTTAGTTGCTAAGTTACGGCGCACAGTGGTCTGAGAGTGGCAGAAAGTACAAATTTCGAAATGTCTCGAAATAACCAACTAAGTGGTTGGCTAGACTAATGACATGCCTATTAACAATATTTATGGATTTCGCGAAAAAAAATGGCACCAGTAGTATTGAAAGGACAATTGATTCGCTTTTTTTAAATAAAAATTCGAACAGGCATTTCACAGACTCAACACTGCTTGAATTATCGGATTTTATTGGTTTTATTTGCTCCATAACGGGATTTCACCATTTTTCCTAGTCTTTTAGAGTTGACATTTTTATGATTTAAAGCATTTTCAATTACTTCATAGATAGCTTAACTGCTTATTAGGGCGGGTCGATTTAAAAATCGCTCATTGCTCTGTGAAAATCGTATTCTAGGGATCAAAATAAGAAATTTTGCCGAAGGAACCATACCTCTAAAACGAATTCTGATGTCCCCTAATTTGGGTCGAACTTTTGGGTAGGGGCAAATTTTGAAAAATCCGACTTTGACCCATTTAGAGTGCTCCAATCGAGTCCAAATGTATGACCGACCCCCACTAACTTTGGACGGCCGATCCACCCATGCCAGTGGCACACCCCCTGGAACTCCCCTGGGGGTTCCCCATACAATCATTTCAAAAAATCGCCATTTTTGGCCTTTACATGAAAAAATCAGCTAAATGGCTCTGTTTTTTCTTTATTTTTATTTACTTATTTATTATAATATTTATTATTTATTTATAATAATATCTATTTTTTCTCTTAAGAAATTTATTTAGTCAGAACATATGTAAATGAAAAAATTAATTTAAGTGAGTTATACAAAAGAAACTAAAAAAAATTATTGTTTGAAGTCTTTTTTACTTTCAAGTCTGGGCAATTTCGCACGGCTCTCTAATGTCGTCGCCATAACAGCCTCTACATTTTCCGGTATAACCCGTTTGGAAACGCTAGCTAGCAATTGAACATGTCGTTCCGTTCCTTGTATGTGTGATGGAATTTTTGGATCATTAAACGGTGGATCATCTTGATTTAAATATTCTTTCAATGTATCGTACGGAATGCTTCGCGTGAATGGTGGTTCAAATACGATATTTATATCATTCAAATTGATCATTTCCGTATAACTTGTGCAATTAAAGTTTATATCTGTTTTTTTATAAACTCTAAGTTCCATTGGCTCGTCAACATCGGTTCGATAGCGTAGAATTTTCTTGATGGCACAGTCGCGCTTTTCTTTGCTATCATCAAACAACATTGATAACAAGATATTTTCCGAATGCGCATAATATGAATTATCTTTAATTACTTGATTGACAATTTTGCGTAAACGAGGTTCTAGAAATCGTGACCAACCAATGAACTTGAAAAATAATGCACTGCCGTACACGACAGAGCTGTAATACTTGATATTGAAGTACATAGGCACATAACATTTAATTATGAATTCAACCAGAATTCTTAAATTTCCATCTGGATTTTCCGTTGTCACATATAATCGCAATAATCTAGCGGCCTTGGTGAGCCACCGATAATTTACAATTTTCCCTGGTTTGATGTTAGCCAGATCCACCGGAACCACGCCGCTAGAAATTGCATGGGCCATGTCGTATAAGTACTTCGAATCGATTGAAAATTCAATTTTTTCTGGAGCAGGGGCATATTTTGCAACTCAATTTTCTGGAAGCCGTCGACCACCTGAAAATATATAATAATAAAATAATTAAAAATGGTTGACAATTATAATAAATGAGTGATGGCAATAACTTTCCGGAAGAGTTTCACAAGTTTCGATTTGACGGCTCAGTTTTCCGGTTGCCGATCTTGGTCCAGTGCTGGTTGATTTATCCGAAGCTTCAAACAAATGCCGAAACGGAAGTTCGTTGAAGTGTAGAAGGCAATCGAACCAATGCAATGGTCTTTTTAACAGCAATTCGAATCGTCGTATAATTCCACCGTGTGGGCCAGTCTTTGTTGGCTCACCGTCAGCGCATATTCCAATTAATGCATCCAGTGATATATTTTTATCGTTGAAAAAACCATTTAATTTGGTTGTTTTGTATTCAGCGGTTTCATGTTCCAGTCTTACGTAACCAATCAATTCAGAATTGGGTTCTCTCAAAATAACAAGATGAGGTTCTTTTACCATCCTAGTATGATACTTCTCATCAATTTTATCTATCGTTAAAGTATCATCTTTTCTGCCATCGAATGAAAACGCTAACAAATTGGTATCATCTAACCGTTTGCGAAGCACTTCTTGTCTGCATTTCTCTTTTTCTCTGCGAACTTTCGATTTATCCATGATGAGAGGTTTCCCATGCTTATCTTTAATTTTAAAATCTTGCAAAAGAGCGGTTCCCAATGCTGATGCTACTCTGTTAGGCACACCAAATCTGTCACATACCAAGGCAAAGTTAAAACAATCGTATCTCTCTGTGTATTGTGAACTTGTGCTTCTATCCATATCTTCTTGAACCGGTGGCGGTGCGTATGTTGAATCATCGGGATCTTGGTATGTTGGCATTGATGACATAGACGTTGCTCCTTGCTCTTCAGTTTCCATCACAAATGCATCCATTGTTAGTCTTCTCTGATTATGTTGATCGTGCATGAACTCTTTGAGGCGTTCGGGAACCCAGCCGCATGCACATGGAGCTGCCTTCAAATCGCATTTACATGTTCCAATGTAAAAAATTGTTTCCAGAGATTTTACATACTCTGTAAATTGTTGGGTGTTGTTTCTTCTCTTGATTTGCTCTTGATACTTGTCAAGCAATTTATTCAATTTATTAAATACACTTTTTTTCAGCATTATTTCCATACCAAGTTTTTCCCAAATTCCAATCAACTTATCTTGTACTTGAATGATTTATGGGAAAACTTTTTTTGTTCTGTTTTAGCACGTTCGCTTAAGTAAAAAAAATATCTCAAGATATCCAGATGGGTTGGTTGATGTAGTTGCTTCATCTTGCGGTGTAGAGGATGGTGGATTCATTGTAAACTTTTTGATTTGGAATGGTCACTTCACTTATTATTTTTTTTGAAATATTTTTTATCTGAAATTAGCACTTCACACTTTGAGTTCTTCACAACGACTTAATGCATTCACAAAAACTGTTGCGTTATATATGGTCTACGAGACGAGGTAATAAGAATGAAATGGTAATTTCAATTCTACCTGCTGTGTCTTGTGGTGGCTTAAAAAAAACAACACAAGCAATTTTACGATCTGAAATTGTGTCACAGTGATACCTTCATTGTTTAAAAGGGTTGCGGTGCATTCCAGTGATACCTTAATTGTTAAAATGGTTGCAAAAAACGCGCATTTCTTAAGAAGGTGCCTTAAAATACCCACAAAAAGGGTTGTAAAAACAACCTTCATTTCTTAAGTAGGTGCTATAAAAAAACTACACAAGTAAGTTTACGACATGCAGCTGTGTCTTAAAAAACGCACACAAGCAATTTTCCGATTTGCAATTGTGTCACAGTGATACCTTCATTTTTTAAAACGGTTGAATAAAAAACCCACACAACTATGTTTACAACATGCAAATGCATCACAGTGATGCCTTGGTTTTAAAAGGGTTGTAAAAACGCTAATTTCTAATAATTTTTTTTAATTTCTTTTCTATTACTAAGTTAAATTCATTTTTTCATTTACATATGTTCTGACTAAATAAATTTCTAAAGAGAAAAAATAAACTCCAAAAAGAAAAAACAGGCATTTCGCTGATTTTTTCATGTAAAGTGCAAAACCGGCGATTTTTTGAAATGATTGTATGGGGAACCCCCAGGGGAGTTCCAAGGGGTGTGCCACTGGCATGGGTGGATCGGCCGTCCAAAGTTAGTGGGGGTCGGTCATACATTTGGACTCGATTGGAGCACTCTAAATGGGTCAAAGTGGGATTTTTCAAAATTTGCCCCTACCCAAAAGTTCGACCCAAATTGGGGGACATCAGAATTCGTTTTAGAGGTATGGTTCCTTCGGCAAAGTTTCTTATTTTGATCCCTAGAATATGATTTTCACAGAGCAATGGGCGATTTTTTTGCCTCCCCACAAATCGACCCGGCCTACTGCTTATCATTGGTAACATTTACCATTTTCGTACCCTAGCGTAGGTGGGTGCGGCAGTTTGGCAATCTATGTGATTTTTTTAAATTTCTTCATTCCTAAGAAAAAATACCACGGTAAAATCGAAATACAATTGGAATTTTTCGCCATATTTTATATGGGGCCCTTCCACTGTGCGGCGCAGATGGGAAAGTTTACATACAAAAAATTATCAGCTGCCAGCGGTAAATTAAATGATTCTGGTAAGCAGTTAAAATAATGTAGCAACAAGAAAATAATGAAAAAAAATAAACAACGTCTGCATTGCAGGGCAAATAAAAATTAAACTTGCACGCGTTTTGATAATGATGATTTAATTCCCTCATTGGATTTCAATCATACGAGGCATGCATATGTAACTAAGTATATACTATATTTATGTATGCATGTATTCATGTGTGCAAATTAGGGTGGTCCAAAAATGAATGTGAAATAGTAAAGTCGGAATTTTATTGGGATGAGCAAATCTTTGTCATGTTACACTCATAAAAACATATGTACATATGTACACTAAGGTGGTCCAAAAAAAAAGTAAAGTCGGAATTTTAATGCTCTCACCCCCTAGGATTGTTCTGAGCCGAAAAAATATACGCCTCTTTTGTTTAATTTGAAACTGAAAAATATTTATAGGTTGCCCAATGCTCTCAAACTTTTCCATGTATTTTATATGGGCCCCCGCCTTGCATTTTTTGGATTTTAAGGGTCCTATAAAGAATAGTTAATATAAAAATATTGTTAAATAAACAATTGGGTGTTATTATTGAAAGTATCCTGAAGATTTTTCCGATCGAAAAATATTGATTTTCGTGAATTCCATACAATTACTACGTTGGAGGGCGGTTGAGCCTTAGCTCGATCGTACGTTCCTGTTCTGATGCAGTCAGTAACAAGTTGCATCTACTTGGCACTACCCTCAGTTAGTCATCAATTTGGTTTCTTCAACCACCACCACTGTCAATGCGTCAATACGTCCCCCCACACCCCCCTCTAAGAGGTCAAGTCAGTTGACCAAAAAATGGTCACGTACGTAGTTACTGTATCATTGTATATAAAACCTACCTACCACCGTGCTAGATTATCATCGGCATGATCTATTACGCTCTTGACGTCTCAGCTTTGCAATGACGTTTGCCGCGACTGTGCGGAAAGACTGCCATTTCTCTGGCGACTCGGTTATTTGCGGAATCAGGGTCTCTGGCGTCGGATTTACTCCAAGTGCACCGCTAAGGAAGACTCGTTCCTCCTGGAAGTTTGGGCATGCAAAAAGGACATGTTCTGCATCTTCCACACTGTTTTGGCCGCAGGTTTCACAATGTTCGGCATCATCTAACTTGAAGCGGAAGAAGTACGCTCTAAAGCAGCCGTGCCCACTTAGAAGTTGCGTGACATTAAAGTCTACTTCTCCATGTTTTCTTGACAGCCAGCTTTCTATATGTGGTATAAGCCTGTGCGTCCACCGACCGCTGTTGGAGTGATCCCATCGGTGTTGCCACGTAGTGTACGTACATATGTACATATGTATGAGTGTAGTAACATGACAAAGACTTTGTCATGAGGAAATCAAATGTGATTTGTCTATCATAGATTAGAGCGTATAAAACCAAAATTGGTATTAATGTACAGATGTATTTGCGTATTTCTAAATAAGTATGTATGTAGGTAAATATTGATTTTTATTTGACATTATAGCATTGATTGTCATCAACTTGTCTCTACTGAAGTCTGGAACTTGACAAAAAATCAATTAAAAATATATTGCTTGGATGAAAAGTTAATTTTTAATTTTTTTTAATCTTTTATTAACGTCTCGAATCTAATATTACATTTACATTGGACCAAAATGCGTGATTTGAAATCAGTCATTTGAAGGTGTTTACACTGCTTGATCCGCATTTGCTTTGACTTCTCATCAAATGAAAAGGGAAGACAAAAACAAAATGTATGTAAACAAACATTACATTTATTATATTGTTAACGCTTTTTGGACACAAAAAGGCAATTATTCTTTGATTAAACTAAAAATGTGTAAAGCTCTTGTATAAATTAACAATTTTTACACACAAATTTCAAAGATTTATTTATTTCGTTGTGTTTGTTTTGTGTTTGAAAAATTCCAAATGTCAAAGACAAACCAAAGCTTTTGTGGAACTTTTGTTTCTGAGTGCGTTCAATAAAATAGTACGGCAATTGGAACGCATTTGTTTCGTGATTTTGTGTAAATGCGTCGAAATGCGTCATTCTGGAAATGTGAATTTGTATGGAGAAATGCGTGATTTGGCCTCGCATTTGAGGTTTCTCGCCCAAATGACGCATTTGGGCTCAATGTAAATGTAATATAATCTTGCGATTGAACAAAGTTACGAAATAAAAGAAATTTGAAGATTTTATTATTTAATAAAATAGCTAAAATAACTTTTGACTTGGATTAATACAACAACAGTGCAATCGATGAACTTGGTTCGACTTTTAGTGTTGAAGCACTATTTAAGGGTAGTTCTTTTCTAAATAATACTGAAGAATATTTTGAAAAACAATAAAACCACATTTACTGACAAATTTATTTTTTTTTCTTCTTAGCTACATCGTCTAATGTCGCTAATAGATACTTTTCGTGATGAGCATCGATTTTGAGACTATCAGGCAGGTTTTGCAATTCACTTCCGAGTGAATTTCAATCAAACTCGCTTTGAATTCAAATTGGCATAGTCACAAAAAGAAAAACATGGAGAAAAAGATAATGGCTTTTTATTTTATTTTATTATAAAATTAAAGCGAGATTAACAGTTTTAAAGGTTAAACGGTTAAAGGTTTGGTTAACAACAATTTCATTAGGAAATAAACTTAAATATTTTCAAATAGGTATCTACATATCTACATGTGTATATACTTATTTCTAAAAGGTATTTTTCTTTTACCAAACGATATCTCCCTTACTATTTTTATCAAATTTAATGAATGATATCTCATGCGAAACAATAGTCAAGTTGTTCAAATTTAGTTATTCATTAAAAAAAGGGGCCTTAAAAAGCTGAAAGCACTGTATCCGGCCAATAAAGCGCCATATCTTCCATAATATTCCATCAAATTGAATGATTGAAACACCATTTCGAAGGACAGCTTCGCTGATTGAGGTAAAAGATAAAAATTTTTAACAGGGTTGCCGTTCGCTTCAAATCTTAGTGACTCATATATATATCGAGTAAAATATTGGAACGTATTCAGGGAATTCAAGTCATTTAAATGCACTCTTAACCAGAATTAATCATTTTGAATAGGGTTGCCAAATATGTAAAAAATTAAATCCCTATATATATGTATAAAACAAAGCTGCTTACGTAATACTGAGCATAGCTCTAGAATGGATTGCCCTATTGATTTTTCCATAGATTTTGTACACGAAATTTTTTTTATTTCTTTAATTTTGATCGTAATATTACAATTCAAATGATTGTCCAGTTACAAAATTGTGTCTATGTTAAACAATTATTT
>NW_023458560.1:40983473-40995875 GCF_013731165.1 Rhagoletis pomonella
GTGCGTTGTAACTGGTTCCATTTTTTTTTTTTTTTTTCGTAGGAGAGAGAAATGCTTTTTGCACTGGCCGGGGGCGCTAGTCTCTATACTACCTTCCCCGAGTGTGGGACTCCCACCGAAGCGTGTTGGGCTACCCACTAAAACCCAAACTCCCACCGCCCGCGCAAGAATCCCGCATCTGGCACCGCAATTCTGCATGTCTTCAGATGCAGGAGCGCGCTGTTAGAGCCTTGGGGCTGCTCTTTTATAGGGGCGTTTCATTCGGGTGTCCTCAGTAGACAACCGTCCTCTCGTTTGCAGCGGAGTGCGAATTTCACGTATCTCGCAACTGCTTCCCACTTTTCTGCGCTGGAAATCATTACCCCAACTATGTTGTTCGGAGTTATGTCTCCGTGTCTTTCTTCCAACATTCTGCGCGAAATCAAGAAGTGTTCGCAGGTGAAGAAGGTGTGGTACACGTTATCTTCGACGTTTCCACAGTAGTGACAGAACGGTGAGTCCACCCTTCCCATTCTATGAAGATATTCTCGGAAGTAACCATGACCGGTGAGGAATTGCGTCAGGTAGAAATCGACTCCCCCATGTGGTCTGTTCAGCCATGTTTGAAGGTCGGCTATCAGCCTTATTATGAGTTTCATTTTCCTCGAACTGGTTCACTTATCACTTTTCGTTTCCGAGTATTCACTACGGGCGGATGAAAAAATTTAGGGCGATATTTTTTCGGGCGAAACTCACGATAGATAAGGTTGAATGAGAATATTTTTTTGCGAATATGGTTCGATTGCTTCGAAGACAGCGAAATTTAGAAGAGTCGCTTCGCCGCCTATTCAACAGTAGAATGCATTGGCTTGAGTTCAAGAACTACTTCCAGGGCCGCCGCAAAGTGTGGAAATTGAACTTTTTTCGTGACAAATTCTAATATCCCGAGAACGGGAACAGCAAGCGAAAAAAATTCAAAGGCGTTTAGGGCTTTTGAGATAGTGAATTCAGGAATAATAGTTTCGTTGGATTAGCAAAATTTCCTTTTAAATTACATTCAAAAAAATGGGGGTTTCCACTTTTCCCTCTTTTTTGACCTGAAAATAGTAGTATGCAGTGAACTTTTTAAAAAGTTTTAACAACACATTTTTGCTGCTCTTGTTGCGTCAAGGAATCCATTTCCATGGTCGCAGGAACCGAAAAACGCATTTTAAAGTTTTTTATGAATTCATTACCTACATGCTGTTTTTAGGTAAAAAAGACAAACAAATTACGAATTGATGTTTTAGATCACTCTCTTTGTCTCAACACCAGGCCCGAAGGGGAAATTTTCTTCAACTCACAAAGGAAAAAAAAGAGCTTAATATTACAGTGAGCGATAGCTATAAATTCGAAGTAGTGAAGGGGTTTTCTTACGATCCAGATGAGAGTCATGATATTAAGCAAAAAGTAGCGGGTACTTTTTGGGCTCCGAAAACAAATGAAAAAACGTGGGCGACATCGAAACAAGAAAAGGAAGCTATAGGGATTTTCAAATCTTATCCTACAAAAGTTCTGTGGCGATATTCATGTAGTGTAGAAAATTAACTTTTTTCTATAACAAAAACTAATATCTCGAGAATGATAAGCGTTATGTATCTAGATGTTCTAGGAACATTTCTGCAACGAAAAAAATAATAATAAATAAAAAAAAATTGGCGGTTAGGGCTCGAAATGGTGATTTTTTTTTAAACATACACAATGTTTATCAAGTATAAATTTTTATCTTAATTTTTACTGAAAATATGGTTAATGCTATAAGTAAAACCATGTTAGTCAAAATTTTAAACTTTGTGCGAAAATTCTAAAAGGAAAATCGTTAGCATTTTCAAAACTGTTTACTTTGAATGTTTTGAAAATTTTTGAGTTGCAGTTTTCTAGCCTAGAAAATTCGCGTCGATATTTATTTTATTTTTTTTTGTCACTGACGGTCTATTGCAGTTTTTATAACAAGTGCTTGTCACTGTCTGCATGTCATATGTTCAAATCTATCAATGAAACTGTATTTCTGCCACCCACAAAAATGCACTTGTTTATTCAACATAATTCTTTTCGCAATCCAAATTAATAAAATTAGAAAATATTAAATCTATTCATAAAAAGCTAATTTTTAAAACAACACAACAAAAAAAATCAACTTTGAGATCTAAAAATAAAGAGAAATAATGAAAAAATAATAAAGCAATGAAATGATAAAGCAAATTTGGTTGTATCTATGTAAGTCGTATGCATAGCATATTCATAAGCAAAATATTAATAAAAAGAAAGCCACTTGATGTTTAATTTAAAAGAAAGAAAAGTGAAAGGCAGCAAAGAAAAATCAAAAATTTAATGGAAAGCAAAAGAAACAAAATACAAATTTATTAAATATAATTAATGTGCTCATAAATACTATGTATATAAGAATTTAAATTAAATTTATTGCGCCGAAGAGAGAAAAATAGGAATTAAAGGCTCAATTTTTTTTTGTTTGTTTTGTTCTCATTTAAGTGTTTATGTCTGTGTTCGTAACCACCAGAATTCGAGAAAAATTTGAAAAATCGTCCATCAAATTGTGACTCGTGTAAAAATCTAAAAATGCAATTGTATGTACATACATACATACATATATGTATATTGCTCGGCGGCATGAAAGTGGTGACGACGGCCGCGTTGAAGAAAAACCAATGCCTACATATATGCCAGCACGTAGGCAATTTGGTAGGCGTGTCAGCTGACGAAACAAATGAAAAATGGGTCGATTTTACACAATTACATATCTAACATTCATACATACATACATATATATGAATTTATATATTTCTTAATTCCTTCCAATTTCTATTTTGCTTTCAGTACTTTTTATGTCGCGCCTAAATTACTAGCAAATACCCTGCCTCGAGTCAATGTAAATATGTACATACTCTACCCGTTTTTCAAAATGGTATTAATTCAACAGTTGTCATTTTTGATATTAAGCGCCAAAAGTATTCGAATATTTTTTTCCCTTCTAGAAAAAGTTCAAGCAAAATTCTGTTGTAATTTGTTGAAAAAGTCTGAAGTTTTGCTTGTGCATATACATATATAGTTAACATGTTCTAAGAAATAGTTTTTCGCATTTTCTAACAAACGGAGAATTCTGAATTAATAAGCTCTTGAAGAATGTGAGCGACAAGTTTGCGAACAAATTTGTTAAAATTAAAACCATTTTATACATATGTCACAACAAGTATAATTTCAGCCCATTTTTTAAATAAAAATAAATATGTCATATATTATTTTTTTTAGTGTCACTCCCTTCCCTCGTCAGAAATAAATCAAGTATTTGAACAATTTTAGCCTTAAAACGTTTATTTAGGCAGAAAACTACTAATTTTTTCATGTCACCCGTAAAAATCATAATTGTTTTTTTTTTTTTTTTAATGACTTTTGGAAGTTTTCAAATAGAATATTCATGTTAGAGGCAATGGATTTTGGCATCGAATACAAAATATCTGTGAAGTTTCAAGATTGTACCATGAAATTAAAAAAAAAAATGGCAGCGCACAGTGCCGCCTAAGTGGGCAAAAATCGAAAAATTCTTTGTCTGCAATGTGAACGTGTTTGGTATTTTTGTAAAGGTAATTTATCCACTAAAAAGATTTAAACAAAAATGTTTCCTATAAAATAACACTAAGAATTTCAATAAGAGCATAGCCATGCGTAAGCTCTTCACGGAAACAAATGTCAAAAATACATTCCTTGAAATAAAATGTTGGTTTGACGTTTTTTATTTCCACATAGATAGTAGAGCGACAGGATTAAAAATTTTGGAATAAAATTAAACATAGTCCCTGCGGTATTCCAGAAAATCAAAATTAAAAAAAAGGTAAATTTTAATGGAATGAATAAAAAATATATGTAAAAATATGTCATTTTTTATTATTTTACTTTGTATAGTACGGGGTTTTAGCTTTCGAGAGAAGAAATAAAAATCTGCTCTTTATTTGCACTTTTTGAAGTAATGCGTTTTTCGCTAATGCATATAATCATTTTTTTTTTAAATTCATCAGATCTCCACGATTCGTTCTATTTTCAAAAAGTAAGTGTCAGATTAAAAAGCTTGACCTGTCGACCAGGGGTTCTTAAACTTTTCAGATGATGGAACCCTTACTAAACACCATTCATTTTATGGAACCCCACATTAAATGACTAAAAATCAAAGGCAGAGCAATTTATATATGAATAAAAACTTTTAGTAGAAATGGTATACATACTTTAAATTTAATGTATAGAATGAAATTGTTTCACTGTTATTAATTAGGTATTGTATACAATAGTAGTTCGGTATATAATGTCTGAAAGCTGTATTCGCATTTCTGGGGTAGCATCTGATTTTGGACGAATTCATGCAAAATCCACACATCCCCCAATGTCGGTTAGTAAAAATGCTGAAAATTGGAAGGTCAAATATCAAGAAAAATGACAGCATTGAGAGAAAGGCGGAATCTGGCGGAAAATCAGACAGTATAAATAAAATAGCGAAGAAAAATGTTCTAAGGACTTTGAAAAGGAGTCCGAATATTTCTGAACATGTTATTGCACCTGGAGTGTAGTTCTGAGAGCCTGTATGGTTTTGGCCTGATCTGGCAACAAGCCATTGTGCAAAAACGCGCAAGAGTTTTATACACAAAATGGAATCAACATTATACTAAAAGAGGCCAATCCTCCGAATTGCCCAGAACTGCAAACGATCGAGCGTTATTGGGCCCATATGAAATCAACATTAGAAAAAAAAAAAAAACAAAATGCACGGCTTCAAGAATAACGCATTCCTGCAGAATGTGGCGAAAACAGGCTGAATCGATCAACGAAAGGGATGTCCAAGTATTAATGGCGGGTGTCATCTATAAAGAACGGGTATTTTGGCGTGGAAATTAATTCTAATAATATTTGTAAATCTTTCGTTTAAATAGAAATAAAAGAAGGTTCTAAAAAAGTTTCGACTGAATTATTCACATTTAAATTCGTTTTTTTTTGCTATTTAATACCTGCCAGATTTCAACTGAAGCAGATCTTACATTGCCAGTCAGTGATTTGTTCTGATTACATTCCTTTTAAATTACTGGACTGAATTAGCTCAGGAATCTTTTTACTCTTATTTCTTGCTAGATATGTCCAATTTTTTCTTTTGTCTGATATCTATATTGATACACATATTTCAGTTACCATATTCCATTAATTAGAGTGAATTTGATTTTTTAAACATATATAAACCATTTCG
Organism: Rhagoletis pomonella; assembly: GCF_013731165.1. Taxonomy (NCBI): domain Eukaryota; kingdom Metazoa; phylum Arthropoda; class Insecta; order Diptera; family Tephritidae; genus Rhagoletis; species Rhagoletis pomonella. The sequence goes on from NW_023458560.1 coordinate 40,988,734, forward strand.
ATTGATACCCATATTGTAATATCTATTTCATTTACCTTATTAAATAATTTTAATAAAATTTGTAAAAGACGGCAACCCGTTTCATAAAAATAAAACTTTATTGCACATGTACAGGCCAGTCCCTGTCATTTGACACCTCACTTTTGAAAATAGAACGAACTATATGTGCATACTAGGGATGTTGCGAATGTGTAATTATAGACATCCGCGGATGCGAATGCGGATGCGGATGTTTAAAAGCTAACAGCCGCGGATGCGGATGCGAATGCGGATGTTACATATTCTTAAGAAATAATTTGATGAGTACATTAGGTGATTTAGGTAAATAAAAAATGGAAAAGTTAGTCATTTTTAATGTCTTTTTTATTTAGTACTTAAATTAAAAAAAATGGAACATTGTATTTAAGAAAGTAATTTTGCTCCCTTTTCGGGTTATAGCCAGTTTCCTAACTGGTTGTAAATCAAACCTGCGCCACTAAATAACTACTCGCTAATGGCGACAAACTTGACAAAATTGTAAATTCTTTTCGATTGACGCTGCACCAGTTGAGAGCACTTTCAGTTATATTTCTTTTTTTATTGCGGTGCAATAATTCCTTTTTGATAATTGCATCGGGCTGCAAATGTCGGATGCATCCGCCCGAAAATCTTGTTATTTGGTTAAAAAAGTACCCCGTTTTTTATAATAATTTGAATTATTGAAATCACGGACGATAAAGGTCTCCGATCTGCTTAGTTCCCGGGTGACTTCTTGGAAAGGTTTACCTAGTTGCAGGCAGTCACAATTAATTACTAGCCGCTGTCGGTACCATAAGCCAACAAATCCGTTTTGTTGTTCCATTCCATGCGCTGAATGTGTTTTGATAGTTTGAGGCGAATGAACGCAAAATTTTAAAGATATCGTTACTACTATATTATAAGGGCGTATTTCACATTGTCGCTGAAATGCAAAAAACCACAACTAACTAAATTTTTTTATTGCCTAAAACGATGTTGGGACGGACTTATGATTCGATGAAATGCATCATAATCAATCGAAAAATGAATTTTGGATTTTTAGTTAGTTACGGCTTTTTGTATTTCAGCGACGATGTGAGTTAACCCCTTTCCATACTATACTAATGATATATCCTCCTCAATAGATATAAAATTCACCTTGAATTAATTCTTATTTAATTTGTGAACTTGGATGTCGAATTATTCACATATCATTTTATCTTTATTTCCATGCGTGCTAATTTTGACAATTTACACAAAATTAAAATAAATGTTGTTGTTTTCGAGCTGCAAGACTAATAAAAGGAAACACGGAACTTAAGCATAATTAGTTTTATGAGAAAAAAATAATAATTACACTTTTCTAAGAAAAAGTAGAAAAAAACTAGCGATGCATCCAGTTTTTTCAAGAGACCTTTGACAAATAATATTCGATAGTTACATAATTCTTACCTAATTAAAGGTAACCTTTTAACGTGTAAATAGTGGACTCTCTTTATAGCTAGCCCTTGAACATTTCCGCTGTGAATACCGACTGTTATCTTATTCTTTGGCTTTAAATTACGAACGAAGGTGGACGTAGGGGGAGAGTCTTAACGTAACGGGGACAGTCCTCAGGCAAAAAATGTTGGCTACAATTTTTTGTTTGCCAGATATACGTTTTATCAGTGCACTTGCACAATATTCGCATTCGCAAAAGCTCCGCATTGATTATTGCGAATGCGAATGCGTATGTTAAAATTTCTGCGGAAGTTCCGCGGTTGCGAATGCGAATGCGAATATTCGCAACAACCCTGGTACATACGTACATATGTAAATGCCACAAGAACCCAAATTTTCAACTTCAAATTGTATTTTGGAATTTAGCGTCCTCAATTTTACTAAGCTAAGAAATCCGTCCATAATTATATTTTTTCCCACATTGCACAGTTAATTTCTGCGCACTGACAAATGGCATACACTTCCGCTTGGAAGGCTTAAAGCTGAAATTAGTCGAGAACGCAGAACGTATACTTAAACGCAGTCTGTATACGCAGAATTTTGTCGATTACTGGAGCCCTCAGTGTTGCTTACTACACTGTTGCCACTCATCAATGCCTTTTCATAAACTTACCCTTTCAACTACAATTTTTCGTGCTATAATAGATTTTAGCTAAATATAAACTACTTAGTTTTCAACATAAACCTTATTCAATAGTAAATTTCAAATATTTTAAACATATTTTGAGTAGGTACTTATATTTTTTTTACCATCTGTAAAACTGACGAACTGGCAACCATCTAAAGAAGGAGAAATCAGCTGACACGGAAAAATCTAAATTCCGCAGATTTCTGCGCTACGGGCTACAACTACAGAAAAATTCTGCGGTGTTGAGTTTTCATTTACATGGCGCTTTGGTAAGACAGATCGTGTCAGCTGACTCGGGTTTACGTACCGGTAGGTTTACGTTCTTGACTAATTTCAGCTTAAGTCATTGAAGCGCCGCCTTTTCCGAGCAGTGGAAAATATCCATTGTCTGGGGTGCAACCCTTGAGGTGCCAAGCCGCTTTCGCCGCTGCTGAAAGGCAAATGGAGGACATTTCGAATATGGTGGTGTACAATATTTAGCCATTGCTATATACAATAAATAGAAAAAGTGTTGTGAAAAGTTTTTACTCGTTTTCATTTTATTAGCGCAAATACCATGTACTTAAACATTTGCTAGCACCAAGTACATATCGTCACCTAAAGGTGAAAAGGTGCCAAGTCAATTTTTGTTGATTGTTCAGGACCTGCCATTCTGCATCAAAAATTAAATTTTGAAAAAAATGGACTTTTCACCTTTAGGTAGCGATATGCTTGTAAACGTTTTTGCTTGATTGTCTGCAATAGAAACTTTCAAGTTAGAACTACGGCTCTAAAAACAGATTCCTGTCAAGAATTCGTTACACTTATGTACGTATGTATATGTATACTCGCATGTAGCTACGTGCTTAGTGGGAATAATTTATAAAAATAAATCGAAATGGGCCATCATGCAATTTCTACCGGAAAGTGTTGAAACATTGTTGCAGATAGATTTATTTGCGATATGTACTCGTGCATAAAGTAGTTCATGCACTATGTACATACCCTGCAGGAAATGCGTCTATAAGTTAACTTGAAGTTGATTTGGAAGAAATTATTAGCTGTATATTTTCTTTGAGGAAAGCGTACTATGTTTCTATGGCGATGGCCGCGAAATAGTCAACTTAGAAATAACTTGTAACTAGCTACTTTTGGACATAAAATATCAATAAAAAAAATATTTTTTTACTTGTTTATTTAACAATACATGTCTGATTACATATTCTGCTGTAGGAGGTCCCATATTCGAATTCCGTCAGACATAACTTCAAAATCATCATTTTAGTTGTCCTGAATTAGAAAAGTATTTGTGAAGTGCAGAAAAACGTGTATTGAAACTAAAATTTATATAAGGATATTTAATAGAAGCTTGTTTAAAGAAAACAATCTCCCGAATACGTCTGATGACTCCTGCATTACTTCTCAACTTATTTCAAGTTGGCTTTTTGTAGTTAACTACAAGTTATATATTTTATAGACAACCCGCAAAAAAGCTAACTATAAGTGGGTTAATTTTTATCAATCGATAATTTTTTTCTGCAGGGTATCGTCACCCGAAATGTTATCGAATTACAAGTCCCGCGCATATCGAGTACAAATTTGCATGGCCGCGAAATTTTCCCAAAAAAAGTTTTCAAACTGGGGGTATTTACTAAGTTCATTTCGGGACTCACTCTAAGATACATGTTTTACTTAGCGCCTTATTTCTCTGATAAATAGACTTACAGGGCAATTTTGGCTTTCGTACAAAATCGAGCGGATTTTTTTCTTTTGTTTAAATCTACATTTTTTTCTTTTTCAGTTTAATTTTTAGAAACTTTTTTTTCATGCATTTTTTACTTAATTTAATTTTCTTTAAAGGTTTGGTGTTATTGTTTTATAAATAATATTTTTTTAATTTCATTTAATTTTTAGGAACTTTGTTATTTTTCTTTTTAACATTTTTTTCAGTTTTTGGGTTCATTTTTAAATTTCATTGCGTAAAAAAGAAAAATATGTTATTAAATTACATTTACTTTTTAGAATCTTTTTTTGTAATTTTTAATAAAAATAATTTTTAATCTAATTTACTTTTTAAGTATTCTTTTTTTATAAAGTTTTTTTCTTTTCTAATTTATTTTTATTTTATTAATGAATTTTTATTGTTAAAAAAAAATGTGTTTTTTTGTTTAATTTGATTTTTAAAAACGTATTACTAAGAGGCGAACAGCATAACGCTAAGACCTCCTCGTAAGCTGATCTTTCGAAAGACAGTTAAGAGCTTTCAAGATATGTAGTTGCCAGACTTTTGTCTTACGAAAGACCGTGATGAGTTGAAAGACAATTGCCAGCATCGGCCTGTTATATTTAGTACATTTCCACCAAGTTTGGCTGCAGTTTATGCCTATTGGAAAAAGGAGATTACAACATAAGTACAAGCAAACGAAAGTCAAAAAGCAAAAAGTAAGAAATAACCCTTTCCGATCACCCCTTGCTAAAAGTCTTACAACTTACCTGAGCTCTTAATTGCAGTTAAGCTTTTGGTGGAAATGGGCTATTATTTCAGCTCACTGAAAAAGTAAAATAAAATATTTTCTTATGCGAGTCTGAATGATTTTGCTCACATATATGTATGTATGTGCATCGGTGGACACAAAAAACTCAAAACTACTGAAAACAATTACCGCTCGTGATTATTTACTTATGCAAGTTGCATTTACGTCATTTGGACGAAGCAAATCTTTAAGTATACAGTGTATTAATTGAGGGTTCTAGTCCCTTTAACGCGGTAATTATTTGAGTGAATATATATGTACATATGTATGCTCATGTTTCCAAGTCATTCTGATATAACTTGATAGTTAACTATTTTGATGTGTTATTTCTGCTAATTACAGTCAAGACTCGGTAAAACAAACTATTGAACTTAAAAAAAAAAACGACCTAAGTCTTTGGTATGGGCTTTTTTGGACATGGCGTCTCAAGGACTCCTAAAATTGTGGTAACACATTGACAGCAATTCTTCTTAATACACATAGCATTTTAATTTCGAAAAGTCTGTGAAACCCCCAGTCCAAAGTTGAAAGTTTAACGAACTTAAATATTAGGAGTGGGGCAAATTATCGATCTCACTATGGTAAGTTCTTGGTGGCCACATCGTTCTGAGAGAATCTGATCAAGATCCATCCCTTCGGTCAACAACAATGGCTTTCAGTCTTCAAACGCCAAGCCTTCGAAGCCATTCATTAAGGGGCTTCTCACCAGTCTTAAGCCTTTTACCGGCTAGATTAAGCTTTTTTATTTTCTTTTAGCCGGAAAATTTTAATTTAGCCTCTAGCCTTTTTTTAGCTTTTTCTTAAAATTTTTTAGGAATTTTTAGCCTTTACCTCTCAAATAAGAAAATCATTTCATTAAAACAATTATGCCCATTCATAATTTGTACAACGTGTGCGTACCCCTTAATTGCGTTCGACGTCAACTCTGGCATATCGACTTTCCATGTATTCTGTTCATCACTAACAAAAGCAAATATGTGAACCATAATACAAAAATTTAAAGGTAAAACCGCTGACAGGCAGACTGAATATTTTTGAAGTTTGCTAACATAACAAAAATGTGTTCAAATTTTCAATCTCACACATACATTCTCACTTTCAGTCTCAAATAAAGCAAATTTGAATATTTTCATCTATTTATTTTTTGTTTTACTTTTATTTGGCATTTGAGTTGCTCTGAAAATTCCAATTTTATAAAGTATACAAACTTCAAAAAATAAATCATGGCCGACGAAATGAGCGAGCGCTTTTACCCAAAATGTATTAAACAAAGTGTGATTGATTTTGAGATTGCACTCATAAGAAACAGGCTATAATGTCAAATTGAAATGAATTGTTAACCCATCAGAAAATATTTTTTTTTTCAAAGTTGAATTTGTTTAAAAAAAATTTACACAAAAATTTGTCAAGCAAACAATTTTCTTATAAACGTGAAATTGTTAAGAGATAAACCGCCGAGGAGAGCAAGTAAGTACATTTAAAGTTTGGTAATAAGTAAATACGTTCGCCTTTGCTTAAATATTCAATGTAAGGAAACCAAGATGAAACGGAGCAAAACTTTTGAACGGTGCGATGTATGCAATAGAAGTCAGGACGCGAAAATAATGCGATGTTTTAAACCACCTAGATGCGAGCTAAGACGGCAGCGATGTGGTGTTGTACTACGTGATTCATCTCGCGTTTGTGAAATCCACTTCAAGGAAAGTGATTTTATTTGTTGTCCGTCCGAATCAAGCACTTTCACACGAGCTCACCCAAACTATTTCGCATGAAAAAAATTGAATTTCAAAATTTTTAGAGTTAAGCTCTCATATAAAATTGGAAACAAATGTAAAATCATACTTTTATAAGTGTCGAATAATGTTTAGGATAGGAAATTTAAATATAAAAATAAACGTACAAAAGCATAAAACTTGGGCAATTAAAAACAAGAAAATTCCTAAACCATTTTATAAACAGTTTGTTTTGTTTTATTGACAAAATATATATATTCCAGGTAATGTAAGTAAAACAAAACTATAATCAAAATAAAAGCCTAGGGTATCAGTGCTGACAAGATACATGCATCACTAAGGGTTAATTCGTTTGTTTATACTTTTTAACATTATAGTACACCTTGGTTTTACCCAAGGCAAGGCGAATTAATATAAGGTGATGGCAGGAGTACAAAAAAAAAAATTTGCATGTATTTTGTTTTTGCTTTGGCGGCATAAACTGTCAAAATCTGTAAGAGTGTGTGTACAAATTCAAACAAAACTTTTCAATTTGATATCAGAAGCCGTGCGGCGAAACACATACACAAAATCAGCTGAGCTAGTAACACCACCTTATATAAATTCACCTTGGCCCCATGGCATGGTGAAATAAATATAAGGTGATGTCACTTACATAACCTCACTTTTTCTGCATGCCAATTGCGGCCATGCATTTCGGGGTACTAGAAAAAGGGAGAAAAGATTATGATTATTTTTACTACTTTTTGGGTACTATTTCCAATTCATACA
>NW_023458560.1:40996275-41019376 GCF_013731165.1 Rhagoletis pomonella
GCCGCAATTGGCATGCAGAAAAAGTGAGGTTATGTAAGTGACATCACGTTATATTTATTTCACCATGCCTTGGCCCCATGATACAAAAAGAAGGTAGTTTCATTTCAAAATTTTTGACAAAAAATAAGTTTTTGAAGTTTCATAAATTGTACAAAATTATGAGCTACCTTGCCACATTGATATCAATGAAACAATACATCAGAGGGTTTAATGTTGTGCGTTGGAAATGTTCGGTTATTTGTAAAATGATTTTTTGGTGGGGAGCGGAAACGGAAGATGCGTGTCACCAAAAACTTACTAGAAAGAGAACAGTATAAACTTTAAGATAATTCACCCTTCGCCTCCCTGCCCTTTCTACAGACACTCGGGGCCCATTTCAAAATGGGGTAAAATTAGCATTTTCGCAAAGAAAAATTAAACTCGTGTTAGGCCATCAGCAGTGGGTACTCTTTTCCATTTTTGTAGCCTTCGGCCGCGCTAGTGAAAATAACCTCATCAGTCCCACTCTGGTTACGCCATCCACAGTATATTTGGGCAAAATTGACCTCCAAATTTAAAAAAAAGTGCATATTTTAAACCGAATCCTTTGTTTTAACTTAAAGCTTAGTCCTTTGGCTAGACGTAGATGTTAAAATTTTTTGATTCGGATCACGGGTTTGAACACGATAACCCAAAATCATTGTACAAATTAGGGATGTTGCGAATGTGGAATTTTAGACATCCGCGGATGCGAATGCGTATGCGAATATCTAAAAGCTAACAACCGCGGATGAGGATGTCAAGTATTTTTAAGAAACAATTAGAATCTAGCATAATGGCGAGATCGTTGTTTAAACAGCGCTTACAAAGCCAAACCAGATGTGTAAGGTTTTTCTAAAGCTTTTTAAAAATAGTTCTCCATTGTTATTCCTTTGGCTGTTTCAGAATTTGGGGAATCTGTAACTTCATCAGCGTTTTTCGATTTTAGTTTTTGTAGTTCATTTTTAATACTTTCTTCTGCGACTGGTTTGAACAATCCGTGCCTATAGCGAGGTAAATAGGTGGATATGGAAAATAAATTATTGTTTTCCTGGAATCAAAATTTTGAACAAAATTCTGTTTTCAAAGTCGTGGCTGTCAGCGGAATCGGATAAGAACACTGTTATTTTTTTAAAAAGTACCCCGTTTTTTAAAAACATTTGAACCTCAGATACTTACCTAATTCTTATCTTATTAAAGGTCAGACCTATAGTCTTTTAATTATTTGAGCATCGCTCCTCTTTTTAGCCAGACGTTGATCATTTCTGCTGGAAATCCCTATTGAAGGAGCTTACTCTTTGACTTTAAATAGCAAAGAAGGGACAGTATATATCCATCCGAAAAAATATTGCCCGACAAGTAAACAAAATTACTGTTCTTTAATTTTTTGCTAAAAATAAATTCCCCAAAGAGCCCCATTTGAAATTATTGAAACGAATATATGTAACATCAAAAGCAAATCACGAAAATTTGGTTAAGAATTACAGTGCACAGATTCTTTTTTTGTGTCTAGTAGTTTTTTTAAAATTGGTCCAAAAAAATAATATTAAAGAAAGAAACCAATGCAGGTATTGAAAGAAGAGAAAACAAAAAATATTGTTAAAAAGGCTAGGTTCCCTTTTACGTACGTTAAAGGTCAAGTAGAAGTTGGAACTTGCATGACTGCTCATTGATTGCTCAGTTATATAGCTGAAGAAATAATAAGTTTAAATACATTTTTGTCTAAGTTGATAAATATGAACAGTTTTGTTACACAAATACTCTCACGACCACAGGCAAAAATATTGGCTACAATTTGTCATTTTGTTTGCCATATATACGTTTTATCGGTGCACTTGCACAACATTCGTATTCGCAAAAGCTCCGCATTGATTATTGCGAATGCGAATGTTAAAATTAATGCGGAAGATCCGCAGTTGCAAATGCGAATGCGAATATTCGCAACAACCCTGGTACAAATATCCGAACCGTAACTAAACTGTCTTACTTATGCCATTTTCTAAAAACAAAAACTTTCTAAAAAGAAACTGCAGTAGTTTTCATCTTATGTGGATAATTCTTGTCACAAATACCTGGTTTCTTGCTTATATTTATGCATATATATTTTTGAGCAGCGCCACACCTTAACAGAAAATTCCGAGAATCCAAAATTGGTACTGTTACAAGTTGCATGGCATCATTTTAACTTGATCTCCACCCTCTTCCACGGATAACGGTACATCGGTTAGAGGTTTAAAAATATTTTGTGTCAGCAATTTGTCATAAAACTGCATTAAATCGTATTACGTACTCTATCCTTTATCCAAAAAACTTTATTTTCGAACGTTTGCACAGGTGTATCAAATTCCTTCAGTTTGAAAACGCGCAAAACTTTTTAATGTTTTCATCCAACTTCACTAACTTAAATTTTTTTTTTTACTTTTTCAAGAAACAAAAATTTTTCTGCTAGTGAATCTGGTAGCATGGTTTTAATGAAATGTCAAAAACTTATTAAAAGTCAACAACAACGAATGTCAATAAATGAAACTACCTTCTATTTTTGTATCATGCATAGAAGTACACCATGATCATCGTACAGTTCCATAAGTAAAGTAACTCTTCTTCTTACCGTTTTTTCTGGCAGGCTGTAGGTGTGTTTTTGGCAGGCTGTAGGTGTGTTTTTGGTTATTGTATTGGTGTTTTTGGTTCAGTGTGTTAGTGTATTTTGAATAAATTGTAATAGAAATAAATGAAATTGTAATAGAAATGAAAGAAATTGTAAAAGATAAGAGCACATGCCAAAAAACAGGTGATCTCAGCTGTAGGCATATTTTGGCAATCAGCTGATAGTGTTTTTACTTATGAAACTGTACGATGACCATGATTCAATAATAGAAAGGTTTTGTAATAAAACAGTCTTCTCGCTCCCACACATAAAATCGGCTCCTTTACTTGTGCAGAATGTTGCTTACTCTATAGTTTCTAGTGATATTAGTAGTAAAACCAAAAATTCTTCATACTAAATATTCGTTGGCGTCACCTTCGTTTGCGTAATTTTCTAGAACAAGTGTAGAATAGCGACCGTTTAGCTATAAAATAACCAAAAATGCCGATTGATAGAACTTTTTACGCTGATTTCAACGATACCAAATTTATTTGTCACTGGTAAAAAAAGAAGATATAAGAGGTTTATTTGTATTTTTTATTATCACTAAATTGTTGAAACCCAAAAGGAGATTATGATAAAGTATGTAATATCGAATTAAAGATAATAACTTGTACTTTCTAAGTTATATAAAATTCTTTACCATTAATTATGCAGTTTTTTCAAAAAAGGTTATTTCATGAAAAAAATAATATTTCTTCGATTTTTAGTGGTTTTGGTTTAAATATACAAAAAGCTATAAATTATGTACATCAGCTGAAGAACAAATTAATTACCTTTATGGTGACGTCATTAGCTGTTTAATCGGTTATAAAGTACATAAGATATTAATATTTAAAATATCTAAAAACTGAACTTTAACCTTCTAGAACCTCTTCATTTTTTACTTGCGCCAAATGATTGTGGCATGATTGAAATGAGCATAAAAAGTTCTATTGATCCACATTTTTCGTTTTTGCATAGCTGAACGGTCGGCATTCTAGATTTGTTCCCGGAAATGACGAATAACTTAAATCAAAAATGCATATTTTTATGTATTGTTTAGTATTTCCATTAAAACACCAAATATATTGCAAATTCGCAAAGAATTAATAATACACATTTTACTTCTAATCGTATACTTTGCGTACTTTTTGTAGTACCATTCTACTACCGTTTTCGTAAAACGCGATCACATTCTTCCCCTTTCTCCTACTTCCAAAATACAAATCTAGATAAAGGAGTGTCAAATTTTAGCTGTCACAAATTACACAACCTTGTATTATTGAATCATGATTGTTAATCAAATCGCGATTCAAATTGAAGACTTCGTTAAAGAGATAAAAGAGATAAAAAAAAGGTCACAGCGAGCAGGAATCAAATTCTTTTACTTCCACCCTCCCCACCTCAACCTGAAGGTGGAGTTAACGACAGCTGAATTTAGTTAAGTCTTGGCATTCATTGTTTGAATGGGGCTCATTGTTTCGACGGATGCTGTGCTTACAGTTCAAATAGATAAATAAAGAAAAAAAAATTGAAAAAATGCGACACAAGTGTGAAATAAACGTCTTCAATGGTCATTTACGCCTAATCCGCCTTATACTGCGGCACACTTCATTCAATAGCTTACTCAGCTCCCCTCCTACCTGTTCATCATTCCGCAGCTTAAGCGGATGAAATGCTGCAAGCTATTCACACATTGCCGGTGGGAAATTAAATATCCTTTGCGCTTACTTTTGCTTAAGCTTAACCTTTGATTTTTTTTGCTCTGCGCTGGGCAGCCAAAGCGAACAGGACAATAGCAGTCATTTTTGTCATTTCCTTCATAGAAATTTTATCTGCTCAAAGCATCAGCGCGTCGCCAGCAGGTGGGGTTTGGAGCGAGAAGCAAATGGGATTGTCAATGAAGAATACCCAAGATTTAAGGAGAAATAGTTACAGAAAAGGTGAAACAAAAGTTATAAGAAATATCGAAAGATAAGAAGAGGAAGGCTTGGACTTGTACTTAGCCAACCCGATTAAAAATCATTTTATGTAATAAAAATTGTTTTTTTTTTAATATAAAATTTCCTTTCTTCAAAAAACGCCAACAGTTCCAAGATACCACAATCTCAAAACGAGTTTCCAGAAATTATAAAAAACGAAACACTTTCCATTCCACTTCTACATATCAAGCTTACGGCTCCGCACACGGTTCCTGCGGCTCCATTTCCATGCCGAGCATCGTACAAATACAATAGACCAAGTGATCGATAAATCCACACAGCGATTCATCGAGAAATGGGCCAAACACCAATGGTGTTATGCGCTCATTCTCACCACGCATGGAACGTGGTGTCAACATATCCACCACACGCTTGGGCAACATCGCACTCAAACTTTCACAAATTTGTGTCTTCAAATTGCTCGAGTTACCACCGCCACCTGCTGCTCGCCTCAGACTAAGCGTTCGCTTTATCCAATTCTCACCACCAACATTTTTTGTTGTTATATCGATGCCACCGTCTGGTGTGGATTTGATGGTGCAAAGCGATTTTTCGCCTGCAGTTGATTTCAAATCCATTCCACCTATTTGACGTTGCAATTGTTTGCGATGATCACGATCCAGAAAGACTACGTAGCTCTCGCCGCGTCGCAGACACGAACACTTCGCTTTCAGATTCGGTTCGCCGACATCATTTTGAATTTTATTTATATTTTTTGCACATAAAATTTTTATAATTTGATCATTGAAAACTTTTCCCATGTTTTCCACAGTTTTGAATTTTTGTTTCAAGTGAATGCTTGAAAGGAAATGCCTTGTAACGAATAAATCGTTGGTGATGTGAATATTTTGTTCGAATAGAGAGCAAAATCATGTAGTCGACGATAAGATGTGAAGTACAGTATATTTTGCTTAGCTGCACATCCTTCTTTGCACGAAAAACTTGTGCACTTAACCGAAAAAGGCACTTAAGCGAATTTTCTTTACTACTTCAATGAGGAAGGTATCCAAGTCCCTATGAAAGCAAATAATGGAGAAGCACTTACCACGTAGAAATTACTGCAAGCGAAATTTTTACCGAATAGTATCTAATTATATATATAACTACATAAATTTATAGCGATTTTCGTTGTTCTGCGAGATGACCATGATAAATAAAAAGTTGTAAAATTAGGTAATTGTAGGGCCAGTGCAGGTAAACGTAATACTTTCTTTGATAATTGATACTAGTCGCATATTTTTAAGGCAGGTATCGCCAATGTGCAGGTATGCTAAATGCATCTATCGGAACAGTTTCCTTATAAATGTTAAAAATAATGCCTCTTATGCGAATTTTGGGGTAGGTATCTTAAATGTGCACTTAAGCATAGAGGCAGCAAAGCAAAATATACTGTATAAGGTATTTTCTTCGGAATCCATAAAGCCGGAATCAGCGGTCTCATGGAGAGCCTAAAAATTGGGAACCAGTTTGATTGCTTATCACGAGAATTGTAGACTAATTCAGATTTCGAAGACAACAGCTATTGATCGAACCTACGTAGGCATCTAAAAAGTCGAGCTACCGTGAAAAAAACTATCCATTTAAATAGACTGAAAAGCATTTTTGTACTGGAAATTTGAGAGTAATTTCGTCTTGAACCAGCTTAAGCAGCCTTTAAACGGGTCGTACCGTATAGCTTATGACAACATTCGGTTAGGTTAAATTAGGGTAGAGTAGGTTTGTTTAGGTGGCAAATATCCTCTGACTGAATCTCCTCCAAAGGTGTCAGCTGGGCAGGATACTTCTATTTCTCCGGGCGGATCTTTAATCCCGGCATTAGCAAGTGATCATGGTTTGAATAAAAGGTGGGTAACGTTCACGCTGAGTACTTCGGCAAATAAGGGCCAAACATCAAATATTCTGAAGGCAACCTCTTACTTTCACCAGCGATGAAGTTCAGGTGGCCATCGGTTAGACAATGCCTTCAAAGCCATTGGCCCCGACCATCCCTGCTAGTCACTCTCTTCATTCCTGGTATGTGGAAGTCTGGCAGTGGGATCCCATAACTGAACCTATAATACCAAGCAAAAAAGATGAGCGTACAGCACTTGCTTCCTAAACACACGGGAAACTCGCGATCTTAACCGGAACAGTCCTGCGAGTTAATTGTCTTATTAGCTTTGAGCTTGGCATAGCTCTTCAACACTGTTTGGTCACTGGTCGACAGTCGTCAGGAATTAAGGTGAAACATCGGAACCAAAAAGAATTAAACTGCTTGGTGTCCTCTTCCAAATACTGTTTAACTTCTACCTCTCGAATGTTCCTTAGTTACCACTGGGTTCACTGATCTGACTACTCGACTCATCGCTTTCGAACAGCTTCCTCGAAAAACCCGTGTAGCTTTGGCGCAACAAAGGCTTGGATAATGGAGCTGGCTAAGCTTCTACTTATGTCCGGCTTTTGCTCTTCTCTTGATACCCCCCCCCCCCTGCTTAAACCCTTTCAGTTGACATCTCTTAAGCTGGCTCAACGTCACATTGAAATAGCACATTTCCTGAACCTACCGTTATTTGAGCTTGACGAAAACGACTGATAGACTAGCAGATTTAGGCAAAGCCCAGTAGCGTCGCTACAACAACAGGTCTAGTAAAGGCTGTTGTAAAATAAACAAATACACGTTCTCGGCTAGTGCAAAGTGATAATGTTAAGATGAGTATCCTCAGCCAAGTGAGGGGGCGGCACAAAAGCCGAACGTTAACTACGAACCTGTAGTCTGTATCATCACAAAGTCGTATTTTATACCTTAACTAGGTCTTAGACCCTCGCGGCTAAGGTTAGACCTTCCCGGCGAGAGGAAGTTATAAATCTCTTGAATGGCCTTTTTGTGCTTGACATACGCCAGTCAGCTACAACCGGGGAGTCACCTCACCTTTTTAATATAGCTGCCATGTGCCACAGAAGGGCCAGCCAAATTGGGCTACGCATTTCGCGAGAGTATCAGCTGGAAGCCGCCACAAGGTAAGCTTTTTACGAATTCTTAGGCAGTCCAGTACATTTTTGCAACTCCCTAGTACAATCCTTGACATCTTTTTATGTGGATCAAAAGCTCTTAATGCTGTCTAGCGCGGGCACATATTTCAATTGCGAAAATTTGGCTACAAGCGTCCCTTTCAGGATTCATAATCTTGTAGGGCTATTTTAACTAATACAAATCGATTTTAAATCTACACGATTTGCGAATAAATCGATTTAGATTGTTGGGAGTTAAAGAGCTCAGGCTGCCAAACGTCTCATACCTACAACAAACAGTCTCTTGCTCTTGAAACCAGGAAAGGCAAATGGGGTTGCCTGCCATGTATGCCTATGTATCACGGTCAGTTGTTGATGCTTCGTAAGCGACCAGTCAACAGTCCCAAAAATTGGCTACAGTTCCATCTGCTTAATGAAAGCAAATACCTAGCAAGACCCTTTGTGATTGGGGGCAACATGGGTTTTGCCCGCCAACAACCTCTCGAAGTTTCCCAGTCATTTCTGAGCAAAATATTCACCCAATTCCTGACCGAAGATGAGAATGCTGTAACTGGTTGCGGACCGAGGAATAACTAGCAATTCTTGCTGCGACGGCTGATGGGATGCTAATACACGAGGCATAGAACTCTTTATAATCACCGCTTAGCGACCATTTAAGAAATACTGATCAATGCACCATAGCCGTTACAGACAACTTAGGGGCCAAACGAGGTGTTTGAGAAAACTCAGCGGCACTATGGCTGCGATTAAACACATAAAATAAGGAAGACATTATAAAACGCAACAGATCACCAGAAAGAGCTTTTACCGGCTACAGCCGAGATGAGAATGGCGTATAATCAATTTACTACCTAATATCTCGATGTCTAGGTCTGCAATCAAAACGACTCTAAACAACTGGGACATGCTTCTTCACTAGCCCAGCCGTAATAATGGGCCTTTTAGATCTTCACAATATCATTTAGGATAGCAGTGGTTCAACCGGTTAATGTATTGATCATTCATTCTTTTCTCTTGAGGTTGTAGGAATGTGCTTCCTCTAGGCACTAATTTACAGAGGACAATTTATGTATCTGAACGAAAGTATGGAACTCTCCATACACATCTTCCTAATCTAATCCAACCTAATGTTTTATTTTTCTTTCCATTTGATTTCATCTTATCTCATATGCTCATGCTAAACCTCAGTTTTCGCTTACCGGACCATTGTAGCGTTTTACAAGCAGAGCTAATCGCCATAATGGAGGCGGCTCGGTGGCTTATAACCTCGGCCTCTCCAGGACGGCCCATCGTTATAATTAACTAATCGAGGAGGTAAATACCATGAGGGCTGTGGAAACCACTTGCCATACTACCAGGTAAATTTGACCAAATATTGATATAAGGTGATCCATGGCTCTCACTCGGCTCGACCGCTCCTCTCTCAGATTCGTAGTCGAGGTAATCACCGGACACTGCCCAATGGGTACACACAAGAAAAAGGTTAGGATACCCCACCAACGATTTTTGTCGCAATTGCAGAGACGAGGAAGAGGTGGAGAGCATCGAGCACTGCCTTTGCCATTGTCCCGCCCTGGCCAACACGCACAACCAATTGTTCAACAAGTGCTTTCTAGATTGTTTAGCCGACTTGAACGTCTTCGACTTTTTGTGCTATGTAAAACGCACTTGGTGCTTCAATTACTATAGGGGAGGGAAAGAATCAAATGGCTTTGGCCAGTGGTATCACAACGGGCTTTTCCAGCCTACCTGTACTCCGTACTCTACGCGAAAGGACTCTTCCCTACTGCTCCTATTGATCCATCTTAGTTTGATCCCATGCCTTAAACTAGCGATGGCAGGAGGCAGAGGGAAATGATATTGGGTTTTGTGAACAAAAAGCGTAGCAAAAACCTTATCCAAAGTGATGCATGTTAAGAAAGCTTTATAAAGTTCTCCGCCCAGATGCTGAATAATGGATTAAATTTCTTAAAAGCACAATAATTGTGTATTTATATTAATAAGTTGCCACATTTAAAAAAGTTATATATTACCAAAACGTATACATAGATGGCGAAAGGACGAAATCCACCATTTCTCTTCCTCTTTTTTCGCCTTCAGAACAAAGACTGTCTCTCTTTCTCAGTGAGACGGCAAAATTTCGAATGGCATTATAACATCATTTTGCAGCACAACAAAAATAACTTGTGGAGTTCGCTTCTTCTCAAACTCCGACGGATGGGTGCACACATTGGTATTCTTAAATATTTCATAGATCTGACAGCCATTTAAGGTGGAATGCAGACGCGCCCAATGCCACTTTGGCTTGCAGCCGTCTTTCGGTGGAAAGGTAAGCATTTGTTTCAGCTTCCGGCAAGCTAACGAACACAATGAAAATGAGCGCCTCAATGGATTCGAAGATTTGGGCGGTTCACATATTTGCACACGCGACATGCTACTTTTCGTCGAACACGCCAACGAACTGCTGCAACAGCAGGGCTTCTTAGAGACGATCATTGTTTTCACAGTGCTGGCGCGACATTTGGCGCAGCTGCAAGTTTTTGTCATCTTCAAGCAGCTGGGCAATTGTCGTTTGTTTTTGCTGTCTGCGGGCGGAAGAAAATAAAGCGACGAGTTTTTAGCAACAATCTATGTAGTTTATCATATCAATAACTCACCTGTCGGTATAACGGTATTGCAAACACGACATGGTCTATGTGATTCGGGGCAAGATACCTGCGACACTGTTAGCGATATATCACTATTACTCGAGTCCATGGAGGGCGTTGGCAAGTGCAGGAACTCCTGTACACGTCGAGCGCCCATCAAATACAGCGCACGATCGATGCCAGATACAATGGTTTCGTCGGGAAATGGACCAAATGCATCGTATGCCGGCAGTGAATTCTTTTTTAGCGTACGTGCGATGAGCGGATAAGCGGGCACTGGATCCTCGGTCTGACACAAAGCGCTACAAAGGCGCTCAAGGTTTGCTTGAGCCATATGGAATGTATAAATTCGGGCGATTTTCGCGAGATTCGATGTTGGCGATAGTACTAGGAAAATTTTTTTAAAAAGTAATTATGTTTAGTCTCAGCTAAGCTTAGTAAATGTGGTTGCGTTATTTTCGGTTGATAAATTTTGAATATTTTAACATATTTTCTGTATATGTTTTGAAAATAATTTTGACGAAATTTTGTGTCTCGAAAAGAATGAACAAATGTATGTGTGTACACATGTAGCATTTGATGCGTTCATCGGTACTTGTAAACTTTGGTCGAAAAGACGGTAATTAATTTTGAAAGTAGTGGTGGGAACCGATTAAAGTAGTTGTTTTTGGTGACCGAGAAGATAACAAAGAGATGGGCCGCGCTATGGTTCAAAGGTGTCACACAATAAAAGAGCTAATCGCATATGGTCTCTGGAGCCCAGTTGCGAGGAAATTCAATCAAACATTTGGGAACCCAAATACATACATATTTGGTGGCTTGATGACCTTGATATTTTAAAGATGAAAAGTTATCATAACCGGAGTGCACTCGGGCAGGGTTTTTTAGAAAAACTTATTCAATATTTGTTGTTATGCTAAACTGGGCTCTTCGAAGTTGTAGCACGCACTCTCCTTTTGTCTCATCGGGACCCCTTTTCCCTGGCAACATCGGTCGGTTTTGGTCGTCCGGGTATGCTGGTAATGGCGGCGTCCAACTTGGGCGGTCGAGTCACACTCGAGGCCTTGGATTCAGTCACTATTTATGCATCAGGTAGCACAGTTGCTTGCCTGCTGCTTGGCAGAGGTCGGGATCCTTGTCCCGAAGGTGACTCGCCATCACAGGTCTCCGTTTGAGGAATCGGTTCAGGAGCTTTCACTTTGTCTCTGCTGGTAGATGGCCGCTCGTCCAGTTCAGATTCAGCCGAGGCAATAGCTTCCCTAGCCTGCTCCGTATTCTCGGTGACATCCGCCTCTTTCGGTTGCTGCTCTTTAGCTCGCAACAACAATTTTACGTGCCGATACCTGTAGGCGGCGGCCCTACCTTTCAACTCCGTGAGCAGCGTTGCCATTTTAGCCGTTTTCCGGCTAGATTTAGCCGGTTTTGATAGCACCTAGCCGGAGAAAATTCGATCTAGCCGGCAGCCGATTTGTTAGCCGGTTTGTAAAAAAAAGTTAGCCGTTTTTAGCCGATTTTACTATTTGCCTAATTTTCAGGTGCAAAAAGTAAACAAGTTGTTCGAAAGCAATAATGCAGACCCAATGAAGATTTTTAATGAACTCAATGTTTTACTTTCGTATCTATGCTCCCTAATGGTTATTAGCGCGGACACATTTGATCCTATATGCTCCCCGTTGGAACCATACCTTGCTCCATTTCCTCAGTTTTATCACAGTTTTGAAAAGTATTTAAACACAAAAGTAATCACAAACGCTTTTGACCACGAAGCCGAGAAAATAATTCGAGAAAATGATCGCTATTTTATTATCACTTTAATAAAGGAATTACGCCAACGCCTTCCTACAAATATTGCCACACTACAAAAAATTGACTTTTTTCGGTTGGAAATGCATTAAGAGTAATTAAACCAAAAGTATTTGTTCAACTACAGCAACAAAAGCACAAATATAATGCCGACGAAATAACATCCATAGAGATGCAATGGCAACGGTTAACGTTACATACCTGGAGTAATTTAGACTCAACTGTAAAATTTTGGGCCGAAGTTTATCAATTTCGAAATGCCCTAGGAGAAAACCCTTTTGCTGACCTTTCCAACCTAGTTTTTAGTTTTCTTGAATATAATAAAAACTAAGCAAAGAAATCCAATGTGCGTTAAAACGTTAAACGCCATTTTATATATAAGATACGGTTTAAAACGTGAAGAAAAATGCTGCCATAATTTTACTCTAGATGACGATCTCTTAAAATTAATGAATTCAGGTGATATATACAATAGTGATTCATTTGATGATGAGGAATATACACTCGATATAAATTAATGGTGTTAACTAGTCTTTCGTTTCTTGCGATTTATTTAAATAAAGCATGTGAATTTTCACTAAAACATTTTAGCCGTTTTTAGCCGCTTTTTTTTGCCAATCTAGCCGGTCGGCCCAAAAAGTTCTGGCAACACTGTCCGTGAGCTTTATCATCGTATCATTGTCGAAGTACAGAAACTAGCTTTGATGTTATTGTGTGGGACTTCAGTGCAAGGAAGGCGGCCTAATGTCCGACGTAGTGCTTAATGTGGAACGTCCACACACACCACACCAAAATCCATCTTTACGAACTGAAGGACGGGGTCCAACGCTATGTACAACAACCAATGTACCCGGGACTCTTTAGACTGGCAACCAACGGCATTCACTGGAACTCTGTTACCACAACTACACAGATTCCCGTCCTGTGAATACTGTCGAAAGAGTCTAATCACTATATGTGGACGATAGTGAGCTTCAACTGCCGAGAGAGAACCTCGCAACTCCTAAATTACGTTGTGGATATTGTAACCGTCTCGACTTCTACCTAGCCAGACTCGATCCCAATATACTTAGTGTCCAGAATGGGAGATCCACCTCCACCTGTGGCTAATCGACCCGCAAGACAAAGATAGCCGTTAATATTTTTCTGCCTTCGGTAAGGATACGCTTAGCCTCTATGCTTCTGCTGGTAATGCTACCGAGGAACAGCGAGGCTATATAAAGTCTTTGGGAGATGGGATTATATGATGGATTCCTTGCTAAAAAAGACCACATTGGGCCAAAGGCTGATACAGTCCATTGTGCTCTTCCAACAGTGGCAAGTTGGCTTGCAAAGCTGTGTGCTCTTTGTGTAGCGCTTCTTGCAGCTGCACCCAATTCTGCCCGATAGTAGCCAGCTGAACAGCACGAAAAATGAGTGTCTAGCAGGGAAGTTGGCAATTTCTATAAGCCCTTAAATAATAAAGTTCGTTCGTTTGATCCAGTCAGCCCTATGAAGGTCAGAAAAAGACTATCGGCTATTTCATCGCCTCTTCCGAAGCACAGTGAATTCACAAATTATCGTAAATGTTTTCCTCTCTGCATAGCTTTAGGTTTTTTAGGTAATATTGTGAAAGCTCTTAAAAGTTGTTCGCGAAAACTATGTACTCCGGAAAGTGTGGACACAGCGCTTTAAAAAATGCTGATGCTTGTGAAAAAATTTGCTCCGAATCACTTCATAAAAATGTATGAAAGCTCCTAAAAATTTGCTAGTGAAAGCTCAGACGCATGCGAAGCTTTTAAAGATTTCCCTAAAATCTACTTTCTTTCTACATAGATTTATCGAATTTCAAAGCTCCTTCCTCATTTTCCCCCACTGGCATCATTCCACCTAACTGAAATTTACCCGAATGAAGCACCGAAACGAATTGCGACGAATTGTCCTCAAATTAAAACTCGAACTATTTGTATTAATGAGTGATTTCCCCAGCCGGCAACGTAAACTTTGATTTTCACCATGGTGGAATAATACAAGGTGTTGGATATTGACAGCGTTCTCGCTCTAATCTGCCATCTTGACTCCCTTAGCAAAATCGATGTTTCCCTCTTGAAAAAACTACATTTTACCGCCTTAAAAAAAGTACTAAACTACCTCATTCCCTATTCTAAAACTGATTTGCAATCACTGAACAATTATTTGACACTTATTCTTATTCGTTGACAACGGAAAATTAAATAAAAAATTTTAAACTTTAATTCGACAAAAAACGTGGGCTTTGTGTATTCTCCAAAGGATTTACAGCGAGATGGGCGCTGTTTTCAGGCACTCACTGAGGGAAGCTTGAATTTCTGCTGCGTGAGGCAAAATACACCTATAATAATTTACAATACCGAGGAAGCGGCGCGAGTCAACAACTGTTTGAGGCTTTGGATAACTTTTTCCTCAGGAGGCTGGTAACAATGCTGGCTCACAGAATAGCCTAAGTAGACTACTTCACTTCCACCGATATGGAATTTTTTTATGTTGATTTTTAAGCGAAAGTCTCCTGCAGTGCGCCAGCCACCGGACTTTTTGGGCATCATGTGGATGGGACTTGTCCATTGATTGCTCGAAGGTGTTATGACACCATGATGCAGCAACAGATTAAAATCTTCTTTTGCAGCGTTTAACTTCTCACCAGTGAGTTTGCGTGGGCGCTCGTGGACTGGGGGACCATTGGTGACAATGTGGTGTACGGTTGTTTCACTATCGACATTTGGTGCAGCATCACGTAGTGTGATCTCTATGTAATCCTTCAACAGGTTAGCTTAGAATGCGTCTGACTTGCTTTTGGACAAATTCGACGTAGGGTGCACAATTGTCGCGATGCTGTCAATTTGTATAAATTTATACCAAACTCGGTGCACTTAATTATCTTGGCATGGAAAAGCAATACGTTTAAAATACGAAAACTCCGATGTTTCAGTAATTGTGGACCCTAATTTACTCCAAGTTAATACTTACAACATTCATTTAACAATAAATAAGACTGTTATATTACTGTAATTATTACAAAAATGTAGTTTTATTACATTTTCTTACTTTTACTGTGATACATATTTGAATTATCTAATTCCCTAAATTAAAGTGGAATCTGATTTTTTTAACCGGTGACCACCCTAGGAGGTTGCTAAAAATAAAGCGTTTTCAAAACCATTTCCGATTCCCATAATGCAGCAATGCATTTAATCTTCCAACCTAGATACGAACACGTAAGTATGCGTCCTCCTACAATCGGACCACGGCAACATGGAGTCTATCGATGTCAAACGTTAAGTTTCTTGTTTTGGTGGAATAATTCCTTTACTTGATTTTAAACATTTACAATTAGGGCTGTGCGATTATTCGATTACTCGAGCAAGTTGGTTAATCAATTATTCGGTTAATCAATTACTCGAGTAATCAAGATTTTGATTACTCAAAACGATGATTAATCGAGTTACTTGAAATATGATTACTCAAAAACAATAATTTTGCTCGTTAAAAGAGTTTGCTTTGGAAAATGCTTATTTTCTTTTTTACATTCTGTATATGAAAAAAATTTTTTGTTTTAATTTTTGAAAACAGAAACGTTGTTTTCAAAGTATCAAGGAACTTTAACTACTTTATACATATGTAAAGAGTTGAAATGTTGATTACTCATTTTACTCGAAATGTTGATTAATCATAAAGCAAATTACTCAAATATTTTTGTTTTTGGTTAATCAAAAACCTTGATTACTCGAGTAACTGAACTTTTGAGTAATCATAATTTCCAATTAATCGAATAATTGAGTTATTTACTTTATGATTAATTAAAATTTTGAGTAATCAATTAATCGCACAGCCCTATTTACAATTCTAAATATCAAAACACGTCTTTTCTGAACATTTCGAGTTGAAATATTCATAAAAATAATTTTGGCCGCCTAAATCAGCCAAATACCCTATGTGGGTCGGCTGAATCAGTAAAACGTGACAGTAGTTGACTTTTGAGGTTAATATATCGGTCTTGAGTTGGTAAGGTTTTTAAAACATCCGCAGCTTCCTTTAAAGCATCGCTGCTAATTGCTGAAAGGACCAGATTATATTTACCGACATAAGATGTGGTCTTGTACGACTGAAAGGTGGCCTCAATTTGTAGAAACCATTTGTCTGGCATCTCAGTTCAGAACGGTCGCAGCTTGCATTGCGATACAAGCTCCACATCTTTAGTTGGCATTTTGTACGATGAAATATTCTCCCCATCCGTCGATGCGCCGTTTTGTCGATTCCGTCATGTTGTAACGACTCGGGGTCACCCCTAATTTTTTGGTTTTGGAAGTTTGACTATAATTATAGGACATTGTGTTTAATAAACTAAATTACCATTTATTGCATAAGTACTACGTTATATATACTACTTTCGCGAATTTAGCTTATAATATACCGTTTGTAGCTATTTGTATGCAAAATTTGATATGAAAAATAGTACCAAATTTCGTACTACTTCGCAAAGCGGGCTTTTTTTCTTCCCGTTTCTCTAGTGCTTCCATATTACAACCTTTTCTAAGGGAGCCGTCGACATGAGCTGTCCCTACGTACAACACCTTGGATTTTCACATTAGCAGCGAATGCCAGAAATAGAGTAATTTATGTTAAAAAAAAAAATTTTTTAATAAAAAATGTCAATAAGCCTGAATCTTCAAAATTTAACGCAATTATTCTGGACAATCATCATTGTATTAAATTTGTACGCGGCATTGCTGCTGTTTCGCATGTCAAAAGTTTATCGTGCCGAAAGGAGAATTAAACTACTTGAAACCGCCAACATCAAGGAACAAATCGAATTTATGCGAAGTCGTTCTGACAAATCCGTATCTTCGAACTTCTCAAACCGGGGTAGTTTCACTACGCGTAGCCGTTTCTTCGAACAATTCCTCGACTCGGAACCGCCGCAACTCCGTTCATGCATGCGTGTGCGATCGAACTTTCGATCGAATTCTTCGACAACTGCTGCCGATGACGAACCAGATGAACGACATGACAAACGAGGAACGCAGGAACAACAACAACAACAACACCTGCATACACGTTCAAAACAATTGCAGATGGAATTGCAGCGAAAGTATGACAATTTCCAAAGACAGCAGCAGCAACAACAACAGTACGAACAACGGCAGCACAACCACCAACAACAGTCACACCAAATGAATACTAAAGCAAGAAACCGTTATGAGAACATTTTAAAACAGCCACAACCTCAACAGCTAAGAAACCCGAATGCGATTGAGCAAACAAGTTCCGAGGAAGCGCCACCCTATAATGCCAAACCCGACGATGAGCACACACTCTACATTTCGGATAGTTTTGGGCGTGTCGTGCATGAGATACCCTTTCGGGAGTGTGATTATATGGAGGCTCTGCAAGTTGTGCTCGGTGATCAGCGCTGGAAGATTAAGAAAGCGTGGAATTAACGCTCCAAAACAAATATGAGGAGAGTAAATGGGGCGAAATTTGGAATGAAAAGTAGGAGTATACGAGTCCATATTTTGAATTTTGTAGCAATATTTTTTTGCGGTATCTTAAATTATGTCTGCAAATGTATTTATGTTTTTTGTGTTTGTGTAGTCTACAACTTGTCTGGGTAATACTTTCGGAAGGGCCATAATAAATGGCGAAAGTTCAATTGGATACAGCTTACGGGTGTCCAGAGTGAAGAGAAGGGGGTGTAACCATTGTAATATAGAAGGTTTTAAATTAGGAACGAATGCATTTCAGGATAAGAAGACCCATGTAGAGGGACCAGCAGACCATATCTTATTTAAGTATATTCTGAAGTTTAGTGAACAAAATTGTGAGTATTTGTGGAGCGACAGAATCAGCGCCCCATTACCCAAGTATTATCGTAACTTCTCGAGATCATATGAAAATCATTTAGGCTCTGCAAAATTTTATCATTCTATTGCAATCCAAAGGGTGCTCTTAGAAAAATATGTATGGTAGATAAGTCTTTATAACCTTAGATCTCTTCAGACTACAATACTACTACTCTCGAAAAACGAATTATTTTATTCGTCCTGTATAGGGATGTTTACATGAGGAGATTTTACAGACAACTTTTAGCTGAAAAAAAAACAATCGCCTTTTAGCTAATAGCTTCCAATGAAGTTTTGGGCAGCCAACTTTGGATTCAACTAATCGCCAATAAAATTGCATGTAAATCGTCTCATGTAAGCACCGTATTAACAATTCTTAAAATTACATTAAATTAAAAAATATCAATATTTTTATTTGAAAAACAATAAAAGAAAATTTAAAAAATTGGTTTATAAAAGAACAAAGATGGATTAGAAATGATTCCAAAAATTAAATGATGTTAAAAAATTTGCTTCTTTTTAAAACAATAAAATCCCAAAATTATAAGAATTAAACTGAAAAGAAATAAATAAAGTTCATAAATATTCTTTTTAAAAGAATATAAACAAAAAATTATATAGAAAATTAAATTAAAAACAGAAAAAATATTAAATTAAAGAAAGAAACGAATAACAAAAAATTAAAGTTCTAAAAATTAAATGAGATAAAGAAATTTTAAATACATTCGTAAATTTAAAAAAATACATTAAGAATTAAAGCTTATTAAAATAAGTTTCTAAAAATCAAATAATATTAAAAAAAAAAATTTTTTAAATAAAATAAAAAAATTAAATTAAAAACGGAAAAAAACTTGTTAAATATTTAATTAAATTGGAAAAAACATATTTTGCTTTTTAAAACAATAAAAACTAAAAAATTAAAATAAGATAAAATTGAAAAAATTAAAAATATACTACATACATACATATTCAAAAATAGAAAATATTATTTAAATAAGATTCTAAAAATTAACTGATATTTAAAATATATGTAATTTTTTCTTTTTAAAACAATAAACACTAAAACTTAAATGAAGAATAAATAACCATAAAAATTTTATTCAAACAAATTCACAAAATAAGTTTTTTTCAATTAAATGATACTTATTAAAAAATATAATAATATATAAAAAATTAATTGAAAAGGTTAAAATTAAAAATACCAAACATAATAAGCTCCTAAAAATTAAATGGAATCGAAAAAATATGTTTTTTTAACAATAAACTAAAAATTAAAAGATTACATTAAAAAATACACTAAAAAATTAATAAAATAAGTTTCTTAAAATAAAATTATATTAAAAATACATTTTTTTTCTTTTTAAAACAATGAAAATTAAAAATTAAAAGAAAAGGAAATAAACAAAAAATACATTAAAAATTATAAAAAATAGTAACATAAATTTCTAAAATTTAAGCGATGTTAAAAAAAATTTTTTTTTTTTTAAATAAAAAAAAAAAGAAAAATTAACTTCCCAAAACTAATTAAAATAATTTTTTTTCTTAAGCAATGAAATTTAAAATTTAAAAGAAAGCAACTGTGGAGACATCATTGCACCTGCTCCTTGAATGTAAGGCCTTATGAGGCGACGTCTATACAGCATAGGCTCAATGTGGAGCTTTGCTGAGCACATCCTACAGTGCATCTCGTATCAGGGTTGTCGATTTGGCTGTTGGTTGTCTCGAGCACCCCGCCCTCTTTCCAGACAGGTTTTTGTCACTTCTAAGTTTAGCCGGGAGAGATAAGTAGCTGTTTAGTCTGTGGTACTACCTGAAACGACAATTTTGTTTTCTCGATGGTAATGGGCGGCAGTCGACTTGGATTCATCGTAACGGTATGAGATGGCAGCCTATAGTACCTAGAGAAGAGAAGATTTCCCCACTGGCTGTAGTTGGGTCTGACCAAAGTGAGAGGGATGTTAGCGAGTGGGATGGAGCTGACATGTTTTGTTGTCATTAGGGGTGTACCTGGATCCTCATTGGTGATATCGGGGTTAAGTCTGGATAGACGCGGGTCTCTCATGGCAATCGAAGGTTTGTGTATGGGATAGGTGTTGATTTGGTTCCGATTACGACATTCAGAGGTCGAGAGTCGACTCTCTATTTATAGTCTACTGGTCGCAGTGGTTCCTTATCTTATCTATCCACAGGTAGAATTGGGGCGTCACTGGTGCTCAGGCGACATCAGAAGCCATCCTGTCGCTGTCCGGAGTGCGGCGTTCTTACACGTATGCAGCTTTGTCCACTGCGTCTAACTAGGCCCCGGCGACCAAACAGCCACAGCAGTTCAGAACCAGCTGACCGATTGCCTTGCACAACAACGCTTCTTTGTCTTTGCCCCAGGTGCGGCCGGCGAGCGACTTGAGGACTTTGATGCTGCTCTATACTTTATTGACAATTGCGGTCGTGTGCGTGGAGAAAGAAAGCAGGTAGGACACCACTCTGTGAAAGCCCTTGATTAATGCTTCTGGGTTTTGAGGTTTGATCTCGGAAGATTACTGACGACGGTCGACCACTCATATAATTCCCCGACCATCGATATGCACATCATGGCGCCTGCTGAGTGTATTTCTGCCTTAAAAAAGCTTCTCATAAAATCGATTTGCCGTTTGAACGCGGCTTAAAACCGTAGGCCCCACCTGTTGTGTAGCAAAATCAAGACGCATACCACAAAGCCAAGGAGAAGCTCAGCCAAACATTAGCAAAAAGTAGAACCGCCAAACATTTATTTTTATTTTTTAATTTAGTTCAAGCCTGGTCTCCTTGGCCCACGATCTGGCCAGGATAATTGCGATTTCTGGTAATGAGGAAATTGGAAACATCGGATTTTTATTTTACTACAAAAGTAAAAATGTATCTATGTTTTATTGTTTTCACATTTGTTCGGAAGGAACCATCTTTAACCCTAGAAGTACTTTCTTCGTCGAATGGACAAGTTGACGACGTGTGTTATTTACCATACAAAAATAAGAAAGTACTTCCAGGGTTGAAATGAGATCAAAACAAAGGATTTCCCTGTCTAACCATACAAAAATAAGAAAGTATTTCCAGGGTTGAAATGAGATCAAAACGACGGATTTCCCAGTCTAAAAATGATGTTACCAACCCGCTTCTCAGAGAAATAAAATGTACCCATTCAAGTGAAGAAGGGTGTATATTTTTATATTCTTTTATCTCCACACCGTTATTTATGAATAAATTAGGTATTTAATTTCATACATAGAGCTTATGAAGCTTATCAGAATTAGTTTTTATACCACCGATAGTGGCTGATAAAATATCGAACGGCTTTGAACAAACATGGCTAATCTACATACGTACCATTAAACCACTATATATTCGCATTAAATGAACCTTTTTTTGGTAACTATGTAGTATATAAGCAGGCCATTATATACATATATGTATTAGGGTGTATCACTCTCAATATACAAAAAATTTGTGCTGTTTTTCCATCGGTAATATAAAGGCTGAATTTCTTTATTCATTCTGAACGTTTGGAATAAACTTTTTTGTTTACTTATTCTTTAGAACGTTCCTGATGATATGTTGACGTATATTTCAAAAGCATTCTGTTTATTCCGGCTGTGAAATGGGATTATCCGGAATGTATAAAGAAACGCAGCCAAAATGTTTCATATTTTAAGACTTTTGCCAAAATATTACGGAAAAATATAAAGATTTACGTGAGTTGGACCTATGCGAAAACAGCTCCAAAAGTCGATTTTTTTTAATAAATAAAACTAATTTAAATTTTTTTTCTAAAAAATCACGGCATATGATGGAAAAGTTTAAGCCTAATGCCGAATTTCTACTAGGCATTGAAATGACAAAAAATGTATGCCATTTGAAAAAATGCCAATTACTATTTGTTTAATGTAATGACACGATTTTTTTTTAATGCCCGACTTTGTCATTTGTCATTTTTGCCATTTAATGCCTAGTGGAAATCCAGCATAAAAGGTTTACATAAAAATATTTAAAATCATTTTTATCAACGGAATCAAATTGCATAATGAAATTTCTGGATGCGGTCTAATTCGAGACAGTCGGGTCTACGTAACCGGAACGACCCAGATTTATATCTGGTCAAGCACTGTCACTCAAGCAACACTCCGCAAAAAGTCTTTGGGTAACTTATGCTGTTACAACAACAACGCAAATTTTAATATTTTTCCGGAATATCTTATCGAAATTCTTAAAATATAATAAATTTAAAAGTTCCGGCGGAAAACCGCATTTTTTTGGTTGTTGTTGTTGTTGGTGTTGTTGTTGTTGTTGTTGTTGTTGTAGCGGCTACAACAACCCCACCCAGATGGGCTGATATCTCAGTCGTTGTCGTCGAGTTCCACTAACGGCAGCCCCAAGAAGCGTGCAGCCTCTATGGGGTCAGTCCGTAGGGACGACGCCGTTAGTGTTGTGGGGTTTTCCGGGCATGCGAAGAGTCGTGAGGGGTCTCTCCGCATGCCGGACATTCGTTCGGCACATCCGCATTTAACCTACACAGGTAGGAATTTAGCCTGCTGCAGTAGCCAGAGCGAAGTTGGGCTATTGTCGTTCTGGTCTCCCGAGGCAGATGGAGCTCCGTCATGTCAATGTCCGGTGTTTGTGTGCCTGGAACGGCATTCACATGTCTTGAGTCTACATAACTCACGCACCCTAATGTATGTACATGTTTAAAAAAAAAACTTTTCCGTTTCTCATATTTACATATTAATGTAGGTCTAAAATCTTATCTTACTAATATTATAAATGTGAAAGTTTGTATGTTTGGATGTTTGGGAAATCATCACGCGGAAACGACTGAACGGATGTGCATGAAATTTGGTACGCAGATAGCTTATGGGCCAGATTGGTTAATAGGTTATTTTTTTAAGAGTTGCCACCTGTTAAAAAAGTTTTATTTATTTAATATACGGGAACAACTGAATTGATTTTAATGAAAATTTGCACACAGTTAGATTATGACCTAGATTGGAAAATAGGCTACTGTTCTTAAGAGTTGCCACCTGTTAAAAAATTTTCATTAAATTAATACGCGGAAACGACTGAATGGATTTGCCTGAAATTTTGCAAGATAGCTTATGACCTACAGTGAAAAATAGGCTAATTTTTTGGAAG
>NW_023458560.1:41019476-41022919 GCF_013731165.1 Rhagoletis pomonella
TATTTAATTAAATTGGAAAAAACATATTTTGCTTTTTAAAACAATAACTAAAAAATTAAAATAAGATAAAATTAAAAAAAGCAAAAATATACTATATACATACATATTAAAAAATAGAAAATATTATTTAAATAAGATTCTAAAAATTAACTGATATTAAAAATGTATGTATTTTTTTCTTTTTAAAACAATAAACATTAAAACTTAAAAGAAAAAAAATTAACATAAAAATTGTATTCAAACAAATTCACAAAATAAGTTTGTTTTAATTAAATGATATTAAAAATACAATAAAATATAAACTAAAAATTAAAATATTACATTAAAAAATATACTAAAAAATTAATAAAATAAGTTTTTAAAACAAAATTATATTAAGAAGACAGGCTGTAGTTGGGTCTGACCAAAGTGAGAGGGATGTTAGCGAGTGGGATGGAGCTGACATGTTTTGTTGTCATTAGGGGTGTACCTGGATCCTCATTGGTGATATCGGGGTTAAGTCTGGATAGGTAGATTTTTAGGGGGCTACGACATCCTGATTAACGCGGGTCTCTCATGGCAATCGAAGGTTTGTGTATGGGATAGGTGTTGATTTGGTTCCGATCACGACATTCAGAGGTCGAGAGTCGACTCTCTATTTATAGTCTACTGGTCGCAGTGGTTCGTTATCGTATATATCTACAGGTAGAATTTGGGCGTCGCTGGTGCTCAGGCGACATCAGAAGCCATCCTGTCGTTGTCCGGAGTGCGGCGTTCTTACACGTATGCAGCTTTGTCCACTGCGTCTAACTAGGCCCCGGCGACCAAACAGACACAGCAGTTCAGAACCAGCTGACCGATTGCCTTGCACAACAACGCTTCTTTGTCTTTGCCCCAGGTGCGGCCGGCGAGCGACTTGAGGACTTTGATGCTGCTCTATACTTTATTGACAATTGCGGTCGTGTGCGTGGAGAAAGAAAGCAGGTAGGACACCACTCTGTGAAAGCCCTTGATTAATGCTTCTAGGTTTTGAGGTTTGATCTCGAAAGATTACTGACGACGGTCGACCACTCATATAATTCCCCGACCATCGATATGCACATCATGGCGCCTGCTGAGTGTATTTTTGCCTTGAAAAAGCTTCTCATAAAATCGATATTGTGTAGCAAAATCAAGACGCATACCACAAAGCCAAGGAGAAGCTCAGCCAAACATTAGCAAAAAGTAGAACCGCCAAACTTTTATTTTTATTTTTTAATTTAGTTCAAGCCTGGTCTCCTTGGCCCACGATCTGGCCAGGATAATTGCGATTTCTGGTAATGAGGAAATTGGAAACATCGGATTTTTATTTTACTACAAAAGTAAAAATGTGTCTATGTTTTATTGTTTTCACATTTGTTCGGAAGGAACCATCTTTAACCCTAGAAGTACTTTCTTCGTCGAATGGACAAGTTGAGTTTACCATACAAAAATAAGAAAGTACTTCCAGGGTTGAAATGACATCAAAACGAAGGATTTCCCATGTCTAAAAACGATGTTAGAAACCCGCTTCTCAGAGAAATAAAATGTACCCATTCAAGTGAAGAAGGGTGTATATTTTTATATTCTTTTATCTCCACACCGTTATTTATGAATAAATTAGGTATTTAATTTCATACATAGAGCTTATGAAGCTTATCAGAATTAGTTTTTATACCACCGATAGTCGCTGATAAAATATCGAATGGCTTTGAACAAACATGGCTAATCTACATACGTACCATTAAACCACTATATATTCGCATTAAATGAACCTTTTTTTGGTAACTATATACATATATGTATGTAAATTAGGGTGCATCACTTTCCATATACAAATAATTTGTGCTGTTTTTCCATCGGTAATATAAAATATTTCATATTTTAAGACTTTTGCCAAAATATTACGGAAAAATATAAAGATTTACGTGAGTTGGACCTATGCGAAAACAGCTCCAAAAGTCGATTTTTTTTTTAATAAATAAAACTAATTTAAATTTTTTTTCTAAAAAATCACGGCATATGACGGAAGAGTTTAAGCCTAAAAGGTCTACATAAAAATATTTAAAATCATTTTTATCAACGGAATCAAATTGCATAATGAAATTTCTGGATGCGGTCTAATTCGAGACAGTCGGGTCTACGTAACCGGAACGACCCAGATTTATATCTGGTCAAGCACTGTCACTCAAGCAACACTCCGCAAAAAGTCTTTGGGTAACTTATGCTGATACAACAACAACGCAAATTTTAATATTTTTCCGGAATATCTTATCGAAATTCTTAAAATATAATAAATTTAAAAGTTCCGGCGGAAAACCGCATTTTTTTTTTGGTCATGCACACTAATGTATGTACATGTTTAAAAAAAAAAATTTTCCGTTTCTCATATTTACATATTAATGTAGGTCTAAAATTATTCATAAAGAGATTTAGGTATTCACACCTTTACGGTTATTAAGTTATCTGACTAATGACCGTTTTCTGAAGTAACCTGTAAATTTAAAGCTCACTTTATATTTAAAGGTTGCATTAAAATTTATAACTGCGTCTAAAGTAAAGCATTTTATTATGGGTTTTAAATTGGTTTACAACCAAGAAACATACGTACGTCGAAAACCGATAAGAGAAATGCTTAATTTTAGACATAGCTTTTTATTTTTCATCCAACCTTAGCATTAAAATTTGTGATTGCGTCTAAAGTAAAGAATTTTGTAATCGGTTTTAAATTGACTTACAACCAAGAAACATACATATGTCAAAAACCGATAATAAAAATGCTTAACTTTAGATATAGCTTTATTTTTAATCCAACCTTTAAATATAAAGTGAGCTTTAAAGTTAAAGGTTACTTCAGAAAACGGCCCTAAATATATGATTATTATTCGTCAGTATAAAACCTACAAAATTTGTTCTGAATTTCTAATTAAATTAGTTTTTTTTTCAAATAGTAAAGCCTAGACACGAGATACCACACGATTCATACAATTCAGTACGAAGCTAAAGGTCAAAAGATAATTTATCAATTTATGGCTCGCGTAGGAGCTACATTAGATAGCAATGTAATTGTCATTTTCCTAATCAGTTTATAGAGTAGTCAAGTGTTTTATTAGACATTGAGAGTTAATGAATAAAATCGATGGCACATTTATGTAGGCACATTATCTATGAGCTCACATAGTACGCCACATCATATTTACCTTATCATAGATACAACCTCTAAATTAATATATTTATAAGTCCATGAGATTCTGTGTAGCTGTGTTAGGTATACCGTTGTAGTTATTGATTTTTAGAAAAACGATGATGGTGGAAAAAATGGTGTCCTCCTGTGTTGTTGAGCCATAGGTTACAAAACGTTAGACAACTGAAAGTGCTTACAACTTTCGTCACAAAATAAACTCCTTACACTTCATCCTTGTAAATGAAGCACAGTTTTGTCAAAA
>NW_023458560.1:41023019-41027346 GCF_013731165.1 Rhagoletis pomonella
TGACAGTTGCTTGGCGCTTGACGCGCCAATTTAGGGATGGCAGTAAGAGTACGTGTTAAAATAATTTGACAGCTGTGGTTTGTAGCTCGTCGTTTTCATTGTGTTCGCCTTAATAATAATAATAGCTTAATAGCTTATATCGACCAAAATAGTGGACGCTGGCCAATCCAGGAGTTTCATAGCAAATCCACAACACAAAAAAAAATTTAAACAAAAACAGCTGATATGTAGTTTGATGTGCTATGTGCTACCGTATGCGAAAAATATGAGTGGTGCAGTTTGCCACATGCAGCAAAAACATGAAATTTTAATTAAACATTGAAATGCTATAAAACTTTTGAAATGCTGTTTATAATGAAAATTAAAGATAACAGTTACAGAACTGTATACAATGCACGTTGCATTATTCATTTTCCATTCCTAGAAAGTTTGAGATGATTGGAGCAAACCCATTTTTTGTGTGCCATTGGTAAAGAAACAGACGTACACTCCCAGTCATTAGATTAGCACACTCTTTTGATCCTCAGTATGTAGAGGGCTCCAATACTAACATCCGTGCACGGATCGAAAAACATACAAAACAAAATTGAGTGATACGTTAGTCACATTATCTGAATGGGATAAAGTACGTTGACGTACATAGGTCATAATCCAAAAAATGTGTTTTTACGTAACGAGTAATGCGATACCGTATGTGACCTGTATGCAATAATACAAGGTGTTATCGGTTGGCAACTTCTTGCTCTAATTCCGCCATAATGTCTGCCTTAGGTGAGTCAGTATTACTTCTTTAACAATTCCTTGCCTAATAATTAGTCTGTTCCTTTGATCTTCGGACTAAAACCTGTGGAACTGTCAAACTACAATTTTACGCTCTCAAATGAGAGTAAAAGGAAAACAGATGCAGAAGTGCATAGGAACGCAAAAAGCACTATTTCCTGTAAAAACGTCAGACGGTTTGTTTACATGTCATTGGCCCTACACTGATTTGGCTGAAATATCACTAAAAATTATTAAAATCTATACATATTCAAATATTTCGTTGTTTACTTCCATTTTTTAACAAATATAAGGTTCTTTGCTTTCACCGCTTTCTGTTTTTGTTTGCACATGTAAATCAGCTGATCGTTTGACACTTTTCATGAACTTACAGGAAAAAACTCCGGACTAAATCCTGTAACTTCTGACTAGGAACAGTTGCTCAGTTACTCTCTCAAATGTGTTCCCACTTACAGGTTTTATGTCAATAGGAACGACTTCCTGTAAGTTCTGACTAAAACCTGTAAACCGGACTGCTATTGGAACAAACTAAATATAGTTGAATGTATTTTATTTTTTCTCAGTATACACATTTTGCTTTCTTAAAAAGGTATTTTATTTTATTTTACTTCATTTCATTACGAATATACCATTAACAGGTCTATTCTGCACGTTACCGTAGATTTTGTAACCGGAAATTTTTACTACCAAAAAATGTTACCAGTTCTTGTCACCGCGATTCTAGGAACGTTGGTAATGCAGTTAAAATATTCAGCTATGAAGAATTGTGCAAATTCTGGCATTGCATATTTCACGGGGCAATATTTTGTTACCAGCTGAGATGGTAACCAAATTTACCGGTTACAAGAGAGCACAGAATGCGAAAAAGGTTTAAAAATTGACAGACACTTTAATTACCGGTTATAAAATTTATGTTACCAGCGCAGAATAGACCTGTTAGTAGTTTTGTTTACATATCTGTACGTAAAATACCTTCCACTTCCACTCCCAGAAAATATATAAGAAAAATCTTTGATGTAAAAAATTGATTCCCTTAAGTAAATATACATACATAAACACAAAATTAAAAATATGTACATATGTGCAATAAAAGTGGGCTCTTTATTTCCGGGCTGGGACGTGTCCCGTCGTGCCGGGCCGGGCCCCACTAAAATTCTTAACGTGCGGGCTCGTGCGTGTTTTTGAAAGTTGATTTAGGCCCATCTCTAGTTCACACTGAACGAAGCGAAGCGGAGCTTTTCTCATGGACTCGTCTGCAAAGATATCACAAAACTTACCCTCAATGAAAAGCGGCAAAAATATTTGCTCAATTTTATTCAAAAGATTGCTTGTAGAATTCGTTTTTATTTCAATATTTTGCTATTGGCTGCGTTTCTTTATACATTCCGGATAATCCCATTTCACAGCCGGAATAAACAGAATGCGTTTGAAATATACGTCAACATATCATCAGGAACGTTCTAAAGAATAAATAAACAAAAAAGTTTATTCCAAACGTTCAGAATGAATAAAGAAATTCAGCCATTTTGTTTGCAGCAGCGTCATGAAGCTGAAAAATTAAATAGCAAATTTAAAATAAAAAACTGCTTTGCTCTCGGCCCCAAAACGCTTATGAAAAAGCTTGCTGTGTGAATACTTTCATATAGCTACAGCAATTTGAAAGCTTCACTTCGCTCGGAACGGCTTCGCTCGACTCGGCTCCGCTTTCTGTGTGAACCAGCCCTAACCCAGGTTTCCTTTTGTGTGTTTAATATTTACTAATTTTTTATAAATAAAAATGGCATATTCTATGTAAAAAAATTTAAAAACATGTCAATAAAGGGGTGTGGTGTCCTAATGACCTGCAGAGAATAAATTTCGGGTTTGCAGTTTTGTAGCCAATGCAATTTTAATACATACACTGCCGGCCCAAAGTATTGGCACCGCAAATTTTTTACAGTATATGCAACAATATTTATTCTCATATTTTTCCGCCATTATAGTCCTGAATG
This sequence comes from Rhagoletis pomonella, assembly GCF_013731165.1. Classification (NCBI taxonomy): domain Eukaryota; kingdom Metazoa; phylum Arthropoda; class Insecta; order Diptera; family Tephritidae; genus Rhagoletis; species Rhagoletis pomonella. The sequence continues at coordinate 41,025,791 of NW_023458560.1, forward strand.
TCTTAAAAAAAGCTGCGAAAATCCGCTGCAACTGCCGGAAATGATCCGACGTGCTGCGGCCCTACTATGATTTAAACGATTAATGGAAAATCGTTGAGTGATGAATTTTGTTGACGGCTTTTGCTAGATTTAAGGGATTAACAAACGACGAATAAACGATTTATTACAGTTGACAAATGAAAATATTGAAATTCTATCACCCTACCCGGCGTTTACAAGAGACAATTTTGCCAAGACAATAGCAACACATACACACTTTTTCACTAATCCATTCACATTCCTCTCATTGTCTTCGTCACTGTCTTTGATTTTTCGAAGACAGTAAATTGGACACTTCGTTCACGTCTTGGTTAATTTAACTAAAAGAGACCAGACAAAATCGCAAAAATCACAGAATTATGAAAAAGTGGTTTGTGTTTGGATATTCTGAAATTCACGCCAAACGACAGTAACGTAAAAATGTATTGTCTTTATAATTGTCTGAGGGTCAATGAAGTGAAAAGTATAAAATTAACACCGAAATAAATGCGGTGTGAAGGTTTTATTTTTATCACTTCACGATAACGCAGAACGGGAATTGACCCTATGGACGCCTACTGTATACAACAATATGACACTAATACATATTCTCAATTGTCTTGTCTCAAGTTGTCCTATGTAAATGTAGCGTTAGGGGCTAAATGCGGGAATCGTAATATGTAAAAAATTATTTATAAATGTTTGGCTGAGGAGCTGATGTTAAAAATGGACGAACAATGAAGAAAAATCGACGAACTATCGATTGCAATGCAAAAATCTTAATAATTACATTAATGAAGTGCTAACTTTGGGTCGATAACGTTATTACGTTTTAGAGTCCCTTAAACTGTCTAGATATCTTATTTCAATATTTTTACAATATTCAAGCAACGATGTGGCAGCATTATTGTCATTTTTGCCATCCTCACTATTTTCTTTCGTAAACAATTTGAAAATTAAACAACAATAAATTTCAAACAAAAGGAAACCAAAAAAGCGGAAGTAAACAAAACCGAAAAACTCATCGATCAAGAAACAGAAAAGGCGGGGAAATCACGCAAGCAGCAAAAAAACCATAACAAGTAATTGGGCTAGAAACAGGATCTTTGTATTGAAGCTGAAAGTCAACTACATCTAGTTTACTCAGCTCTGGGTTCGGTTGACAGTGGCGGTAGAACGTTTAAGTGGAACAATAGTGAAAGCAAAGCTTTAATAATAAACTGGAAGGCGATAGCAGATAGGACTTGTCTACAAAAAAAAACGGGTAAAGGTTACTCTTCATATTGGATATTAACATTTTATTTTCTTAAGTAAGCCAAAAAACCTTGAGAAATTGAGTTAGAAACAACAATAGGTGACAGTGAAGTCACCATCAACAGAAGCGCGGTGAATCAGCATGCAACAGCTGCGCAAGGAAACCGGCTTTTAATACTGAATTACCTTGGCTGTGTGGCGGACACTTGTAAGCTACGCGCATCACCTTTTATCAACAATGATGAATTGTGTTGAAAGAGCTATCTTAATCAACTTTAAAATAC
>NW_023458560.1:41027356-41028724 GCF_013731165.1 Rhagoletis pomonella
GGCAAGTGGATCGTTGTGAATTTTCACTCTATTAACGTAGAAAATTAAACCCGCTGTAAAAAATGAATCTCAAGACAACATTAATACTCTTACTTCTAAGTCAACTTACGTATTCGTGCGTGCATGCCGAAGAAGCTGCAACCGGAACTATTAAGCAGCATTCGCTTCGTACACCTTTGCCAAATTTGCCAGCCGATCATTTGATACGCTATTTGAATACCTTCCCACAAGTGTGCACTGAGTGAAGAATGTCAGCGCGCTATTAAAACTAACGCCTCCACATTTAGATCAAATGACGCAGCAGTACTTACTACAGAAGCAGCGGTCGCAACAACTGTGACGGTGTCTGGCGGCCAGACCGACTCCACTTCATGTTGGGGTCATGAGCTTGACTGTGATGAAAAGAGACGTTTTCAATTACCCACTTGCCCCGGTGAACACCATGGTTGGGTGCAAAGTAAACCTGCTCAAGTGAGCACTTTTTACTATCAAGCCGATTTCGGTTACATACAACAACAAATCAGCGAGTTATCACTTATGTGAGAGCCTAGCTATATCACCGATTCTTCACTGGAGTGCAGCAAGTATTTACGCTTTTGTCGTGGATGCAACTCGCTTTTAGATTTCCGTGATCTAATACAACGCAAAGAACTTATACGCTATCATATGGATGTGCTGAAGCCGAGTCAAATATTGGGACATTGTCAGTTGAATAGAACACGCTTACAGGTGGAGCTTGATCATATGGGCGCGCTGCAGTCTTGGGCACCAGAGTTGCGTAATTTCGACGAATTGCCAATGCCGCTAATGACAAGTGGCGAATGTGATTTAATTGTAGATACGCCCACTTTTATTATGAAAATTGATGCTACTTACAATATGTATCACCACTTCTGTGACTTCTTCAACTTATACGCCTCACTATTTGTGAACCAGTCTCATGCACTGGCATTCCACACCGATACGCGTATCTTGATATGGGAAACATATCCATATGATTCGCCATTTGCGGAGACATTCAAAGCATTTTCCGATAATCGAGTATGGACGTTGAACGATGTAAAAGGAAAGCGTGTATGCTTTCGAAATGTGGTATTGCCTCTATTGCCACGCATGATTTTTGGTCTCTTCTACAATACACCGTTGGTAAGTTGCGCTTTTATATTTTTCTACCTCAGTACTGATCAAAAGTCTTTCAGATTCATGGCTGTGAAGGTAGCGGCTTATTTCGCGCTTTCTCTGAATTCATACTGCATCGTTTACAAATACCATTTCGCCCACCTTTACAGCAAGCTAAGTTGCGCATTACCTTACTATCACGCCGCACAAAGTATCGACAAATTTTGAATGAAGACGAGCTGCTCGAAG
>NW_023458560.1:41028824-41031734 GCF_013731165.1 Rhagoletis pomonella
ATACGCGTATCGGTGTGGAATGCCAGTGGATGAGACTGGTTCACAAAGAGTGAGGCGTATAAGTTGAAGTTACTTTGATTGTTTAATGTTTAATAGTTAGATAGTGAGCTGTATTACTATAAAAAAAAATAATAAGCATAAAACAAACAAAGGAAAAATAACCGAAACTGGTCAAAATCTCGTGCCCCTATTATTTTTCACATGGCTGTATGTATGTACATTACTTTTATTTCACTTTTTAGGTAACCGTAGTATATTTATTTATTTTAAAATTAAAATTTATTAAAATTTCTTCACATTGGTTACAGATCATACTATAAACAAAATACACATAAATCATAAATTATAGTAGCAGTATCTTTTTGGCAATGAAAACATTTTAAATTTTATAGAAGCAACACAGTTTCAAAACAGTTTGTTTATTTGACAAAAACCTGTTAATTTTTTTTAAATTTTGTACAAAATTTGAAATGTGAATTCATATGAGTTTTCTTATAAAACACTGTACAGCACTCGGCTGGGTATTGGACCAAGCCAACTTTTTTAAGAGATTGAGGGATAAGTAAAAAAACATATTATTCTTGTTGTTATTTAATTTTGGTTATTTTTTTATAAAATTATATACATACATATATTTTTTAACAAAACCCGTGTAAATCCAAGTTTGTGCAATATTTAAAAACGGTAATTTTTAGCCATTTGCATTTTGTACTTTGTTCTACTCATGCATACTCAAAATCTTTCTAAGAAATTCATTAAAAATATGAAATTTTTACGAAAGTTTGTTGACTTTTTTAAATATTGCACAAACTTGGATTTACACGGGTTTTGTGTAAGAATACATGTACATAATTTTATTAAAAATTACCTAAATTAATAGCAACAAAAATAGTATTATATAAAAATAATATAGTACATAAAAATATTAATAACAAATATATATGTAATAATAAAATTCTAATATATACCTTTTGTTATTTAAAAGAAGTTACTACACACTTCAAACTATAGTATATATTATTTATTACAAAAAATTTAAATGTGTATTTGTACATATGTTCATATCACTACACCGTAGTGTAAATCATTTAATTAAAAGGAACTATCAATTCAGTCACGTTTAAATTACATTGTAATTAATTCAGTTGGAACGTTAATACAGGTACTAATGACCAATGTACATTACATTGGATTAAATTAAAAGTAAATTAATTTTCCACGCCGTTGTAGGCTAAGTTCAAAATTTGAATTTTTAAAAAGTCTTGATCTTCTTCAGAATGCTTAAGAAGATAAGAATCAAGTACTGATAGAAATTGCGAATTACGGCTTAGTTGTTGTGCAGGTGCTTCAGACTTTTTTAGCCAGTCACTTACAGTACCACAAAGTTGATCTAGCCGATCCTCATCTCTTTTCCGCTTTATAGATCTATTCGAACTGGCGCCTACGTCTTTTTGGCTCTCAATTAATGGTTGTGAAGTCGACCTGCAGTCATTATTCAACTGGTCACACTGTGCAACCTCATATGTGGAATCCTCGACAGGACAATCCTCAAACAAAACCTCCGATTCAAAGCCAACTTCTTCAAAGATTTGCTGCTGCGTAGGCTGGTTTTCAACTTCATCGATGATAAATGTGGTGTTTCCGATCGTTCTGTTGAGCGGAAAGATAGTTTAGTGTTTAATATATAGAGCGATTGTGTTAAACATTCAATTGAAGGTAGGGGTTACTGGGAAATCAAATATTTTCAGAAGATCTTTGGCGATTCGATGTCACATCGTTACGCTGCTATTTTAGCCAATGCAAAAAGGCCATGAAAACCAGGACCTTTACTCCGTATTGCGATTCGAAAAGCAAATCATTGGGGTTGGAATACTTGGCATTATGCAATTTTATTACTCCTTGTCGCCTTTCGAATCCCATTAAGTTACTAATCGTAATACAGAGAACATCCACAGAATAGGGTAATTCGATTTACAACCGTCTATAATTATATTACAGTGAGTCACAGTGAAAGTGAGCCACCACTTATTTGAAAATATTTGTTAAAATAACCTTTGTAAAAACTCCCTTACACCCTTTATTTCTTATTTAGTTTTAAAAGTAAGTATGTTTGCTTGCATTCTAACGGTATTTTTTGTTTTTGCTCGCAATCGAAGTAGGAGTAATAAAAAAAAACAAAAACAAGTGGGGCAACTCGCGTCACACTCAAAGTGAGCCACCTAATGTTGTTTCTTTTAAAATAACGGTATATCTATTTTCGGATATAAATTTTTGCTCGCATCTTATTGTTGGTTCATTAGTTGTGTATTAACAAGCAATAAGTGAAGATGGGTCGACAAACAAGTATTGAAATTAGAGAGTTAATAATTGAACTTCACAAAAAGGGAAAATCTCAAAGAGATATTGCAGAATATGTGAATAAAAGTCGAGGAACTGTCCAGCACATCATACATCGCTTTATTAGAGGGGGAAGAATAGTAAACAAGCAGAGGGAGAGCAAAAAAAAGGCTTTTCGGAAAGAGATGAGGCATTTATTATACGGGAAATCAAGAAAAATCCTCATCTAAGTGCCCCAAAATTGACAGAGGTGGTTGAAAATCAATTAAATATCCACGTTAATCCCGAAACTGTAAGAAGGGTCCTCAGAAAGCACGGCTATAATGGACGAACGGCCAGAAACAAGCCTTTTATTAGCAATAAAAACCGTAAAAAACGGCTGGAGTTTACGCGCAAATATGTTCATAAAGATATGCATTTCTGGCAAAAGGTATATAACGGTAGAATACACTTTTGAGGCTATAGTAATATTTTTTTAGGTTCTATTTACCGACGAAAGTAAATTTAACTTATTTGGCTCAGACGGTAAGAAGATGGTATGGAGGCAAAAGAACTCCGAGTTTCAGCAGCAAA
>NW_023458560.1:41031834-41041109 GCF_013731165.1 Rhagoletis pomonella
AAAAACTGATACCTAATCGATTTTATTATAGTTGAAATTTTTATTCTTTAGGGGTCTCACCTTCATTCAGCAATTGGCTCTCACACGTAATACAGACATACTTATTGGCATGCATGGAGCTGGTCTTACACACTTGCTATTCTTGCCCAACTGGGCCACCATTTTCGAATTGTATAATTGTGAAGACCCGAATTGTTATAAAGATTTGGCGCGTCTACGTGGCATTAATTATATAACTTGGGAACGTGATGAATTACTTTATCCACAAGATGAGGGGCATCATCCGCAAGGCGGTGCGCATGCTAAATTCACAAATTATCGCTTTGATCCAAAAGAGTTTGTACGTTTAGTGACAAAAGCTGCGGAACATGTGTATTCACATAATGAGTTCCAGAAGTTTCAAACACAAAAAAGTGCCAAGCACGAAATGAGCAAACATGATGAGATGCAGAAAAAGAGAGATGAGCTATAGTATAAGACTAATTGGTTTTTTCATTCAGTATTTTAATTTATTTCGTAAATTGTGATCTTAAATAGCTCTTAATAAGAAGTTGAAATTTTCTTTAAATAGAGTAAACGCTGAATTTTGTATTAAAATTTTGTGATTTCTCGCGTCCCTTCTGGTCAAAGCATATCGTTCCAGCAAGTTTACCAAAACTAAAGGAAATGGTACGATGTTACAACAACAATGCAATCGTAACCTCAGGTTGAGGCCGTTATAGCTTAACATAAATTAATTGCAACCGTTTTGTTAAAAATTACTGAAACCCGGTGATGGACGGCTCTATCCACATTCTATAAGTGGAAACCCCAGGCTGCGGAGGCAGTTTTAGGAAGTGATCTGTTAAAGCAGGCATGCCTAGCGCAGGGCACTTGCATATGGAATACTGCCAGCGTTGGGCATGACTGTGTTAAAGTGTTAAAGAAACCCTCCGCCCAATATCCCCTTAAAGATTCGTAAAAAAAGTGTATATTTTTAGAAAAATCATACAGTGCATTATAGCAAAGTCGACCCCTGCCTTGTATAGCGGTATTTACAGATACTCACAAATGAGCGTACAGCTCTTTTTTGTTATATTCACTATGTTTTACATGCTAAAATCTTTTTGCTAATTTTGTATTAAAATATGGGTTATATTTTAGCAAACCCCATTTAAATCCAAGAATGAATCAAAGTTCCAGCAAAATCGCGAATTTTTTAATACGAATTTCTAAAAATAATTCAGGTATGCAGTTTTATATAATATAATAATGTACGAATTTCAAATGTCTAAAATTTTGTGATTTTCGAGATTTTTTTTGTTGAATGTCCTTCGTATTTTTTTTTTTATATTAAACAAAAATTCTGAAAATTTTTTGTATGAAAAAAAAAATGCGTAGGACAGTCAGCAAATCTGCATAATCAAAAATATCTAAAAAATCTGATTAAAAAGTTGAAAATTTTGCATGAAAATTTGCTGAATTTTCGCGAGTTTTGCACAAAGGTTAGGAATTATATTTTTATTATTTTTTGTTGTAGAATTAATCATATTTTTATACAAAATGGCAGAAAAATATGAGAATAAATATTGTTGCATATACTGTGCAAAATTTGTGGTGCCAATACTTTGTGCCGGCAGTGTATGTATAAAAATTGCATTGGCTACAAAACTGCAAACCCGAAATTTATTCTCTGTAGGTCATTAGGATACCACACCCCTTTGTTGACATGTTTTTAATTTTTTTTACATAGAATATGTCATATTTTTATAAAAAATTAATAAATATTAAACACACAAAAGGAAAACTGGGTTAGGGCTCGTTCACACAGAAAGCGGTGCCGAGTCGAGCGAAGCCGTTCCGAGCGAAGTGAAGCTTTCAAATTGCTGTATATGAAAGTATTCACACAGCAAGCTTTTTCATAAGCGTTTTGGGGCCGAGAGCAAAGCAGTTTTTTATTCTGAATTTTCTATTTAATTTTTCAGCTTCATGACGCTGCTGCAAACAAAATAGTAAAATATTTAAATAAAAACGAATTCTACAACCAATCTTTTGAATAAAATTGAGCAAATATGTTTGCCGCTTTTCATTGAGGGTAAGTTTTGTGTCTTTGCAAACGTGTCCATGAGAAAAGCTTCATTTTCAGGCCCGGCCCGGCACGAGTGCAAAATCAACTTTCAAAAACACGCACGAGCCCGCACGTTAAGAATTTTAGTGGGGCCCGGCCCGGCACGACGGGACACGTCCCAGCTCGGAAATAAAGAGCCCACTTTTATTGTACATATGTACATATTTTTAGTTTTGTGTTTATGTATGTATATTTACTTAAGCGAACCAATTTTTTACATCAAAGATTTTTCTTATATATTTTCTGGGAGTGGAAGTGGAAGGTATTTTATGTACAGATATGTACATACGTACGCTGGTAACATAAATTTTATAACCGGTAATTAAAGTGTCTGTCAATTTTTAAACCTTTTTCGCATTCTGTGCTCTCTTGTAACCGGTAAATTTGGTTACCATCTCAGCTGGTAACAAAATATTGCCCCGTGAAATATGCAATACAGGAATTTCCACAAATCTTCATAGCTGAGTTGCTGAATATTTTCACTGCATTACCAACATACCTAGAATCACGATGACAAGAAGTGGTAACATTTTTTGGTAATAAAATTTTCCTGTCACAAAATCTTCGGTAACGTGCAGAATAGACCTGTAAGTATCTTATTTTTTCTATCGGTTTCCAAATATTTCTTTTTTTGCTTTTCTCTTATCAAAAAAAGTTTTAATAAGTACTATTTTTTTTTTGTATAAAAACAAAAGCGTATCTAAATTTGTAGTATTAGCAACGGGCTTTTTCGTGCTTATTCGCGCTTTTTTGAAATTTTATTGAACGTCCATGCACGCACGAGCTTGTACTAACAGCAAATATTCTGGCCCGTACCCGCGGGCTTACGCAGGGACCCGCCGAGCCCCTGCCAAAAGCCCGGCCCGTGCCCATCTCTAGTGTGAACACCAACAGCTTCGCTGTGTTCGCGCCCTTATAATCGTCACATACCATGATGCAATAATACAAGGTGGTAGCGCTGTCAAACTATCGATAGTCAAGTCCATCGATGTTTTACGATAGTCTTAAGGGTGACTATCGATACTATCGATAGTATCGACCCATTTCATATGTTTTTTTAAATCCATTTATTTTTCGTTATCTTGCTCTTATAAATTTGTTTATTTTAGCGGCTCACGGTTGCATTTTAGAATCGAGAAATATTCACTCGCCGTGTAAAAAAAGCGATTTCATAAATTTTCCCTGCAATTCGCCTTTCGGAAATAAAAAAACATTCTTTCGAAAGGCACTTTACATGCAAGGTGCCACTGCTCATGCAACTGTTTTCTGAAATTTCTCAATTTTACAGTCTACTGCATTGCCCGGTCTGACACGATCTTAAGACGGCAATGGAACCCTGCTATTCCCACGCTTAAAATAAAAAATGACGCTTTTAGGAATAATGCCATGAACCAACTAAACAGATCACCCAGCACGGCAAGCGCGTATTTGTAATTGCAATTGGGAAAAAAAAAAAGTTTATATTGTCATTTTTTAATCGGTTGTTTCATTCATACACATGGTTTCATTCCGTTTCAATCACATGGCGGCGAAAAAATTACGTCACTGCGAAAAATAATACTTGTTTCTCGCATACCGCCATGGGTGTTCTTTCTTTATTCGTTCGTTCATGAAATAATGCTGCCAAATTTTGTTCTCTTTGAACCAATACGTGTAAAAGTCAAAAGCGCTAGGAAAGAGAATTCGCCATCAATAAAGCGATAGTGACGATAGTACTAAAACTATCGATAGTTGTTTCAAGTGACCAGACTATCGATACTATCGATAGTATCGTCGATAGTTTGACAGCTCTACAAGGTGGTATCAGTTGTGACAGCTCGATTTGACACTGCCTTAGCTCAGTAGAATGAGGAGAAAAACGGGAAGAAATTAGTCCCCATATGGGGGAAAAGTATATAATTTCACATTTTTTCCTAAACAAAATTTGCTTTTTAATATTACATTTACATTGGACCAAAATGCGTGATTTGAAATCAGTCATTTGAAGGTGTTTACACTGCTTGATCCGAATTTGCTTTGACTTCTCATCAAATGAAAAGGGAAGACAAAAACAAAATGTATGTAAACAAACAGTACATTTATTCTATTGTTAACGCTTTTTGGACACAAAAAGGCAATTATTCTTTGATTAAACTAAAAATGTGTAAAGCTCTTGTATAAATTAACAATTTTTACACACAAATTTCAAAGATTTATTTATTTCGTTGTGTTTGTTTTGTGTTTGAAAAATTCCAAATGTCAAAGACAAACCAAAGCTTTTGTGGAACTTTTGTTTCTGAGTGCGTTCAATAAAATAGTACGGCAATTGGAACGCATTTGTTTCGTGATTTTGTGTAAATGCGTCGAAATGCGTCATTCTGGAAATGTGAATTTGTATGGAGAAATGCGTGATTTGGCCTCGCATTTGAGGTTTCTCGCCCAAATGACGCATTTGGGCTCAATGTAAATGTAATATAAATGTAATATAATGGTATATTCGTAATGAAATGAAGTAAAATAAAATAAAATACCTTTATAAGAAAGCAAAATGTGTATACTGAGAAAAATAAAATACATTCAACTATATTATTAGGCAAGGAATTGTTAAAGAAGTAATTCTGTCTCACCTAAGGCAGACAATATGGCGGAATTAGAGCGAGAATTTGCCAACCGATAACACCTTGTATTATTGTATCATGGTCACATACGATATCGCATTACTCGCCACGTAAAAACACATTTTTTGGATTATGACCTATTTACGTGAACGTACTTTATCCCATTCAGCTACGGTGACTGACGTATCACGCAATTTTCTTTGAATGTTTTTAGATCCTTGCATGTATGTTACTATTGGAGCCCTCTACATACTGAGGATCAAAAGGGTGTGCTTATTTAATGGCTGGGAGTGTACATCGCTTTCTTTACCACACAAGAAATGGGTTTGCTCTATTAATCTAAAATTTTCTACGAATGGAAAATGAATAATGCAACGAGCATTGTATACAGATCTGTAACTGTTATCTTAAATTTTCTTTATAAACAGTATTTCAAAAGTTTTATTTTATAGCATTTTAATGTTTAATTAAAATTTCATGTTTTCGCTGCATGTGGCAAACCCACCGCTCTGAATTTTCGCATACGGTAGCACCGTGCTGTCAAACTACACATCAGCTGTTTTTGTTTACATTTTTTTTTGTGTTGTGGATTTGCTATCATACTCCTGGATTGGCCAGCGTCCACTATTTTGGTCGATATAAGCTATTACGCGCTATATATCTTATCAACAAACTGATTATCCGTTGATTTCGTTAAAGTATAAAAGCATTATTATCTCCCCTTTTATGATACTAATCAAAGTTTACTAAGAGTTATTATCAGCGCTCGACATGGAACCGCTTGAAGGAATAGGCAATGAGTTCTGCGCCACTGGCGCGCCAGAATCACAGTGCCTTTGTTCGGAAAAGCATCGTTTTTTGAATATGATTTTGAATCGGACGTCATATACGGGGCACGTTGATATTTATGATAGAAAGTCATGGGAAACCTTCGCACATGTGTGGCATATTCTGTGGACAATCGCGCCGGTTGTATATTTCTTTGCAATTGCGCGCATTGTTGGGCAAGTGATTGAAAAAAAGAGTTCCTCCGCATGCTGTATGCAGATTTCTTATTGGGTTTGTGTTGATCGTCGTACCAACAGTGCTAATTGTGAATGTGCTCAACAGCTATGTTGGCTATGTGATGTTATTTTTGTGCGTCTTTTCGTTGGCCGCATTATATGTGGTTTATGCAAAGAAAAAGCAAAATCGGACGTACAATTTGGGTGGCAGCCGTCCATTTGTATTAACACTTGATCGTGCAACTATCAACCTGCTTACGGCGCTATGCATACTCGCTGTGGATTTTGAAATGTTTCCAAAACATTTTCGAAAAACGCGTCGCTATGGTGTTGGCCTAATGGATGTTGGTATTGGGTTATTCGTTTTTGCAATGGGCACTGTCTCACGACCACCCAAGAAAGTTGCACATCTTAAGCAAACTTTATGGACTGTCGTACCGTTGCTGGTGTTGGGTCTCATGCGTACCCTGGTCATAATGTTAATTAATTACGAACAAGATGAACATGAATATGGCGTACATATGAATGCCTTCTTTACATTGGGTCTTACAAAGTTGTTTGGCTGCCTTATTAGTGGACTTGTTAGACATAGATTCACACATTTAATAGCTGGTTCAGGTGAGTAATATTGTAGTGACATTAATATAGAAAAGATCTCAACTAACAATTTTTTCGTACACAAATAACTAAAAAAAAAACTTAACAAATTTTAAGTTCTGCTGTTAAGAATTTCTTTGGATTTTGTTTTCTTTAAATTACGCCTCATCTTCTAATTTTGGATTTTAAATATCATTGCAGCTCTTCTAGCACTTCACGAATATGGACTTCAGCATACCGTGTCTACCTTCGTCATGAATTCAGATATACCACGCGACACACTGCTCAGAGCCAATCGTGAGGGTATTTGTTCACTACCAGGTTTCATAGCACTCTATTTGTTATCCATATATATTGGGCAGTGTCTTCGTCTTGAAGACAAAGTTCTGAGCTACCGAGTGTTCATAAATAAATTAAAAGTATTAGGTGTGGTAAACATTGGAATGTGGCTCTTGGTTGCTGGATGCATTTTTACAGTTTCAATTGCGCGAGTTACCTGCAATTACGGCTATGTCATATGGATTTTGGCTGTTGCCCTAACAATGACTTTCCTCTTTACGATGGTATTTCATTTGATTTTAAATTCATTATGTTCTAACTATGATAGAAAAGCAGTGAACGAGAGTAGCGAAGTAGAAGGATTGGATAATTCTACAGAGGTGACGACATGCAATGCAAATACTTTGCCTGTGCTAGTGGAGGCGGTTAACATGAATGGACTTGTATTTTTTCTATTGTCTAATGTGCTCACTGGCGCAGTTAATATATTTCTGCAACCAAAAAAACGAAGTGACTTCGAAAGTCTGCTTATATTAAATAGTTATATGTTAATCACGACAGGTTTCGTTTATGTACTCCATCGTCTTAAAATTCGAATAGCATAATTGATTTTGTATTATTATACTATTTAGTTAAAGATGATAATGTTTTATTTATGCGTGTACAAAAATTGACTTCTTATCACATTAGAATTAAACGTTTGAAACGTAAATGAACATTTTTCTGCAATAAGTTAGAATGCATACTTTTTTTAGCGTATATGTATTTTTTCACACAGAAGCATTTATGAAAATGCAATACATGGTCTCAATTGATTAGATTTTATAACAGTTTTACTATGCTTTTAATGTTTAAGCTCGACTTATTAAAGTAGATATCCTTTTAATTATTTGGAAAATTCAACAGTGAGTTTTGGTGGGTTTTATTCACCGTTAACTTTATCTTTTAGTTCTAAGGCAGACAAGTTAATAAGTACAGTGAAACCTCTCCTAACGGACACCTCTATTAGACGGACGTCTCCCTTGGGCGGACATTTTTTTCTATACCAAGTTTTAAGTTTAAATTTCGGAACAAATTACTCTCTCTTAAGCGGACACTCTCTTGGCCAGACGCGGACAGTTATTTTGCATAAAATTGACACAAAAACCTCTATTGAGCGGACGCGAACCTCTTATCAACGGACATTATTTCTTTTCATAACAAATCAAACAAAAACCTCCGTTGGGCGGACGCGAACTCCTCATAGACGGACTACTAAATGGAAAAGGGGGACTTCCCGTATAAAATGTGATTTTTATGCACACATTTGGTTGTGGTTTATGTTCGTTATTTGAATTATCAGAAACCCTTGAAAAATCCATTTCCAATTCTGATGAATTTATAACAATGGGTAGTAATAAATACATGGACCGAAAATTTAGATTTCTGGTTGGATTTTGTTACTGATAAAAACATGAAAACTATTGCTGAAAAAGGTACTGACACTGAAAAAAAAATTAAAAATAAAACTTACGTCAATCGACAATTTCCAGTTTTTTATGTATTGAATCCACGGTTTTATGTAGTTTATGGACTGAAATGTAATATTTATTTTTATTTTGTTATTACTTAATATGTACTTACGCACATAAATGAAATATGCACTTTTGAAAAAATACATGCACATTTTTGTTTGAACGATGTAATATCAATATATTTTCTTCAAATAATAAATAGTGACTATTCAATTAATTATAACATTAAAAAGTTCTAAAATAAGCTTCCCTTCCATTGAGCGGACACCTCTCTTGGGCGCACAAAAAATGACTGACGGTGAGCGTCCGCCCAAGGGAGGTTTCACTGTATAAGGTCAATACATTTAAATATATTTAGTTATTGATCTTGTTATACATATTTTTGTAAAAATAAACTACTAAAAGCTTTTTAAGAACTGATAATGGTTAAAATAAGAAGTTTAATTTTGACAAAACTGTGCTTCATTTACAAGGATGAAGTGTAAGGAGTTGATTTTGTATTAAAGTTGTAAGCACTTTCAGTTGTCTAACGTTTTGTAACCTATGGCTCAACAACACAAGAGGATACCATTTTTTTCCACCATCATCATTTCCCTAAAAATCAATAACTACAACGGTATACCTAACACAGCTACAGAGAATCTCATGGACTTATAAATATATTAATTTAGAGGTTGTATCTATGATAAGGTAAATATGATGTGGCGTACTATGTGAGTTCATAGACATATATGGGCAAATCTAAAAAACAGGTAACCCTTGTGTTATTTAGCTTTATTTTCACTGTATTTTCATTAAAAAACTGATACCTAATCGATTTTATTATAGTTATATAGTTCATTCAGCAATTGGCTCTTACACGTAATACAGACATACTTATTGGCATGCATGGAGCTGGTCTTACACACTTGCTATTCTTGGCTAACTGGGCCACCATTTTCGAATTGTATAATTGTGAAGACCCGAATTGTTATAAAAATTTGGTCACCATGCAAATTAGCCACATACATATGTCCATAAGAATTACGTATAAACGCACCGTAGGCCTCAGCAGCTAGTGTGCTAGTAATGTTGGTGCAATATTTTATATTTCATCAATTAATAATAATAATAATAATAATAATAATAATAATAATAATAATAATAATAATAATAATAATAATAATAATAATAATAA
>NW_023458560.1:41041119-41041376 GCF_013731165.1 Rhagoletis pomonella
AATAATAATAATAATAATAATAATAATAATAATAATAATAATAATAAAATTCTCAAAAAGCAACGCAAATTTTTAGACATTTGAAATTCGCACAATATTATATTATATAAAACTGCATACCTGAATTCTTTTTAGAAATTCGTATTAAAAATTCGAGATTTTGCTGAAACATTGCAAATTTTTCTTAATTTTCGTACATTGATTCATTCGTGGATTTAAATGGGGTTTGCTAAAATATAAGCCATATTTTAATACAA
>NW_023458560.1:41041476-41047734 GCF_013731165.1 Rhagoletis pomonella
ATACTAATGCATGAAAATCCTAACCTCAAAAAAAATCACCCGTTAGTAGTGTATATGGATGACATTATGGTAGTTGCTATACTACTTGAAAATTTGATTAAATTTTAACTACTTTATAAATAACTCCCTCAGTTTTGAAGTTATTTTACTAAAATTTTGCACATAATAGTTTTTTAATATTACCTTAATTATTCCTTAAAATTATCGAAATAGCTTCACAATAATATATAGCTCCAATACAACTGATTACTCAGATATGTGTTTTTGCGCTATAACTCTAACTTCATATCTGAATAATAAATTGTATGCGTGCTATGTTAAATTGAACCTATACTAAATTTTATACTATTTAATTGGAGGAGTTATAACGCAAAACAACGTATCTGATCAATCAGTTGTATGGGAGCTAGATGTTTTAGTGAACCGATTTCGATGATTTTTATGGAATAGTTAAGGTAATATTAAAAAACGGCTATGTGCAAAATTTTAGTAAAATATCTTTAAAACTCAGGGAGTTTTTTATAAAATAGTTAGGAATTTAAGCAAAGTTTCAAGTACCGCTATCTCGAACAGTGGAGCCAATAGGGTAAAACTGAGGACGCCATTGATTTTAGAAGGCTCCAATTAAGTTAGGGGAACTATCAGAACATTTGTCGAAAAAAATTTCCTGATACCACTTTCGAAATATTCTGACTAAAAGAAGGAACATCATTAAAAGTAGTAGATCAGGGTTTTTACACACTTCTAGAGACAAATATTTTTTAAGCATTTTACAGCTATATGTAATTTTATAAGGACTAGCAGTTATAGAAAGATTTAGATCGTTTCGACGTATTTTCCAAATGTGCCTTCAATTAAGGTGTTTTTGGAAAAAAAATTACGCTCAAGATCGCAGAATATTTTATCTTTAAAAGTTAGTTTATTCTGAAAGCACACCTCTTGCTAAGGTATCAAATTTTCCCAATTGTTTGTAGAATACAATACATACTTAAAAAGTTCTTAAAATTAAATGCTTCAAAACCTATACGCAATAAATCGAAAATTTTGAAAATTGTGAAATGCGGAGTTACAGACTTTGAGTTACTTGCCATTTCGTTTTTTAATGCACACTTTACTTACATATTACATATGAAGTATACACATAAGTGCTAAGTGCTCATTAAATTTCAAATCAGAATATGGTGTGCTCCAAAAGTTATGACATAATTAATTTTGCCCCTCTTAAAAATTACATAAAAAATTCACTTGTTTTCATTATTTTTTTAAATTTAAACACCTATCTTTCAAAAGTTATGCAGCACATTGATCCAAATTTTTTTTTAGGCTTCAAGTATACGTCAATGAATTATATCCAAAAGCAACCAGCTTGATTTAGTTTACAACAGTGAAAATAAAGCTAAATAAAACAAGGGTTACCTGTTTTTTAGATTTGCCCATATATGTCTCTATGAACTCACATAGTACGCCACATCATATTTACCTTATCATAGATACAACCTCTAAATTAATATATTTATAAGTCCATGAGATTCTGTGTAGCTGTGTTAAGTATACTGTTGTAGTTATTGATTTTTAGGGAAATGATGATGGTGGAAAAAAATGGTATCCTCCTGTGTTGTTGAGCCATAGGTTACAAAACATTAGACAACTGAAAGTGCTTACAATTTTAATACAAAATCAACTCCTTACACTTCATCCTTGTAAATGAAGCACAGTTTTGTCAAAATTAAACTTCTTATTTTAACCATTATCAGTTCTTAAAAAGCTTTTAGTAGTTTATCTTTACAAAAATATGTATAACAAGATCAATAACTAAATTTATTTAAATGCATTGATCTTATACTTATTAATTTGTCTGTCTTAGAACTAAAAGATAAAGTTAACGTTGAATAAAACCCACCAAAACTCACTGTTAAATTTTCCACATAATTAAAAGGATATCTACTTTAATAAGGCGAGCTTAAACATTAAAAGCATAATAAAACTGTTATAAAATCTAATCAACATAATCGCTGAGACCATGTATTGCATTTTCATGAATAATTCTGTGTAAAAAAATACATATACGCTAAAAAAGTATGTATTCTAACTTATTGCAGAAAAATGTTCATTTACGTTTCAAACGATTAATTCTAATGTGATAAGAAGTCAATATTTCGTACGCACTTTGTACACGCATAAGTAAAACATTATCATCTTTAACTAAATAGTATAACAATACAAAATCAATTATGCTATTCGAATTTTAAGACGATGGAGTACATAAACGAAACCTGTCGCGATTAACATATAACTATTTAATATAATATTTTGGTTGCAGAAATATATTAAATGCGCCAGTGAGCACATTAGACAATAGAAAAAATACAAGCCCATTCATGTTAACCGCCTCCACTAGCACAGGCAAAGTATTTGCATTGCATGTCGTCACCTCTGTAGAATTATCCAATTCTTCTACTTCGCTACTTTCGTTCACTGCTTTTCTATCATAGTTAGAACATAACGAATTTAAAATCAAATGAAATACTGTCGCAAAGAGGAAAGTCATTGTTAGGGCAACAGCCAAAACCCATATGACATAGCCGTAATTGCAGGTAACTCGCGCGATTGAAACTGTAAAAATGCATCCAACAACCAAGAGCCAGATTCCAATGTTTACCACACCTAATACTTTTAATTTTTAAGACACTGCCCAATATATATGGATAACAAATAGTGTGCTATGAAACCTGGTAGTGAACAAATACCCTCACGATTTGCTCTGAACAGTGTGTCGCGTGGTATATCTGAATTCATGACGAAGGTAGACACGGTATGCTGAAGTCCATATTCGTGAAGTGCTAGAAGAGCTGCAATGATATTGAAATTCAAAATTAGAAGATGAGGTGTAATTTAAAGAAAACAAAATTCAAAGAAATTCTTAACAGCAGAACTTAAAATTTGTTAAGTTTTTTTTTTTAGTTATTTGTGTACGAAAAAATTGTTAGTTGAGAGCTCTTCTATATTAACGTCACTACTATATCACTCACCTGAACCAGCTATTAAATGTGTGAATCTATGTCTAACAAGTACACTAATAAGGGAGCCAAACAACTTTGTAAGACCCAATGTAAAGAAGGCATTCATATGTACGCCACACTCATGTTCATCTTGTTGGTAATTAATTAACATTATGACCAGGGTACGCATGAGACCCAACACCAGCAACGGTACGACAGTCCATAAAGTTTGCTTAAGATGTGCAACTTTCTTGGGTGGTCGTGAGACAGTGCCCATTGCAAAAACGAATAACCCAATACCAACATCCATTAGGCCAACACAATAGTGACGTGTTTTTCGAAAATGTTTTGGAAACATTTCAAAATCCACAGCGAGTATGCATAGCGCCGTAAGCAGGTTGATAGTTGCACGATCAAGTGTTAATACAAATGGACGGCTGCCACCCAAATTGTACGTCCGATTTTGCTTTTTCTTTGCATAAACCACATATAATGCGGCCAACGAAAAGACGCACAAAAATATCATCACATAGCCAACATAGCTGTTGAGCACATTTACAATTACCACTGTTGGTACGACGATCTACACAAACTCAATAAGAAAACTGCATACAGCATGCGGAGGAACCCTTTTTTCAATCGCTTGCCCAACAATGCGCGCAATTGCTAAGAAATATACAACCGGCGCGATTGTCCACAGAATATGCCACACATGTGCGAAGGTTTCCCACGACTTTCTATCATAAATATCAGCATGCCCAGTATATGATGTCCGATTCAAAATCATATTCAAAAAACGTTGCTTTTCCGGACAAAGGCACTGTGATTCTGGCGTGCCAGTAGCGCAGAACTCACTCCCTATTCCTTCAAGCGGTTCCATATCGAGCGCTGATAATAACTCTTACTAAACTTTGATTAGTATCATAAAAGGGGATATAATAATGCTTTTAGGGTGGGGTTTAGTACCGCTCACAACTATTTCGGGCTATTCCGTCCAAATGGGTGGCCCGATCCAAAAGAATGTTCACACACTTGTAGTCAAGGGTCCACGCAATATTTTAACACTCACTTTTGTAAATTTTGGTCACTAAGTTATTTAAAAATGGGGTTGAAATATGCCCTTTTTTGTAAAATTCGGAAATTAGCGTACATTTATAACTCCTATTCTGCTTAAATTAGCCACTTCACCAGTATATTTTTGTATTCCCTTTCACTCTCCACTTTACTTGATTTGTTATAACTTGCTTTACGACTTTAATATTAACCAATTCATCACAATTCATTAAATAAAAACACCTTCAAAATCACGCGTCTGACTTTGGTTGCATATGCAAATTAAATGGCGGAGTTCAGCTGTCAATCTCCAAAATATACGTCCATAAACCTAGCTGACCCAAGTCGCCAAAAATCAATAAAAATTAGCTAGGAATTAGGTGTCTTTTAGGTGTTAATTAGGGCCTCCAAAATTAATTTAGGTGTTCCTTTGGTTTCCGAGAAATTCGCAAAAATGTGTTTACGTAAACCTAGCTGACCCATCGTTAAATTTAGGTTTTAAATTTTCCAGATATATAGGTTTACGTAAACCTAGCTGACCCATCGTTAAATTTAGGTTTTAAATTTTCCAGATATATGCTGGAATTAGGTGTCTTTTAGGTGTTCTTCAACGCCACTAAAACCAATTTAGTAGCTCCATTGGTTTCCGAGAAATTCGCAAAAATGTGTTTTCGTAAACCCAGCTGACCCATCGTTAAATTTAGGTTTTAAATTTTCCAGATATATGCTGGAATTAGGTGTCTTTTAGGTGTTCTTCAACGCCACTAAAACCAATTTAGTAGCTCCATTGTTTTACGAGAAATTCGCAAAAATGTGTGGGTCAGCTAGGTTTACGTAAACCTAGCTGACCCATCGTTAAATTTAGGTTTTAAATTTTCCAGATATATGCTGGAATTAGGTGTACGTAAACCTAGCTGACCCACACATTTTTTCAAATTTCTCGGAAACCAATGGAGCTACTAAATTGGTTTTAGTGGCGTTGAAGAACACCTAAAAGACACCTAATTCCTGCATATATGTTTTTCGAAAATTTTAAAAAAAAAATTTAAAATTGTTCAGCTAGCTTAAAAGCGCTGAGCTAGCTGACCCACACATTTTTTAAAATTTCTCGGAAACCAATGGAGCTACTAAATTAGTTTCGGTGGCGTTGAAGAACACCTAAAAGACACCTAATTCCTGCATATATGTATTTCGAAAATTTAAAAAAAAAAAATTTAAGATTGTTCAGCTAGCTTAACAGCGCTGAGCTAGCTGAAAAACACATTTTTGCGAATTTCTTGGAAACCAATGGAGCTACTAAATTGGTTTTAGTGGCGTTGAAGAACACCTAAAAGACACCTAATTCTAGCATATATTTGGAAAATTTAAAACCTAAATTTAACGATGGGTCAGCTAGGTTTACGTAAAGCTAGCTGACCCACACATTTTTGCGAATTTCTCGGAAACCAATGGAGCTACTAAATTGGTTTTAGTGGCGTTGAAGAACACCTAAAAGACACCTATTTCCTGCATATATGTATTTCGAAAATTAAAAAAAAAAAAATTTAAGATTGTTCAGCTAGCTTAACAGCGCTGAGCTAGCTGAAAAACAAATTTTTGCGAATTTCTCGGAAACCAATGGAGCTACTAAATTAGTTTTAGTGGCGTTGAAGAACACCTAAAAGACACCTAATTCCAGCATATCTCGGAAAATTTAAAACCTAAATTTAACGTTTACGTCAACCTAGCTGACCCACACATTTTTGCGAATTTCTCGGAAACCAAAGGAACACCTAAATTAATTTTGGAGGCCCTAATTAACACCTAAAAGACACCTAATTCCTAGCTAATTTTTATTGATTTTTGGCGACTTGGGTCAGCTAGGTTTATGGACGTCCAAAATATGCAAAAGAATGAGAGACAAAAGAAGATAGGATATAACCCAGTCAGCATTAAAAATATACAAAGGTGTTCTCTGCAAAAGGTGTTCAGCTCCCCTTCTTTGGCAACACAGAAAGGAGAATTCTACTGCCTGAGGGTTATAATCCCTAAGTACGGCCGAAGGCCGCCTACGCAGAAAGATGTTCTCTGCAAAAGGGGTTTAGCCCCCCTTCTTTGGCAACACAGAAATGAGAATTCTACTGCCTGAGGGTCATAATCCCTAAGTGCGGCCGAAGGTCGCCTACGCAGAAAGGTGTTCTCTGCAAAAGGTGTTCAGCCCCTTTTC
>NW_023458560.1:41047744-41055048 GCF_013731165.1 Rhagoletis pomonella
TTCTTTGGCAACACAGAAAGGAGAATTCTACTGCCTGAGGGTTATAATCCTTAAGTGCGGCCGAAGGCCGCTTACGTATAAAGGAATTCTACGCAAAAATACATTTGTTAAAAAGAACATTTTTTTTTTATAAAAACTGTTTTTTTTTCTATTTTTAATTAACTTTTTATTCTTTATTCAAAATCCCCCCATATCTAATTTGGCACAATTTCTTTTATTAAAAAATCCCACGGTTTCTGTTAGTTGGGTCATATTCCACTTCAAACTGCTCAGTTTGCCTAAGAAAATTCAGTTTTTCCCCCTTTTTCAAACGGTTCCCTAGGTGCCTGTGGGAGGAGTCCAAGGGGGGGGGGGGTACCCCTTTTTAGAAAGCGGCGACTGTCTCCTTTCTATTGGGGGGGGATTTGGGGAGACCCGCCCCTCCCCCTCCGCCCCCCACCACAAAAACGGTGTGAGCGCTACTAAACATTTCCCGAAAATTGGCAAGGACTGTTATGATTTCCTCAAGAGCCAGGTTGTCCAAGAAGATTTTAATTGTATGCGAAGCTTTTAGTGAGCGGTGACCCGACGAGCCGGTTCCAGTGATGATTCAATCCCACGTCGAACAAGCATGCAGGGTGACTCAAAATTAATTTCTAATACAAGATAGTAAACTACAAACTAAAATAGCCTTTGAGACTAAACCAAGCAAAAAATTCAAACTGCACAAATTCAAAAGTGATTGATCACCAATTTAACCTATCGTACTACGTACATTATAATACAATAAATACAATATTCTCTATCAGCCTTTTTTTTTGATTGCCTTTTATACAAGAATAAAAGGTTTGTACCCTATCAGGTATTCATGTAAGTACAGGTTATAAGATGAATTTTCATATACATGAGGAAATTAAAAAATTATTGAGTACAAAATTACCAAAAACTACAGAAGTAATTCATTCTTTAAGCCAAGTAATAAAGTGAATCGACTATCTTATAATTAATAAAATGTGGTTGTACCAGCAAAATCAAAGGAACTTGATTGCAGAAAAAACACGAAATTAGGCATCTTTACAATTAACACAAAAGAAACGTAATACATGTACATATGGAAAATTTAACTACAATGAGGTAGATACATCCAGACTCCAAACCAGTCATACATATCTCTTTATGACACTCCTCCATCATCTTCTTCTTTCTCTTCTTTTTATTTTATTACTAATATTATTATTTTTATTATTATTATTATTTCTTAAATGCACAATCGTACAAGCTCAATTCCATATCTGATTGAATAGAAAAAAATTTAATCATATGACTACATTCTAAAGCATTCGAGACAAACATGCATACATATTTGTTTCATCCTTTTTTTTCCTTGCTTTCATTAAAATTTCTCTTTTTTTAATAATAATTGACTGGTTGTAATTGTTTTTCTTCATTTTCCCTACAACGACTACACAGTAAAAAATTTAGTTTAATTTTAATACCATTTTGGTGTTTATATATAACAATGACAGAAAGTATTAGATTAAAACCATACTGGTTTAAGCAAAGAGGGAGAGAAAAGATTGAGAGAGTATGTATTAATAATATATTTGGAATTAATTCAAATAAGCTTTTCTTCTTAGAAACAAACCATGGGGCTAAATTCTATAGTTTTTAGGGATTGAAAATAAAACTGAAAAGGTTTTGGATCTATCTCGAAATTGGAATAGATTTAATACTTTTCTTGAATTTAATCAAAACCAAAATTGGATTAGATTTAGTATATCGTTCGTATTAAAAATAACTTAAATGGTTTTGGATCTATATGATAATTGGAATAGATTTTATAGTTTATGGAATTAAATCTAAACCGATATTAGATTAGATTTAGGATATTGTTCGTATTAAAAGTAACAGAGATGGTTTTGGATCTATCTGATAATTGGAATGGATTTAATACTTTTATGGAATATAATCAAAAACAAAATTGGATTAGATTTACTATATTGTTGGTATTAAAAGCAAACCCAATGCGTACAGTGCTCAACAAATTTACAACCCCGTTAATAAAACATACCACATTTCATGTACAATTAAGGAGAAATTTGATATTTTTTAAAATAAGGATTGCTTGTTTGAACATTATGGAAAGCTATGTGCTGAAAATAAAAATCAAAATAAAATTTTGTTAAGAAATACATTTTATTTGAAATAACTTAAAATTATATTAGAGGAACAATAGCTTAATTTAATAATAGATTTTATTCAATTAGTTCACAGGACATAAAAGTTTGTCTTTCTACATTGTTTTCCTCTTCTAAATTTTGTTGAATATTGTTTAAGTCATCGGTCAATTCACCCCGAAAAGTAATACAGTTTTCCTTAAATAAATTCTCTCATATCTCAGGATGTTTTTCTATTAAGTACCTTTCAAATTTATCAAAGCTGTTATTTATTAGAACTTCAAACGATGTAAATATTTCACCAATTTTTGTTTCTGAAATTCCACATAATATCAACTTTTTTGAAAGTGATGAAGCAATCGAGAAAGCTTCAAAATTCTCTACTGAAGAAAAATAGCAAGATGGTCTATCATTGTCAATGGCAGGACTTTGAGTATTTACATTTTCTGGTTTTGATATTTGTTCAATTTTCTTTTTTGGAATTTCGCTGCTTATATTAATAGGATTACAAAGTTTGGAATGCCTACTTAACGAACTAAATGTATTAAATACTCTTTTACATGTTTTAGAGGAAACACACCTTAACTTTAAACCGTGAGCCTCCGCTAAAAAATGTTAATTTTTTAAATGAAATACAACATTTGTTACGGTTTCAAATTCTCTGGAACATAAAAAGCAAAATTTTGCCATTTTTTTTATATGAAACTTACTTCATTAATTCCTTAAACTTATTCTCGAATTTCGATTGCACTTCTAATAACCTAGTACTTGGCTTCTTATTATCGTTGATTTTGTAAATAAATTTGTCAAAAAACCCCAAGAAGTTCGCCAAAGTTACATCAAATTGTATATTAAATACATAAAATGCTTTAAAATACAGGTCGAATACTTGGCTGAATTTATAATTGATGGGAACATTTACCTTCTTGCCATTAATGGTTATAAAATACTGACAAATTGTGGCTCTGTCTTGTCCAACTGCAACGATGGTGGGCTGACTAGTCTCAGCTGCATATTCTGCGATAGGGGTGTTGAGCTACAAAGAAAAAATTGTGTTATTTGTGTTGATTAAGAATAAACATTTTATAGTAAATTACGTTTTCAAAGGAAAGAAAACTATCGACAGATTTTTGAAAGTTTACTTTCTTTTGGGCGCGTCCACTGGCAGTAGATGGCAGCAGCTTTAAAAGCATCAAATAAGGTAGCACTTCAGTGGCCCAATCAGTACAGTTTCCCAGACTAGGTCCGCCAGCGGCATCAATTAAAATTTTCTCCACACAGCTTTCATATTTTTCCCAGTTTTCTAAAAGACTGTTCGAAATCGCCTCTCCATTCCGAAGATTAAAATCAAAATCAATCTACAAAAAAATTATTGTTTCTTTTTTTATACATATATACGTAGTATTATTGTGTATACACTACCAATGACGAATCATATAAAAATATTGGGAAATGTTCCAAAACATTAGATTCAGTTGCGATAAACTTTTGTCTTGCTTTTAACGTTTCCTGCAATTTCTGTTGAACCAGTTGCAGTTCGTCTGCAACAATGCAGTTTTGAAAAAAGTGAAGATCTTCTACAGAAATTACCGCTTCATCATCGCTTTCCTTGTCGACCTCAGATAGTTTACGTTTTTTTTTTCCACCGCTGTCGAGTTTCGTAAGCTTGGTGTTTATGGTTTTTAACTTTGCAGCTAAATAGCCGGAATTGTTCTCTGGATTGTAGAACAAATCCTGAAATTATTTTTGAGTTTCGTTAAGATCGTATGGTATGTAAATGTATTAAGAGTTCAAAATGCATACTTACAATTCCCCCAAATTTGCTATTAGCAATCTTAAAAGCTGGAAAAATACATATTATTGATTCAGCTAGTGCAATTTTTTCCCCACGCTTCGGGTGATTTCCACAATGTTGGCGTAAAAAGTTAGTAGACTCGCGCACTAACGAGCGGCGGGAACTATCACTTAAAGTGTTGCTTTTTTTTGTATTCCTCAAGAATGCAAGAGAAATCTCCGCTTTTTATGTAGTTTTCCAGCGCCTGTTCAAATTTATTCATTACAACAAGTCTTCCACTTTCAGTGTGCAACACTAACCTCGTGATTTAAGCTTAACACCACTGATGATTGGGATGATTGTTCTTTTGTCGAATTTTCATTTATTTCCAACAAAAAACAGCTACAGCCTTTATATTGATAAAGAATTTCCTGGAAATAATCCACGAAAATTTCAGCTCCGTCGCGGTCTCGCAACGTTATTGCACAGTCGGGATTGATCTTTAATTGTTCCACAACTGAAAAGAAATACAATTATCTTTCATAAAACTTGAGTAATTTTTTAGATTACTTACTTGATATAATTGTTTCATTCGTCGAGAATTCCTCATTTTCAGGATTTCATATTTTTATTAAATGCACTACCTCGTGGTATTTAACTTTCAGAAACATTATGACGCTTCTCCAAAAGTGGAACACGTGATACTGATTGAGAGTGAGAAAACTTCTTAGTATTTTTCTGGTTTTGTTTTAAAACCAAAAATACTAAAGTTGGGAGTACATTAAATATCATTCAGAGTGAGAGAACCTTCTTAATACTTTTTTTGGTTTTGTTTTTAACCAAAAATACTTAAAACATTAGAGAGAGCATTCTAATGCCTTTTATGCCTTAAATTAAAACTAAAAAGAATCAATATTTTGAAAACAAAGCGTTCAACACTGATTAAGGTTTTGTTTTTAAACCATTTTGGATTTAATGAAATTGCAAGAATATTTCATAGTTTAAAAATAAAACTTTTTGGTATTAAAAATCAAATTTAATTCAAAAAATCTTTAAATTAAATACTCACTGGAATTAAAAGTAAACTATGATTTTTTACTGTGTATTACTTAACCATGATAAAAACATAACAAGGTAAAACCATTGAGAGGCAGTCTGACGTTTGCCAACAATATCCCAGCCAGCAAAATCATCGTAAACAAACTCGTAATTGGATATTTTCTCGAAGAAAAACCAGATTAAAAATCGTTTATGATAGCCGTTTACGACTGTTTTTCGAGCACTTTTTCGCTTTAAATTGTTCATCGCCTACGAACAGTCGTAAACGGATCGAAAAAGCATTCGTATGCGAATATTTTTACGTCCGTTTTTTAATTGTTAACGAGTCTCGTAAACGATTAATTTACGTTAAAAAGGCGTTTTTTTACACTGCTTTATCTACTGTTTTTAATTAATTTAAATTATTGTAGTTCTTTTATGGAATGGAATTATAATTAATAAATATTTATAGTGCCGGATCAAAGTATTGGCACAGAGAATTTTTCGCAATGTATGCAAAGTTTTTTACTTGAATTTCTTTTCGCACATGTATGTATGTTCTTCAATGCAAATTATGTGCGACATTTTTTTTTTGTATGGAAGAAACTGCGTATAAAAAATTGCCAAAAAACAAAGAGGTTTTCTAGCTATTCAAGCGAGCACTTTATTATACTAAAATTAAATGGGCTATAAAACTGCATACTTAGAATTTTTCTAAAAACTCTGATTTGAAAGTAGAACTTCATACTAACTATATTTTTATAAAAAACAATTAGAGAAGAAATCAGAATAAAAACTTTGCATTCATGGCGAAAAATTCTCTGTGCCAATATTTTTTCCCAGCACTGTATATGTGAAGATATTTCCAGATAAATAAATATTAACAAACTATCTATTAACAAATTAACAATTAAATAAGAGGGGTTTAATATATATTATAAGGTAGCTGAATTTATTTTTTATCTTTTTGCCGATAGGCTGCCAATTTTTTTGCCGGTCGTGTGCATATTGGAAGTGCTTCTTTGAAACAGAAATAAAAACTTCTTCGTCGGAGTTAAATTTTTGACGAAAAGCACCTAAGAAAATAAAGTGAAAGATTAAACTCCATTGGAAATCGGAAAATTTAATTAAGTAAAAAGTGGTAATAAATAATATTATTATCCGTACTTCTTATTGCCGCAGTCGTTGCCAAACCAACAGCGCTATAGGGGAATTAAACGTTAAAATCCTTTAGTGTTGCTCCGCGCAGCCTGTGAAAGAATTGCTCGAAGAAACTCGTTAAATTAATTTGTATTTTTGAATTACATATGTAGTAGCTACTTACAAGAAGTTTAATTATAAAAGAAAGTGGTAGGTCGTCCTTTGCGTTTGCACCAGTCTGCCAATAAATCACATACTTAACAATTTTCTTAAATTGAATATTTAACAAACTACTTACTTATGAAATATTGTGATTGAAGAAAAATTGTCAACAAAACTAAAATTTTTTCTTGTGCTGACAAATTACCACAAGCCTCTTTCTATTATATTTTTTTGTTTTATCGTTTACGAGCTTTTCTCTAACTTTTTGGCGATACGAGAATCCCTCGTAAAACATAATGTTCGTAAAATCTACGTTTTCTTGCTGGCTGGGATAATTTTAAAATCAAAACTCAAACTCACACACACATTCTCATTTTCAATCTCAAACAACAACAATTGTGAACAATTTAATTTTTTTATTTTCATTTTTATATGATTTTAAAATGTTGGCAAACGTCAGAAAAAATCATGGCCGACGAAATGAGAGAATGAATTTACCTTGTAATGTTTTTATCATGTTACTTAACAATAAACAAAACTATGTCTGTTTTATACATACATACACTTTTAATTTTTTTTTTTTTCCTATATCTATATCTTTTTATACTCAAAGAAGCGTGTCGAGCTTCACCGTCTCCAAAAAACAAAGCAACTCCCTGAGATGGCGATAATCAAAACTGGCGAAAATTTCTTTTAAGCAGTTGTATTTACTAAAAATAGTGAAATTGTTTCTGGCGGCGGAAAACTTTTGGCAAACAAAAATGAGATGGTCATTTGTCTCTCTAACCCCACAGCATAAACAAGCATCAGTGATGTTAGCTTTAAACTTACTTAAAAAAATCTTTCCATATGTGTGTCCACACATGAGTCTATTTATTAGTTTTATTTCCTGAACGGAAAAATTGCATTTTTTTATCGCAGAACCAAGGGGAGTCAGTTACCCTACCTCCATTTTCAGCAAAAACTTTACCTTTGGATTGACAAATATCCGAAAACTCACTCTCCCACTCACGCCAAATGGCTTGCCGAATTCT
>NW_023458560.1:41055148-41058215 GCF_013731165.1 Rhagoletis pomonella
AGAGGAAAATGAATATGAGGATTATGATGAAGATAAAGATGACAACGAAGATGGAGATGAATTTGACGATGACGATGAAGTTGAAGCTGAAGATGACGATGTGGCTGTAGTTGAAGATGTATGCTGCCTACCTCACCTCGCCGTCGTCTTCTTCTTTATCTGCTCCTTCGCCTCCGTTTTCGTCAGCTTCGTCAGACATTGAGTATAGCTCACCAACTGAAACTGAATATTCAGCAGCCAGTTCTACGTAACGGAATTACTTGGATTTTTCCCGACCAAGGGCGACCTAATCTCGTTGAGATCGGCGAACTCCATCAATCCGGCTGCCCGGCTATACCCTATTGTATCTCCGTAAATACCTATAAGAGAGGTCTCATCAGTGATGAACAATTTATTTTTTTCCTGCTAGATTATACATTTGGATGTGTGATGATGACGTCAGAGGAGATAACAGAAATAACACTATGTAGATGACGACAAAACTACAAAAGGTTGCCCGCAGGGAGGAGTCTTATCCCCTCTCCTGTGAAGCCTAGTTGTGGACGAACTTCTACGGATTCTCACGGACAATGGCATCCGCTGTCAAGGCTATGCGGATGACATCGTGATTATCGCCAGAGGAAAGTTCGTGAGCACTCTATGTGACATAGTGCAAAGGGGACTAAACCTGGCAAGAGGCTGGTGCGTGGACATGGGCCTCAGCATCAACCCCACTAAAACGGTTATTGTCCCTTTCACTAGAAGAAGAACGCTTCCAGGCATGAGGAACATTTCTTTGAATGGGGTCGCCATCAACGTCGCCACCGAAGTTAAATATCTAGGACTAACCCTGGATTCTAAACTTCTGTGGAAGGCACATGTTGACGCGGTCACTTCCAAAGCTACGAGGGCACTAATGGTATGCAAACGCCTGGCAGGAAAGACCTGGGGCTGCAGTCCCAGGATTTTGAGATGGATGTATACCATGATAGTTAGACCAATAGTCACCTATGGAGCAGTGGCTTGGGCCTCGAGAACCACCCTCACCACGGTGAGGCAATCCCTCACCAAGCTTCAACGTCTGGCATGTGTATGCATTACGGGGGCAATGCGCACATGTCCGACGGCAGCGCTGGAGGTGATTCTCGAGCTCGAGCCGCTGCACCTTACCATAGAACAGGCTGCAAAGCGAACTCTACTAAATTTCGCGAGGGAAGGCTTTGGCAGGGGCAGAACTATATCATTAAGGAACAGAGACAAGCTAGGCTCCCAAGTTCCGCTAGCTTTACTCCCCAGAGACGACAGGCCTAAGGTGGTTAACTTTGACAGGAATTTCAAAATAGAGCTTTGCACCAAGGCGACCTGGAGCTGCTCTCTCATGGAGAGGCTGATCCAATCGAGCTCGTTGCAATGGTACACAGACGGCTCGAAGACTCCGGAAGGCATTGGGGCTGGCGTCTACGGGCCGAGGCTACAGCTCTCGGTACCTATGGAGGCGTACCCGAGTATCTTCCAGGCGGAGGTCTATGCCATCAGTCTGTGTGCAGAGATTAACCTACGGAGGAATTACCGTAATGAGAGAATCTTAATATTGAGCGACAGCCAGGCGGCACTCAAGGCCCTCTCAGCATTTGAGGTCAAGTCATCCTTGGTTCTTGAGTGCATAGATAGGCTCAACAGCCTGGCAGAGCACAACAAAATCCAATTAACTTGGGTACCAGGACACATAGGAGTTGCGGGCAACGAAGAAGCGGACCGACTAGCTAGATTGGCGGCCGCCTCGTCGCCTATAGGGCCTGAGCCCTGCCTAGCGATTGGACCCAGTACAATCAAGGAAGAGCTCAGGAAAGAAAGGAACATACAAAGGAATCAACACTGGCGCAACACTACAGGTTTACGTCAAGCAAAACAACTACTGGGAGGCTACAACCTCACGAGGTACAGGGCAGTTATCAATCTATCCAAAGGAAAACTAAGGATCATAACAGGTTTTCTGACGGGTCACTGCAGACTGAGAGGCCACCTACACAAGCTAGGGATTTGGTCCAACGACCTATGTCGTTTCTGCGACGTGACCGAGGAGACTCCCGTGCACCTGCTTAGCGAATGCGTGGCGGTCGCGAGAAGACGGGAGAGGCACCTGGGCCACTACTGGCCAAGTAACGAAGCAATACAATCGCTAATCCCTGGGGATCTCCTCAAATTTTTGGGCTCTCTAGGATTAGATGAGGTACTGTAAATGGTTGAGGGCACAATGGACCTGCTGGTCGCAGTGCATGCCTCTATTAATTATCTATCTATCTATGTAGATGACGATACATAATGGCATCGATAACCAAAGAGATTTAAAAATTTAAAATTATAGGATGAATATATGTATCGGTAATTATAACGATGACCATATCGATATGCCCTAACTACAAAACAATAAAGGTTGTGAAAAAAAGATTTTCATACAAATAAAATCGCCGTTCGGAGTCAGCGTAAAGCTGTAGGTCCCTGCCCTTTGCGGGACAACTTCAAGGCGTACACCACAAATCGGAACAGAAGCTCGGTAGCCTTATCATGAGATAAATTTTCATTCCGAAATCGTTCAATTTCCGCTACCGTCTACTGTCGAATGAAAAAAATTCGGGCAAATTTGTTTTCGAGCGAAATTCACGATAAGGCAGATTAGTTTGTAAGCGCCAATCTATTATTACTAAAGGTTGTCATAAATATCCTGACAAACTATGTCATTAAATCGTATGTATATCACCAAAGCAAAAAAATATCGTGTTCTGCTTCTTGATGTTTGCCATTGTCTGCCGCGAGGTGACTAGTATTTAAAACAACTTTCTTTGATGTTGCTGGGACCTGAAATTGACCTCCCGATTTGCCGTAAGCACATTTAAGCACCCGGCTACGGCGGCAAGAGTACTACTCAAAATCGAAAAAGTCAGAATAAATGCAATAGAGTATTAAAAAAAAAAAGTTGAAATAAGACCAAACGTGATTTTTTCGCTGATTTTTATTTGTTTTACATTTGTTCTAAAAAAACGTTGAACATATTTTGCTTTGCTCTTTTCTAAATAAAAGCTATATTTAC
>NW_023458560.1:41058315-41067453 GCF_013731165.1 Rhagoletis pomonella
TTGAACATATTTTGCTTTGCTCTTTTCTAAATAAAAGCTATATTTACTGCTAATAGTAGGGATGGGTATTGGAGGGTTGAAATTCGATTTTTTCCGAGTTTCGAACATTGCCCAACATTTCGATTATTCGATTCGAGATTTGGCGGTGAAAATTCGATTTAATTCGAACTTTTTAGAATTTTCAACATTTTCTTTTTTACTGAAAATTTGAAAGCGATAACTCGAATCCAAAAAGAGATTCAATTGAACTAACATGATGATGTCAAAATGACAACCAAGCATTAGATACAGTTTTCAGATTATAAAGCATCTGAAATATTATTTATTTTCATTTAATTTGAAACAATAAATACATTTCATTGTGAGTTAATACTTGTAGCCACTTTCACGAAAGCAATTTAAGTGAACAGTTATTTGTTTACTTGAATTTAATATGGAAACTGACAAAAAAAAATTCACTTAAATTGCTTCCGGCAGTTTATCGAAGTTCCGATTGTTCCATTTTCTTGTATATTTTTAATTCATTCGCTACATCGAAAATATCGACTTTTATATGCGATACGTCGATATGTATCGATGCATCAGATCAAAAGAATATCGATGTATTTTTTTGATGTGCATCTCTAAGGCAAATGTGGTGCCACATACGGTGATGCCAAATTTAGTCAGAAAGAGGGAAGCTGCAGAGTTGGTTTCTTGCAAATAAAGACGAAATTCGATTTTTTTCTCAGAAAAATTCGAATTTATCCGAATTTTAGCACCACTAAGTTCGATTTCAAAAATTTGTCATTTTGGAGCTAAATTTCGATTAATACTCGGTTGTCGAAGCTTAGAATATCGAATTTACCCATCCCTAGTTAATAGTTTTATTGCAATTTTTGGTCATCACTTAATACCCACATAAGCATTTTCACTGTAATATAAAACTATCTAAAATAAAACCGGTTTATCAGGTATTTTCTCAGTTTCAAAATTGGGAACCGGTTTTTTCAAATTTAAATTTTTCGAATAACTCGAAAACCGGTTTGTGGAAAAAGGCGAATAACCGAACACCCTAGTAAGCAGCACATCAAAACTTCATAATTGCTGTGCAACCCCGCATTCTTTAAGCTTAGCATCTCGAAAAAATCAGCTCTAAATAGCATTCCATTACATTGAAAAACTACATATTCGAATTTCCCTTAATTCACCAACAATTTTTGAAACTGCGTTTTTCACAGATTTTGGTAGAATATATTAAAATACAACTTCACTAAAAATTTTAAAGTGTTACTATCAAAACCAATGGTTTGTATTTTTTTGTTATAATGTTTTTTTTTGTTTTGCTTTTCCTGTGAAATAAAAAATTGGCTGGTTAGGGCCTTTGTGAATTGAGTTAAGGATGCTCTTCTTTCGATTTAATTTTACACAGTAATGAAAGTTCATTTAGTTTTCGTTCACTCTTATTTTTGTTCTAACAAAATTTGCATGATTAACCAAAAAAAAAAAAAAAAGTAAAAAGAAATTAATAACTTTGTTGAAATGTTTATATGTGCCTCATCTATCATTAATATTTAAATAATCAATCACTTGGCTTATGTGTTTTGCTTGCATGTCGTTAATGCATAAATGGGTAACCATCTGCCTGGCTCGATTTCACAAATTTTTCGATTAACAACTTTGTGCTGCGTTAACATTTTTATGTAAACCTCGATACTGCGTAACTAGTTGAGTTATTTGATTACTCAAATAGCAGTTATTTTTTAAATGCATTTAACAGTAAATTCTGCATATGTTTTTCTTTCTGATTTGAATTTTATTTCAATATTTGAAATTCTTTTCCGCGGTTATTGAATTATACTCACGTATTTCATTCCTTTCAACAACTCCCAAATTTCCAGGGTACTGCCACGGATCTGGTAGTGCAATGATGGCAACATATGGCATACAGACGTAAACACCGCATGAGGTATCTATTTTTTTCATAATGTTACCGTTTTTATAATTGATCATTATAATTTTCTTTTAATTATCCAGGTTGAACCCGTGCAAATTTGGTCTTCCACCGAACTTATCAAAGTTTATCAACACTTGGGTGTGAATAGCAAAGTTGGCCTATCCGGTCGTCCCGGCCGCCCTGTAGGCTCACTGGGCACCAGCAAAGTATATCGCATCTGTGGCATGACTGTACTCTGCTACCCACTCATTTTTGAGGTATCCGATTTCTATTTGTATCGTGACATGGCGCTGCTGATTGATGATATCAAAACCGAGCTGCAATTTGTCGGTAAATATTGGCGTCTCTCCGGCCGCCCACAGTGTGCTTGCTCATACGCGTAGAGCATATGCGCGACGCGCAATTCAAAAAAATGCTCGACTTGATGGCCATGCTAAAGAAAGGCTACTGCGATGGCATGAAAGTGCGCATAGGACGTTTTCAGAATTTGATAAGCAGTTCGTGTATTGGTAAGCGGGGACAATGTACTCCTTTTTTTGTTTTTAGTTAAACTGTATGCTTTAAAAATTTTTTACTTGTTCTAGAGCATCTTGATTTTGTGAATCAAAGCAATTTGTCCTACAATGATAACGCTTTTGTGCAAATCAATCATGAGTATATCGGCTATCAGTCGCTCACCGATGTGCCTAAGGCACTAACATATGTTGAACAGAAAACTTCGCTGGACGTAAGAGTTTTGTTTTCCCCTCAAAACAATCTGCTGTTTATTAAAAACTTACACTTAAACTTTCTTAACAGCACTTTAAACACAAACCTACGCACGAAATCATTGAAACTATGCGCAATACCGAATCCATTTATTGTCTCTGTCAATTGTGGGGCATTTTGTTGGAGCGCGAAGGTGCCAATTTCGAAGTGAATGGCCTAAGCGTAAATCAAGCGCGGCTCTATCATCGTGCAGGTTCGTTGCGCTATTGGCGCGCAGTGCGCTACTGTTCCTCGTTATTACATCACATTGTCGATTCGATTAGTCCTTTCATCACCACTGTGTTGGTGAATGGCAAGGAGTTAACTGTGGGTGTTATTGGACAAAAGGAAACAAATTTCGATAAACCAATGATGCCGGCAGAGATACAAAATGTGATGTATACGACAGTACAGCCGTACAATGTGATACAGGCGGTGTTGCAGCAGGAAGTGGTGTTGTATTGTGGTCGTTTGATCGCCACAAATCCGTCCATGTTTAGGGGTATATTGAAGGTGAATGAAGCGAGATCTTTTTGTGCCACTTTCAATAGAATTGTTTGCTTTTATTTTTACTTTTTTGTAGATACGCATTGGTTGGGTACTGGAGGCCATGCGTCTGTACTTACAAATGTCCGGGCAGGAATCAATTGATTTGGAAAATCTTTCACCATACCAAGTGCGTATACTCCTGCAAAAAGTGCTTACTGTAAGCGAATGGGCAGCTGAGGAAAAGTAAGTTAAGAAGAATATCAATACGGTAATGAATACGAGTATTAGATCCATATGAATCGGTTAATTATCAAAGGGACAAGTCAGCATGTTTTAGATGTGCAGTTCGGTTCATTTAAATGAGCTCTGTTGAACTGCATCAAATTTACGGTGTCGACTTATTCCTTTTTTTAATTAACCGATCCATATAAGAATGAATGAATGAATAGAAATAAAAATCTGAACCTGAAGATAATTGGTAATGGGAATATGAATATAAGTACAAGTATGGGAATATGAATATAAGTAATGGGAATATGAATATAAATATGAATTTAATATCGAAATGAAAAATTAAATCAAATTAATGAATGTAAATGAATTGAATAAATTTTTCTAGGCTAACGACGTTGCAATGTCGCCAATTAGAGGGTTGCCTCTGCCGAGTACCGAAACATTTCTATAATAAAATATGGGAAATCCTACAACGTACTCAAGGTATTACAACGCAAGGTCATCTCTTACCCACCGTACCTACGTTGACAAATATGAGTCGTGGTGAAATCACGTTCTCACTGCTGGTAGAGGAGACGCTTATGTGCATCGATTGCCCTGAAAGGCGACAAATTACAGTGGAACTGTTATGCATCATAGCGACGATATTGAATCGGTAAGAAGTTAAATATTTTTGGAAAAATGCTTGTTACCTAAATGAAAAAACTCACGAATCGTAACATCATCAGTCGTATGATTAATTTGTAAAAAATAATTTCTCTGCATGTTAGCAGCGCAAGCGCTTAAACTAGGTTTAGTGGAATAAATAAAGTGTAGAAATAGTAACTATTATCGAGAAAGAGTGGAGTACATAGTTTGTGAGTGTCCAGCTTTCAGCAGGCAAAAACTAGCGTTACTACCACGTGAAGTGCAGCCTACAATTAGCAATCGCCAAGGACCAAAGCGTCTACTAAAATTCACCAAAGAGGTCGGAAGTGTTCTGTAGATATATATAAATAGAGTAAGCACTAATTGTACTGCTACTGTAATAACTCTTTGCCTCTACTTGGGTAGGTTTATGAGTTGCCTGTATCTCTATAGCTTATAGCCATCTTGTAGGATCGAAGACTCCTGGTGTTTCGTCAACGCAGTTCCCAGTGAGTTAGGTATTTTCCTTTTCGAGCGCTTTCTTTGTCGTGCTAGGGCCTATGCCAAGAAAGAGCTCAGGTTATATTAGGGTCGAGGCAGCAGCCATTCTGTAACATTGCCTCAGATTTGTAAGCAACGATTCATTGGCCGTAAATGTAACTGGCAATAGTACGAAAGTTCTTTTGATCTATGTGAAAGTCTTTATTGGTCACCCTGCATACAATATTAATTTCAATTTATCTTAGAAAACTAGCATATTTACATAATGCATATCGATTAACGAATTCATTTATTTTTAGCAATCCTGAGTTACATTTTAAGCAAGCGCTTGACATAGATGACATACTCAGCGAGGCATTCGCCATGTATTGCAAGGTATTTACAAACACAAGCGAATTATAGTGGTTTGATTTAAATTTACTTAATTGCAATATTCCTTTTTCAGGACAATAACATCGAACGCCAAAATGACATGACTTCTTTCTATGCTTTATTTTATACGGAAAGCACCGGCTATTTGGCGCGTGCTGCTGTCAATAAAGTGCTGCAAGGTGGCGCTCTATCCACCTTAGATGAGAATGGCTTCTCAAATGGTGGCGGCCAAATGCACGATGAGACCTGTCATGTTTCTTAAATGCAGCAGCGCCATTGGAATTTCACCCGCTTGCCAAAGTTATTAGTCTATAAATTCAATAAGTATAAATTAACCACACACACATGTACGCACCTATTTATTACTTCACATTTAATCACATCTATCTTTATCTTTACTATTCTTAAATCGAAATTTACCCACCCACTATGTGAGCGAATTTCGCACAAGCAAGCAATATTTATGTTAAGTTTTTTAACCTACCTTCATATTTCAAATGTCTCGCTAATGTGCTCTCTGAGAATTTAATGCCGTTTTGACGTCGTTTTTTAACTTTTTTTTATATAACCATACCATACACCATGATTCAGTTTTGCAGCTCTCTAACATACGAAACTAGTCTGCCTTTTTTATAATTTTTAACTGACACGGTTTTATTAATAATTCAGATTTGGAACCTTATATACTTGTTACTTACACATTGTTGCACTTTAATATTTATTTACTTTTCAAACGCGTTAAGTGAGATATATTCACTTGAGACAATTTCATATTATGATTCACCAAACATTGTGGTAAAATACGAATTTGTTTATAAAAAGTTAGTTCATTAAAATACGGTTTAACCAAGATACTTTTAAACTAATTCATCAGTGTTTTTTTCAATTTCTAAAGAATCGCCGAAAATTATACCAATTAATATACCGTCGGTGATACTGCAAAACGTTCTATGTCATTTATTACCTTTGGTGCTTAATTGATTTCTAATCTGTATCTGATCGCTTCCGGCAATCGTTCATCTTCATCAGCCAAAGGTAGACAGTTTTCTTATTCGTTTATTAGGGTGTAACGATTTGCAGATGCATTCCGGTGCAATTAAGAGACCATATAAGTGTCAGGGGTACTAATAGACATAGACCGTTTTGCAGTATCACCGACGATATGAAGGAATTATCGCAATTGAATATTTGCAAAAGGGAGCTAGTAATACAGGCACAGTTAAAAATTCAATAAGGAGGTTGCGGAAAGCCGAGCAAACTCCGAGTAAAATTCTTGTTTCATCGAGCCAACGCTCCCGCTCACAAAACTAATGTTGCGATGGCTGCCATACAAGCACTGGGCTACGGATAGCATGAACACCCTCTCTGCTGCCTCCCATCGACTTGTACCTTCTTCGCTTCAAAGAACAGCTTAGAGGCAGGAAATGTCGTAGCGTAAAAAAAGGTTTAAAAGGACTTTTAGTAAAGAGTTGCATGGTATTTAAGTAGGGTAATCAGTACACTGGAATCAAATGCCAGTATAAACCTAAAAAATTCTGCATTTAAAGATTTTTTCGTTTTTATTAAAACACAGATCTGCATAAGGAGCAGGTACAATCAAATATTGAGGCCCACGCCAAAAATATATATTTCCATCATAAATCAGTTTCCGTAAATTCACCAAATTAAAAAAAAGGTTCATATTTTACATTTAATAAATTTCCCTAAATAAGCGTAAAACTATGGGGTCATTGGTATTTAGTGAGTTTTTTTTAGTCATCAGAAGCTAGTTACAAACAAAATGATACCTTTTGATTAAAGCCTTGCACCAAATGTTAAAAATGGTGCGATCAGAATAAACTTATTTTATAAATGAGATTAGTTTTACTATAAAGGCATATAGAAGTTTTATTTTTTAAACGTTAAGAGCACAATCTTTTTCGCATCAAGTACATATTTCTTCAAGCACTTCTAAATGGTCCACATTTGAATACCTAAAATTGAATGAAATAAATATGCAAATACAAGTTCACATATGTTAGATATTGCAAATACTCACTTTTCTGCGTTATCTTGTCATTGAGAGATACCCTCTCGCTGTCCTTGGTTGAAATCGCTTACAGTAGTAGCCTCCATAATTTATGTTACGCTTCGTTTCCTTTTATTAACCGACTTTAAAAAAGGGAGGTTGTTATCACTTCGTCGGAATAAAAAATAGAAACTAAGCAATTGTTTTTTCTTAAAATTTCATATCTTCCACTTAAATTTATTTGAACAAATCTAGTGAAAAGTCTGCAATTTTAAGAAAAAGCATTTGCTTAGTTTTTATGCATATGGCACATTATATATAACTATGCGGTGATAACACTGTGGAACATAAAATAAATATGGCGTGTTAGCCATACTCAGTTTTACTAGAGCCTAAAAAACCGACTTCAATTCTCATATAAAAAACAAATATATATATATATATATCTCATGATGTAATGATACATAAAAAAAAAATATTCCGACGAACTGATAACCTCCTCCTTTTTTTGGAAGTCGGTTAAAAATTCAGTCCAATGTAAAATAAAAATATGGGTACCAAATTAAAGAAAGATTTTGTAGAATTCATATATATTCATATATTTTATTTTTTTAAGCTAATAAAGTTAGTACTTAACATATATTTTTTTTTAATAAGAATTGCAAAATTTCAAGGATATTGAAGGATAAAATTATAAAAGGGCATTTTCAATACCTACTCGTCTCTTACGCACCAAAAAAATGTAATCTGTTTTAACTTTACAGAATCTTCTTTTTAATTTGGTACCCATCCTGTTTTTTTAAGTACATTGCACTGAATTTTTTAAATCATTTTTTGAATTACTCATTACTTTCAAATTTCAAGTTTCTTTTAAAAAATCCTGAAGTCAGAGAGAAAAATTAAGAATGCAATTTTACTGTATTTGGCCCTTGGTTTCGCGAATGCATTGCTCTTTTGTGTGTAAAATTGCCTGTCGCAAGGTATTTATTATATGTAAAATTTTAGATATCAAATAAACAAATGGAAATATAGCCAAAACTGGTCAACATAAGGCGTTTTTATTATAGCCACCAGTGTAAATTACAAATCCCGAAAATCCCGGGATTTTAGAGACTTAAAAAATACCGGGATCCCGGGAGTAACATTCCTAGTTGGTACGTAGATAACTAAATACTAGTTTGGCGCATACGCCAAAAACTCTTTCACACTTTTATAAAGCAAAAGCCCTAGCACCACAAGTCTTCGAGGCTCTGCATGTCTTACAGCATGCAGAGATGGCAACTAATGGTTACCATTGGTCACAACGCCAAGCCAACCAATTTATAATTGAATAAATATTTTGTGTTAGTACATTCAACTTGGAACCCCACTCCTGCGAGCCGGATACTTACTGCTTATGATCCATCTGCTAGACTACGAAGTTTTCTAGGGAGCCAAGTACAAAAAATTGCAGTGTTAATTTACCCTTTTGTTTCAAAAGATTGAGCAGCAGTACTAGCTGCTTTCATAATTGTTATGTTTTGGTGCGATAGGGCTGATTTTAAAGCGACTTAACGGAAGTTTAGTAGCATTTTTTCGTTCCCTCGTTTAAAATTTCGATGGAAACCAGTAAATAGAACTGATTTGAATTAAAGGTATTTTTTTAATATTTGTAATGTAACGTTTTGGTATGGACCTCCATAAATTACTAACCATTATTACCATTTTCTGCATGATGGTCAAATATTTTTGAATACGTTGGCATAAAAAGCTTCCTGTGGATAGCATCTTTGATTTCAAGCAGTATTCTAAAACACCTTTCCCGACAACGTGTTGTCGTTAAATTTGTCACTGAAATTTCTACTAAACTTATGCTGGATTTCCACTGGGCCTTGAGATAACAAAAATAATCGGTCCTATTATGGTTGTCGACGTCGATGTCGATGTAATTTTTTCGTCAAAAAATAGCCCTCATCAGTTCAACTCCAGTTTCGCAAAATTGTAGTTTTGCCTTTCCGCAAAAATGCTGTGGTCAGCATAGCTTGCGTTGGACTTGCGAGGGCTATTTTTTGACGAAGAAATGACATCGAAATGAAATATGGAAACATTAGCGCTGAGTGAAAATCCGGTATAACACTCCCATAGAAAACTTCCTCAACGTTGGTGGTCTTGCCGTGGCGGGGAAGCTTAAATGATGTCATGGTATACCCCACAGTGTGGGGTGCACCATGGCAACATGAACTAA
>NW_023458560.1:41067553-41070227 GCF_013731165.1 Rhagoletis pomonella
TTTCATAATTGTTATGTTTTGGTGCGATAGAGCTGATTTTAAAGCGAATTAACGGCAGTTAAGTAGAATTTTTTCGTGCCTTCGTTTAAAATTTCGATGGAAACCAGTAAATAGAACTGATTTAAATTAAAGGTAATTTTTTTTTAAATATTTGTACTGTAACGTTTTGGTATGGACCTCCATAAATTACAAACCATTATTACCATTTTCTGCATGGTGGTCAAATCTTTTTGAATACGTTGTCATAAAAAGCTTCCTGTTGAAGGGTTCTTTGATTTCAAGCAGTATTTTAAAACACCTTTCTCGAGAACGTGTTGTCGTTAAATTTGTCACTGCAATTTCGACTAAACTTATGCTGGATTTCCACTGGGCATTGAGATAACAAAAATAATCGGCACTATTATGGTTGTCAACGTCGATGTAATTTTTTCGTCAAGAAATAGCCCTCATCAGTCCAACTCCGTAGCTGGCGTTGGACTTGCGAGCGCTATTTTTTTACGAAGAAATGACATCGACGTCGACAATCGTAATAGGGCAGAATAAAAAAATTGTATAAATGAAATATGGAAACATTAGCGCTCAGTGAAAATCTGGTATAACACTCCCATAGAAAAAACATTTACTAGAATTTGGAACTTAATCACTATTATATAAATGTTCTCTCGAGAGTTGGGTCTAAATTAAGGTAATCCAAAAATGAACGTGAAAATGTAAAGTCGGAATTTTTATGCTCTCACCCTCTAGGAAAATAAACCCCTATTTTTCATTTTGAAATCAAAAAATATTCGGGGGTTTCCTCAAAGCACTCAAAGGTTTCTATGCATTTAATATGAAAAAAACACTTTTCGTAGGAACGGTATATAAT
Source organism: Rhagoletis pomonella (assembly GCF_013731165.1). NCBI lineage: Eukaryota > Metazoa > Arthropoda > Insecta > Diptera > Tephritidae > Rhagoletis > Rhagoletis pomonella. The sequence goes on from NW_023458560.1 coordinate 41,068,419, forward strand.
TCTTAAAAATCAATATTTTTGGATCGGAAAACTGAGTTTCTCTTCCGTATATTGCCCAAAATAATACCCAATTATTTATTAAACAATTTGTTTTTTATAGTAACTATATTTCATAGCTCCGCCCAAACACCCAGAAAATGCCAGAAAATACAATAAGGGATAAATAAAAAATCTTTAGTATTAAATAATGGTTAAATAAACAATTGGGCATTATTATTGGAAGTCTCCTCAACAGCACCAGAGTTTTGCGATCGAAAAATATTGATTTTCAAGAATTCTATACCATTTCTACGGAAAGTTGTTTTTTCCCATACAAAATACATGAGCAACTTTGATCGATTTTTGATTTCAATATTAAAAAATAAGGGTATATTTTTCGATGTAGAACAAATCGATGGGGTGAGAGCATTATAATTTTGACTTTATTTTTTTTGCATCACCCTAGTATACATACATATGTACGCTACTGGAACGATCCAGATCAAAGGACTGTCGCCTCAGCACTATTCAACATTATTGAGGGATTTGTATGCTGTTACTACCTTATTAACGTCATCACATGAATATTTTGTATTGCCCAACTTTGACAAAAAAAATATTTGTTATTGAATGCCCAGTGGAAACTCCACATTCAAATTTTTTGTTATAAATTATTTGTTGTTGCAAAAAACGGATTTTAGTGATTATGAAAACACGACAGTATGCTGGCAAAATTTAGTTTCAACAAAACACAAGTTATTTTTTCATAAAAATAGAGAAGCACTTTTACTTCGATATTTAATATTTTTTTCTTTTATTCAAAACACAAACACAAAATCAAACTCAACAATTTTTAACATCTAAACATAAAACTATTCTATTTGCAAAAATTCTACAGTTGCAAAAACTAATACTACTCGTACATAAATACGCACTTCTTACGCATTGCTAGGACTCTTCAATGTGTGGCAGTGCTAAAAACGCATTGCTCTCAAGATGTACCGAAATGTAGATTAAACTACACCAATTTTGCTGCCATCTAACTTATTCTCGTTGAACAATTCCGATAGTATGTAAATTTTCGCTCCACCGCCTTCCCCTCCGGCTCACGACACTCGCTTCTACCGAATTGCACAGTGGGATAAACTTCCTCCCATTCGGCTTCGGGGCGACTTAGCACACCTTTAGGACGCACATATCCTTGCTGCTGCTGGTGCGGCTGCTGTTTCTGTTTATCTGTCCGCTGTTGTTGTAGCTGTTGGCTCGTCATCATAGTGGTGCCTATTTGATCTTCAACTGGCAATGGATTGTTCAACATTTGGGTGACACTACGCGACAACAGCACTGGCTGTATGCGATTATAGCCATTACAGCTGGGCTTATAGCGCGCAAATTTAATTGATAACCGCTCCATTTCATCGGACATCCACTTTTGCACTGATTTTGTGGGCATAATGAGTTTTGCAATGCGTGTTTTTATTTTTGCTAACGGTGTGTAATTTGTATTTCGAAATTTAATTTCTTAATAACTGCTCGAACGCTGAAAATATACTAAAAGTACAACAAGGCCAAGCGCTCAGTTTTATACGAAAGTGTGGACAGAACAAAGTGTAGATTACATACTTACGTAGTTCATTTGAAATACTTACCCTCTTCCCAAAGAAAATGTAACTGACTTTTAAAAAAGAATTCATTAATTGTTGGGTGTATGAAGCAGATGACTACTTGTTTAAATGCGACATGTTTTGATAAGGTAAAGCCTTAAATTATAGTAACGCCAATGAGCAATGTTAAATCGTAAAAAATTCGATGTGTAATTAAAATAAAATG
>NW_023458560.1:41070327-41075371 GCF_013731165.1 Rhagoletis pomonella
CCGTACTGTTATTTAAAGGTATGTCCTGCGTAGTTTTTCAAAACAGAAAACCTCCAAAATGTACTGATTTTTTCCAAGTGTTCTGCCTTTGTCCCGCATTTTCTTCGATATTTTAAAATTAACTTTTCCTAATCGAAATAAAAGCAGTGTCGGTAACTAATTGATAACTACATAAAGGTAAGCTGGTTTTGAAGGTTCAATTAGTCAATGCGTTCTAAATATTATACGGCTATGGACAATGGATGACGAGAATTTGAAGACCAGCATCAAATAAATCGATAACACTGTTCTACAAATTTTGTGGTAATCGCTTAAGAAAAAAAATATTTTCCAAGCCAATTTTCCTTTCAAACAAGCGTTTTCGTAATTTTTTCGAAAAACGTGTTTTTGGTACATTTCGAACCTATTTGTCAATATCTCATGCAAAAATTATCCAATCAACATAAGCGACCTACAATCCTCTTACAAAAATATATTCCTTTGCCGATTTCGATGAAAATTATTAGTGTTACAAGCGACCAAAATCGAAAAATTGAAATTTCAAGCATTTTCTTTTTACAGTAAATGAAAATTTGATGAGAAATGTAGATGTTACGGAACACAATCTGCACAAAAAATATATACTTTTGCAAAGAGCCCATCAATACCTTTCGAACTGTTGGTCGTTTCATGAGATATTGAGGAATAACTGAAAAAGTACTAAACATACGTTTTTCGAACAAATCTCGAAAACACTTCTTTGAAACCATGGGTATTTTTTTCGTGTTCAACGACCCAAAGTTTGTCTAAGAAAATTGTCATATTTCGTGTAAAGTAATATGTAATATGCCTTATTATAATTTGGTAAATATTCATTACCAAAATATTAATACCAATGAAGCAAATGTGATTTATGTTTACAGTTTAAAATTGGATTAATAATTAAGAAGTATACACTCTTCGTTTTTGAATAGCGCATCCTTTTAATACTTAGTAGGTACAGTTTTCCTTTTGTTTGTTTAATATTCATTAACTTTTTATAGAAATATAGCATATTCTACGTCTACATCCCATTTTAAAATTTTTTTGAAAATTAAAAAAAAAAATAAACATAGGGGCGAAATTTTTTTTTTTGACGGTGCTGCGCATTTTCTTCCATATAAAAATTTTGTCAAGCATACTTTGTATGGTAGAAAATCAAAAAAAGGGTGCGCTATTAAAATGGCGAGGAATGTATATATGTAGTATGTTTTTGTTATTTTTATACTACGCAATTATATGTAGGTAAATTTTTTGAAAAATTGTCCTGCATTTTCAAAATATATTTATGGTCACCGTAGATATAGATGATAACGCTAGGGAAGTTAAAATAATTTCAGTTAAAGCAGTGATCACAGGATTTGTACATTTGTACAGATTTGTACAGATTTGGCAGTGACAGAGTGGTGTTGTCTTAAAATAATGAGTTCAACGCAGTTCCAAACAAAAATGTACAAATGTACCAATCGTGTGATACCTGCTGCTTTAGAAATAACAATCATAGTTTTCACTAAAACGATTTTTCATACAAACACGTAGATGCCCCTCTTATTGGTTGAGTTCAGTTCTCAAAACTTTTGTTCGCTAGCGGAATGTTCCCAGACTTTTGTCCTTATTTGATCCTCCTTGAAAACGTTCTCGATACTTTCGTATTCATTTTGTTCCCATTGAAAGCGTTCCCGAAAGTTTCGTTCCTATTCTGTTCTTCTTGAGAAAGTTCCGGAGAGTTTTGTTCGCATTTTGTTCTTTACGGAAAAGTTCCCGAACCCTTGTTCTCATTTTGCTCCTGTTCAAAGGTCTGGTACGATATGTCGAAATTTAAAATGTCGAAATTAAAAAAACACCGAGAAAAAAGTCGAAAAAATAGTTAGAAAATCAAAAACGTCGAGAAAAAATTGTCGAAAAGAAAAATGTTGAAAAAATATATCGAAATAATGAAATGAATGATGTGTAAAATTCGCGCGAATTTCAAAAGGTTGATTTATGTAAGTTAAATTCCACTAACCCTATGTACTAATATTATAAATGTGAAAGTTTGTGAGTAAGTATGTTTGTTGCTCCTTCAGTTAAGTATGTTTGTTGCTTTCAATAAAATTTGGAATACAGACAGTTTATATCCTGGCTTAACGAATAAAATATTGTTTTGAGGGAGTTGCCACCTCTTTCAAAAGTTAAAATCGATTAATTAACAAGTTAAACCTAATATTACAGCAATATGGGTGTCAAACGAAAGCGGCTCAGAAACTATATATTTCGGAAGTATTTTTAAGAGGGTTGCCACCTGTTAAAAAAGTAAAAGTCAATTAATTGATAACTAAATATACTTTAAGACGGTTGCTATCTATTTAAAAAGTTAAAATAAATTCTATTAAAAAGTTTAAACGAAATATTTTAATGTGGGTATCAAACGAGATAAGCAAAAAGCTTTATTGTAGAAATATTATTACAGGGTTGCCATCTTTTTAAAAAATTAAAATAAATTTAAATAACACGTTGAATAAAATATTATAATATGTGTGTCAAACGAGTGAGGTTTAAGAAAGCTTTATTTCGAAAATTTCAAAAACAAGTTAACCGTTCGTCGGTCTTTGGGTAGAATTCTACCTAAAATGCTATATTAAAATACAATCTAAAAAAAGTTTAAATTCTATCTATTTATTCTGTTGAAGCTAAATGAAATATGCCAATGGGATTTTGACATGAAAAAGAAGTGTCGGCAGTAGGGTAATTGACTCGGGGTTTTCAAACCGGTTACCACAGTTTTTTTGAAATCTTGACATTTCGAATATTTAAAGTGGGTAAAAGCTAATATTTAATAGTTTGATAACTAAAGGGATAACTTAATCAATTCCCTTGGTATTAACGAACATAAACTAACATTTCAAAATTCTTATTATATTGAAAAAACTAACATATTTAAAAGAACTTAAAATGTAAGGGAACTTACAATATTCAAACTGAAACATTAGGTATAGGTTAAGAAACAAACACATAATAATTTTTGTTTTTTTCGAAAATTTAACCTTTTCCACTTTTTCGAAAAAAAATGTTTTTTCGGCGTAATTTTGTAGAGCTTTCTTTTTCCTTCTCAGGAACTCTAGAACATTTGAAAAGCTGCTCAGAACACTTTTAATTTTTTTTTTTCAAACATTCAACTTTTTCGAAGTTTTTTCGACATTTTGCATTTGTTTGACCTTTTTCATTTCTACAGTAGTCGATTTCGACATGTATATTCTAATTGAATCCCATTGTGTGCATATGTATGTATACAATATGTGTGATGTCTTCTGAGCAGGAGCAGTAGTCACATTGGTCATCATCGATTATCTTTAGTCTCTTCATGGTGTCTTTGCCAAACGTGTGTCCCGTTAATATTCTGCTGATCATTCATGTTTGTACATCGTTTAATTCCAATTTGTTTTTATGGTACCATGGTTTCGTAAGTATATTTGGAAATATTTCGAAGTATGTTTTCCCCTTGTTTTGGCTAGTATTAGTGTAGTTGCCATTTTGTTTTTAATCTTCTTTCAATTTCTTTTATAGCGTCTGATACCGTCCATCCAAGTGTCTCCTGTATGCCATTGATTTCTGCATTTCTAGCCGCATAATCTACCACTTCATTTTGGTGTATTTTACTGTGCCCGGGGATGAAATGAATTTCTACGCTGTTTATGTTGCTGTTCTCTATTGTGTACAAGATTTCTTTGATTAAACTGTTGTTTGAGTCCGGATTGGTTAAGGCGATTGCTCCGGATTTGCTGTCAGTTTGTATTGCTAGGTTTGGATAGTTGTGGATTATAGCAAACTCTATTGCCTTCTTGAATGCCCATAGTTCTGCAGTCATAGCTGCCATTCTCTTGCTGGTGTAAAAGGCTTGGGAGGTGTTGGTTCTTTCGTGGAAAAAGGCAGCTTGCGTACAGGTTTCCTTGCAGGATCCATCTGTATGTATTAACTCCATTTGTCTGGACTTTAAATATTCAATTTTCCTGTTGAACAGTTGATGTATCAAGATGTCATTCGCTTCTTTTTTATTTTTGACTATGTTTTTGAAGAACTTAGTATAAACGTGAATTTTGTTAGTTTTTATGGACTCTTCGGAGATTGGTGTGATATTTCTCATAACATCTTCATATTCATTAAATATTTGTGTATAACTAGTGTTGTAGTATCTATTCTGGTTAAGCAATAAGTTCGCAGCTGGTAGTTGGAAGGCGCAGGTCTTAATAATTTCTTTTGCAGTAGCTAGTCGGAGTCTGTATTCGGTTGGTAATTCTGCTGCCATGTGGTATAGAATATGTACTGGTGTTGACTTTATTAATCCTAAGCATCTTCTTATATGTTTATTATTACAGGTTTTGAGTTTTGTCAGTGCAATTTTGGACACATTGGAAAAAGATGATGCCGCGTATTCCAATTTGGATCTTGCAAAGGACTTATAAAACTGTAGCGCTCTAGCTGATGAGATTCCAAATGTACAGCCACTCAAAGTTTTGAGGAAGTTAAACTTCTGGTCGATTTTATCCGTGATTTCTTTTACATGCAGGTTTGAAGAGTTGTTTTTGGTGATGTATCTGCCTAGATATTTTATTGTGTCTACTTGTTGCAGTGCTATATTGTTAATTTGAATATTCAGTGATTGTTTTCTATTGTTGAAGTGTATTGTGTTGCTTTTACGCACATTAATTTTTAGGTCTAATCTAGTACATATTGATGTAAACTCATCTAATTTAGTTTTGAGTTGTATTGTTGCTATGTCGAATGAGTTGCTGGTTGAGATCAAAAATAAATCATCAGCAAACTGGAACAACATGGTATTGTCATCACCTATGGAGTGCAGTTCGGCTGTATACAAGTTGAAGAGTATTGGGCTTATACCGCTTCCTTGCATTAGTCCCTTATTGATCTCAATCGTCTTTTCATCAAGATGTAGTATTCTTCTATTGAGAAAATTGCTAATCCATTAATAATTGCTTGTGGGATTTGTAGGTCTGTAAGTTTGTTCGCCAATTTGTCAATGTTGATGTTG
>NW_023458560.1:41075471-41079642 GCF_013731165.1 Rhagoletis pomonella
GAGCTATCAGACGATTGCCGCACACGGGCCGTATTTGATTGGGCACAGTAAGCGCAATATCGGCTTCTATTGCCGCATGAGTCAGCTTTAGATTTCAAGTCAAAATTTTGTCAACTTTTTAACAATTTAAATAAAATTATTTGTTCAAGCCCCGGTAGTGAACCCAATTTTTTTTTGTAATTTTTAAACTTTCGTGGTGCCCCCTTACAAAATGTATATGTTTATATTTTAAGGACTATGTTTCGCTTAAATTTTCTTAATGAACACTTTTTAAACACATTAAAAAAAGGAAGTAGACTAAGTAAAACGAAAATGTTAATATATAAATTGTAAAATTTTTGTACTATAGAAAAATGGAAGGAATTGAAAAAGCGAAAAACTTAAACTAGAAATTAATGCGCATTAAAAGTTTAAATGCAAAACAACAACCAGTAACGTACCTATGTACTTTCATACCATATTTACGTGTATTAATCTGAATTTATGGCGTAAATGTGGGAAATATGTAACAAACCCAACTAGAAACAAACTAAGTGGGAAATAAAGATTTTTATTGTATTTTTGAAAATTATCATTACTGTGAAAAGGTAATAACAAATAAATAAATGTGTAAAATATGTATGTATACGATACTTGTTTTTTTTTTTGTTGTTATTCGGGCAGGTTCTGCAATTCCCTTCAGAGTGAATTTCAACCACTGCCAATTTGAATTCAAAGCGAGGAACTGTAGTGGAACTTGGAAGTGTATCGAGGGCTTATATTCAATACCCTATACCTGCACTTTTCACAAAAATGAGATTCTGATATAAAAATCCACCTGATATTCATGCTGATCTTGTATAACTATTGACAGAAGAATTTGCTCTTAAATTGCAAAGTTAGCTAGATGGGTTCTAACATAGAGGGTGTTGAATATAAGCCCTCGATATGAGAAATTAGGGACACCCGTATTTTTTTTATTTTGAAATCGGTTAACATTCAACCGTGCCGGCGGGGAAAATAAGGCAAAAAAAAAATAGAATATTTTTAAAAATTAAAAAAATATTTTTTTTCCATTTAAAACAATAAAATCAAAAATTAAATTAGAAAAAAATTAAAACAAAGAAAAACATAATACTTAAAAATTAATAAAAAATATGTAATTTTATTTTTAAAACAAAATCTAAAAATTATATTAAAAAAGCAAGAAATAAAAAAAATCCTAAAAATTAAATGATATTAAAAGCATATTTTTCTTTTTCTAAAAATAAAATCTATACATTAAAAGAAAACAAAATTATCAACAGAAAAATAAATTTCATCAAAATAAATAAATAAATGAAATGAAAATAATTTAATTAAAATACAGTTCATTCTCGAACAAAACCCATCCTTAAAACTTTGTAGAAAACTAAAAAAATTCAATTTTATTATTCAATTATTCAATTTTAGTGTGATAATGTGCAAGTTTCAAGTGGCTAAACATTTCCGTTAATTTAAAATTTTTTTGTCGCATTTCTCCATTCAACGAATTTATCTTTGTGGAAGAAAACCGCAACACGCTTAGCGAAAAAAATTCAAAAAAAGCAACGGAATCTTTTAACCACTTGAAACCTGCACATTATTGAAATTGAACTAAAATTGAAATGAAAAATTCTAACACTTGTGACAAAAAAGTCATAAATTTTGGTAAAAATGTGTTGCCTCTTTTTGTAGTTTTCTACAAAATTTTAAACTTGTGTTTTCATGTGTTTTGTTAGAGAATGAACTGTTTTTCTAACCGAAAATTCCCAAAAATAAATAATCATGAGTGGCAAACAATATACTTTGGAATGGAGGTGCTTGTGATATGACCGATACTGTATGTTTTAAATATCGATTTCAGCTGGTTTATCGCTTTCATACGACGAAAAAATGCATATACTTCTGCTGAAGTTATGCCTAATTAAAATTTTTAAATCCCCGTAAATATTTGGACGTACACTCTTCAATCCTTCATATTCAACACCGGCTAGTGGAACACTGGATCAACAATATCGGTGCAGTCTGGCCAGAGTTATTATGGCAGTATAAATTTTTCTTTTCGTATTGTCGCGCAAGTAGACAGAGGTAGACTATGCCGTAAGTACTACGTCCGTCTGTCTTGTCCCACGCTTTCATTTGACACCTCAATCATCCAAATCGGTCCAAGCTGACGACATTTACATTTTTTGACATTGACATTTTTTGTATTGTAACACCGGCCGCTGGCCTACCAGGCGATGATAAACAACCAGCAGGTCGACAAGAAATTGGCGCGCTTGCTTGCTCCACACTTATGGGCGCCTAGTACTGCGGCAGGTAAAAGGCAACATTTTCGCGTTTGGCGAAAATTGTGTGAAGCACTAGAGTGTGTGTGTGTGTGGGCTCGTGTGCAATGCGAGGTAAACAAATGGTGCTTATCTGATTGCGTATTTATTTTTGAAGAAGAATTTTGATGAGAAAATTTAAAGTAATTTTAGGTACATATACGTATTTTCCTCGCTGTTTTTTTTTTAATACTTACGTGTATTAGAAATAAAAGATCCCTTTGTACACTAAACTCCATGATTTGAAATCGAATATACGCGTCTTAAGGCTAACAAAAAAGAATAACGCCATTTCAATTGATCATTTAATGTTTGTTCTTTGCCTGTATGTAAGAAATATAGCAGCATTAATAACCGAACAGCTTCATACTTACTTTTTTAGTTTCAGATGTAATTAAAAGACTAGTTTCTTATTTATTTTTTTAATAGGCTTTTATTTAATTGAATTCAATAAGAAATATTTTTAATCAGGCTGAAAGAGAGGAAAAGCAGTTTGTGTAAAAATGTCAGCTATACACATACATGCATACATCCATAAAGCGAAATCTGTTGAAAAATAAAATTCCTTACGGGTTAAAACTAAAAATCTGCATAGTATTTCAATGTTTGGTGTTTTATGGTGCTCTGCCTTGCCACACCAGAATTCTGCCATTGAATTACTTATTTTACTAATGAGTTTTAAAAACTTACCTGTTGTAACACCGTGCGACAAAAAAAAAATCAAAACATACGAGACAATCAAAATACCCACGAAGCCCCTCTGAAGTCAAAATTTTTTTTAAAGCACTTTGAAATATAAAAGATGTGATTGATTGAAAAAATTATTTTAAAAATGCACACCATAGTAGAATAACAATATGGATACCAAATGTAAAAGAAAATTTTGCAGAATTAAAAAAAATTAATTTTTTTGGTTAAGCTAATAAAGTAGGCGGCCGCTGTGGTGTAGTGGTTAGCAGTGCGCGCTACCACTCCGCAGTGCCTGGGTTCAAGCCCGGTTCAACCGAACATCAAAAAATAATAATAATAATAAAATAAACGTTTTTTCTAAAATCGTTGTCGCGTGTATATTAGTTCTTAACATAATTTTAACAACAATAAATATTGCAAATTTTTAAGTACATAAAGTTCATTCTCTAACCACACCCAAATTAACCCAAGTTTAAAACTTTGTAAGAGACTACAAAAAAAATCACAAAACTCCCAACCAAATTTCAAACTTTTTTCTCAGAAGTATTCGAATTTTTTTATGTGCACAGTTTTATAGCCCATTAAATTTTAGTTTTATTTTTTGCTCGGAAAATATGGTTACGTTTTAAGTTTTATTTTTTGCTCGGAAAATAATCGTTACGTTTTAAGTTTTATTTTTTGCTCGGAAAATAATCGTTATTTCTTGAGTTTTATTTTTTGCTCATAAAATAAAACTTAATTTGTTCGTATGCGCATGCGCATGCGCGAATAGACAGGGGGCGGCTGCATTGAACCTTTAACGCCACTGTGGAGTGGGTAATGAAAATACAGATACCAGGGCAGAAACAAAAAGAACCACATTTCTAAAGAAAAAGCGCAAAAAAGCGCATACGCATACGCAAAAATTAAGTTTTATTTTCTGAGCAAAAAATAAAACTCAAGAAAAAACTATTATTTTCCGAGCAAAAAATAAAACTTAAAACGTAACGATTATTTTCCGAGCAAAAAATAAAACTCAAGAAATAACTATTATTTTCCGAGCAAAAAATAAAACTTAAAACGTAACGATTATTTTCCGAGCAAAAAATAAAACTTAAAACGGAACCATTATTTTCCGAGCAAAAGATAAAACTTAAAACGTAAGGATTATTTTC
>NW_023458560.1:41079742-41104756 GCF_013731165.1 Rhagoletis pomonella
AAATAACTTCAAAAAATGTTGCATTAAGCCAAGTCTCAATAACTACAAATACATCGAATTTCAACTGGGAAGTTAGCAAACGCACGTCCATCGACTTCGTTCTGAGCCCCGACGCATTTTGAAAATAAAGTGTTTCGGTTTCGGTTTTGGTTTCGTTCTTCAAAATTTATTTCGGTTTTGGTTTCGGTTTCGTTCCGGTTTCGGTTTTTCACAGAAATTTTGTTGATATTATTTAAATCACAATGTCTTAAACGTTGAGGAAACAAGATCGAAAATTACAGTTCACTGATAATATCAACACTAGGTTCTTTCCCTAACAATCCGGACCGGATTTTGTAATTAGAGAATAAAATAAACATTTTCTTTCAAAAATGGAATAAAGTTCAGAAGTACGGAAACGCAAAAACCCACATTTCGTGCCCACAAGTCGAGAAACAGCTGATTCACGTTGTTCATGTTTTTGTCACTTATACCATGTTCTGACCGACATCGGAAACATGTTTTCGTTGCTAAAACTGGTTTTCGACCTAAAACTTGTGTTTTCGTCCATATAAAATCTGTTAAACGAAAACCAGTTTCCGCTGAAAACTACTTGAAAACTCACTTTCCACTCATTCCAATCGGTGTCTTCACTAGTTTTTTTCGATTATTTATCGAAGTGGAAGTCATATTTTATCATCTTTAATACGCCATTTCGGATTTATTGTTAATTGCCTGGCCAAAGCAAAATAAGAATGAAAGTTAAAGGTTGTAAATGAAAAGAAAAAGAAGGAAAAATGTTTTGGTTGCCGGTCAGAACATGGTATTAAATGCAAACACTTGGAAATTGAATTTTGGTTTCACAAATTTGATTTTAAGTACATAGATTGAAAATACATCAACAGGCCATTCACTTTTCCTTAAAAGCACCAAGTAAATGCAGGCAACATGTAAACACAATACAGCTGATATGCACTTTGACATTTTATCCATTTTTACTCGGAAAAAATTTCGGGCTGTTTCGGGCAGGAAGAAGAATACACTTACGATCGAATACGCTCGAATTTTCGCTCTCTATTACCCATTTTGTTGAGTACAGACATGATTTCTGGGCTATTTTGGGCACACGCGGGATCTCGCATTGCGTACGTGAAAGAAACTAATTAAATATAATTAATCGATTATCGATTCACAATAACAAAGTCATCAGCAGATTTTTGCGAAAAGTTACCTTGCCATACTTATTTACTACTTAACAAGAATTTTAGCAAAATGTTTCTGATTTTGGTTAAATAAATCATTTATTTCAAAGACATTTTTATTTATTATTTTTGTAAATTTCTGGAAACCAATTGAAACCTGTGATTGAAATGGTTTCGGTATCGTTCCTTTTCAGGTCAAGATAACGGTTACGGTTTCGGTTTTGAAAAACGAAACGGTTTTAAAAGGTTACGGTTTCGGTTTGGGTTTCGGTTTCATTCCTTGCTTTTAAATACTTTTCCGCATAAGGAGTGAGCTAAGATTCTCCGAGAGTTTGTGCACTTTTCTCGGAAAACGAAATTGACGAACTGTCACATTCATAGGCCAGAGTTCAGGCGTTAGCAATTTGTCACTATATATGTACGTATTAAGTTAATTTTTAAAATTGTACGTCGTAATAAGTTTACTTTTGCGTTGTAGCTACGGTGACCATATTTAGGAGAGGCGAATACGGGACAAAAAATAGTTTTGGAAATTTTTTCCACACTGTTTTCCCTGACATTACCTTATAGTAACATCACAATTGTTGTGGGATAACTTTCTCGGGATTTTTACCCCTTAAAATTTGTTTAAAAAAATTGTCAAATTTTAGTATAATAAAGTGCAATTTTAAGTCCGTAAGGCTCATTAATTTTTGCAATTTTCTTTTTTGTTGACGGTGTTACGGATTTTTTTCATACAAAGTAAGTATGTTCGACTTTTTTTTTTTGAAAGAGAAGCAAATGAGCAGCACTTTCCACTCGCACTTTATTATACTCAACTTTGATGAGTTACAAAACTTCAAACCAATTTTTTTCCTAAAGATTCTAATTAAAAAGTTTGAAATTTTGGCTTAACATTACAGAATTTATTTTTATATTTTTTTGCACAAAACTTACTAAAATGTCGAGTCTTAATTTATATTTTGGGCACAGTATGTATTCCTCTATTCGAATCGCAGGCATTCATATTAGAAAATAATAACTGTTTATGGAGAAAATTACGATCATATACCATTTAAAACTCTATTCGAATCGCAGGCATTCATATTAGAAAATAATAACTGTTTATGGAGAAAATTACGATCATATACCATTTAAAACTGATTGATAGGCATGCCATTTTAATGAGCTGTTAAGGCGTCGAATATACGAACACCGAATATGGGACAAATATAGGACGTTAAAAGAAATACAGAACATTAAGCGTCCCGTATGAAATAAATTAAATTCCAGGACAATTGGTAAAAAAAGGACTCTCCCGTATAATACAGGACGGATGGTCACCGTAGTTATAGCAACAATTTGTCGTTCTCTTTGTCTTAACTTATTCGTCTCTCTCCTTTATTTTACTGAGCGATAGCATAATTTTATCTCTACATAATCCATGAACGGGTCACGAAGATATAAAGCTAACAATGAACACCTCAGAATAATATTGAAGCATTGTATGTACCCATTATAGAGTTTTATTATTTGTCATGTTAACGCTCGTAGTTTGACCTTCGACAAACTCAACTACTTTAAATATAATTTTTCAGATATAGAACTTGATATAATTTGTATAATAGAAACATGGTTTAAACCAATGGTCGGCAAAGCTGACTTACGTGAGCAGTACGCTAATCACACGCATTCTTACGCTCTTCAAATCATGGTCTGATTATGGCAACTTAAGACTATGTTCAAACAGGCACCTAATTGCCAATTAAGAAACTTTTCACCAATTTAAGCCTTAATTGTTACCCAATTTATCATACAAAATTCAAATTATTAATTGCCAATTAATAATCAATTGGCAATTAATTTGTGTCAGATTCTCTATGCAACCCTGCTAGGTATGTTTAATTTTGACTTGGAGGCATGTTTATTGAACATAGAGCGATGAGCTGTTTGTTTCTGGCCTTATTTTACAGCTGATATTCCATCAGGGATGAAACATTGAATTATAAAATTGTACTTAATTTACGGAAAACTTTACCTAAAAGTAGATAGATGTACCTAAAAAGTAAATATGTTTTTCTATATAAAGAAAATATGAGGATAATAATTCCCATCGATACCATATCAACTTCGTTACTCACATGCAACAAATGTTGGCTATGAAAAGAATCTTTTCGAGTAGCGCGAGACAAAACTAGGTTGTAGAAAGGTGAATCACTTTCTTCCCAGTTCTTCGATCTGACGTTTAAAAAGAAATATTTTCCGTCTATCTAACGAAATCAACTACAATTGCTTTACTTTGACCGGTCTTATGTATCATTTGTATGCCCCTTCACAAAGAAGGGAAGCTATAAGACCAGTTGCCCGCACCAGAAAATGCATTGAAATGTCCATAAAAATAAGAACTGATTTCCTGAGAAGTTATTTGGCTACGTTCCAAATGTACCTAAAATTGTGTGTTTGTACCGAATGTACTTTCACTGTAGATAATCCAGCAGCTGATTCCGTATCGCTAATTGCGCAGCTGCCGTGTGTGTGAACACTAAAGTCAATGCCGCAATTTAAAGCTTAATTGCCTGAGCTAATTGGCCTGTTTGAATATAGTCTAACGTAACTTACAGGCTCTCACTTAAATATTATCTTAAATGGTTGTTGCTTATAATTGAACAACCGAAACTTAACGCAACTTAATGCCGCGTCGAATCTGTTTCAGTTAAGTTAAGTTAAGTTGCCATAATCAGGCTTACAGTCGTTGCTGAGACAGCAACGAAGCAACATAGGTGAAGCTGTGTTTGTTATTTTGCTTATACATGTACATTAGGCTGGGTCGATTTTGTATGGGGGAAAATAAAATGCATTTGACCGTATTGTAATAGTAATATTATGATGTCTTATATCTAAGCCAATTGTTATTGTATATTCAAGCATATAAGTATTTACGAGCATTAACATAATACACTTAGAGTGAGAAACGCCCATTTTAGGTCTATTTATATTGTCTTGAAAATTGGTGCGGAATGGTTTCATTAGTCACCGAAGAAGCACATTTTTCGCGGTTTCTAAATTTGCCGTTATATGAAAGTAGGGGACAAGCAATAAGTGTTTAGATATCCATAAATATTTAAGGTAATTCTATTATGTGAAAAAGTGACTGTAGGTAAATGCAATAGTCTTTATCATATCCTGGGAAATCCTTTTGAGCACTCTCCAACTGGACGATATTGCTTCGCATTCAGCTTCAACGAAAAAAGTCACTCCCTGACACACTTTTCTGTAATCCGGTTCTTTCATTTAAAAGTTATTTATACAATTGAAGAGAAATTTAGTTAGAAAAAAACTGGAGATCCGCTTAAGTCTTTCGATATAACATTGGCAAATGTTACTCGATCGGCACGTAGTAATTACCAAATTGAATGCGAGACTTACTGTTACTGATTTATTATAATTATATGATGAAAATCGTTCAGATTATAAACAAATTATTAAAATAAAAAAATTTTGAATTATTTTCCGTGGGCCAAGGTTAAAAATTCAATGCTATTGGATTTGGAGCTTTTTGGCCGGTTATATTGAATAAAACAAGTGTTTGCTTCTTCTCCTACGCGTTTCGACGCATATTCGCGTCTTCTTCAGGGAGTCTATATATTTATAAATACGAAAAACATAATAATAACGAATAATTATTACAAGGAGCAAATAAGACAATACAAAATAATTTAACACTAATTACACTTACTTTAATATTAAGCAATAAAATTATCACAACATAAATTAAACATATTTAAAACATTAAGACACGTTAAACAACACTGCACATCCTTCATCGTCAAACCTCAGACATTGTGTGTAATTGCAGTCGCATATGCACAGTTTATATTATCTACGTCTTCTTTGAAGTTCATTGCTTCAGTTATTTTTTGTTGTATGCGCAACCCTTCTAATGTCATCCTTCTTCTCGTTCTGTTCTCCACGTCCAAAACCTTTGCATTGTCAAAATCAGCTGTATGTTTGTTTTCCGTCAGGTGTTGCGCTAATGCTGTGGTACTCTTGTTGTTTTTGGCGTCTAGCTTATGTTCGTTGATTCTCGTTCCAAGCGATCTCTTCGTTGTGCCAATGTAAACCTTGCTGCAGTTTTCTCCTTCTTTGCCTTGACATTTTATTTCGTAGACTACATTGTGTAGTTGTTCCTTACCAATTTTATCTTTTGTTTTGGTATAAATGGCTTGGATAGTGTGATGTGGTTTATGTGCATAGCTTACGTTGTTGTTTTTAATAATTTTGCGTAGTGTTTTGTTGTCCGTAAGTTTAGGTATATATGTGACGCCTGTATATATTTTGCAATTGTCTTCCTTTGTTTTTGTATTGCCACTTTTACATGTGATTTTGTTTGCTGCTGCTGTTAGTAAGCTTTCTATTATTTTGTTAGGGTACCCGTTTTTACATAGTATGCTTCTTATTTTTCTCTTGTTCTGATCCATGAACTCCTGGTCACTCAAGGAGTTAACTTTGTTTATAAAATTTATAGCCGTGTTTCTCTTTTGAGTCCATGGGTGGTTGGAATGGTAGTTGATCATCCTTGAGGATGCTACGGCTTTGGTGTACCAATTAGTTTTTAGTTTGTTTTTATTTTTATATATTTCTATGTCTAGGAAGGCTAATTTGTTATCTTTTTCTTTCTCCAGAGTGAATTGTATTTTTGTATGTTGTCTATTAAATATTCTTAAAATCTCTTCCACGTCCTTCATCTTAACTACGGCGAATATATCATCTACATATTTGGTTATGTATTTGATATATATGTCAGTGGATCTTAGCTCAATAATGCTGTCGTCAATAATTTTGTCTAAAACTATGTCCGCTATAGTTGGCGATAGAGGATTACCCATCGGCATACCATAAACTTGCTGGTAGTAAGTTCCATCGTACACAAAGTAATTATTTTCCCTCAGACAAAATTCTAATATCGTTAGAAATTGCTTTTTTATGATTTTTGTGTGTTTTTGCAGACTCGACCACTGCTTCATTATTGTGTTGATTGCAAAGTGAATGGGTATATTTGTAAAGAGGGAAACGACGTCCAAGGATATGAGAATTTCATCATCATCAATATGCAGATCCTTTATACTTTCTTTCAGATTTAATGAGTTTCTTATATTAAATTTCTCGGAGACGATATTTTTTAGTATTTGTCCTATGTATTTAGATAGTCCGGAGCATGGTACATTTATTGAGGATGAAATTGGTCGAAGTGGTATGTTTCTTTTGTGGACTTTTGGTAGACCATACAGTCTAATGTTTGAACAACATTTTTTGTAATTTTTCTATATTTGCAATTTTTATATAGTATGCATAAACATAAGTAAACTAATTAGTGTTTCTAGAAGTTGTGCCTGTTCAGTGTTTCCATACACATTTTCATAAACCAAATTTTTCTACGATGATGGAAAATAATGGCTTTTTTATTAGAGCTACCGAAACTGTTCCTATATTTGCAAAAATTCGTAAACTATAGCTAATATTAAACAAAGATTAGAATATTTGGAACCAGCGACCTAAATGCACGCCAGCAGTATTAATACTGTTCTTTACATATTTTGACTATAGGCCAGTGCAATTTTCAAGAGAACTATTAAAATTTTCTTGAAAATAGATAAGTTTGAGATTAACGATAAGCTAAAGTGCTGCGAGAAAAGATTTTTGACTTCACCTTTTGCGTTAACGGATTCATTATCTAATAATATGCACCAACCCTTTTTACTGAACCCAGAATTTTTAACAATAATTGGTCTTATTCGACTAGTGTGCTGTGGGTCACTTGGCGGACGATGCGCGGGCTCTTACAAATAAAATAAAACACTAATATTTTGCAGGCGTGTTGTTGACTTCGTGATACAATATATTTTCACTATTACCAAGGGATTTGAGAAAAATTAGATTTTCGACCCACCCTAATGTACATACATGTGTACGATTAAAAACTACCTTCAAAAAATACTTTATGGTGCTGTTCGGGGCGTCTTTCGGCAATAAGAAAAATTTTAGAAGGTGCCCCCAACCCAAACTCCGAAAAATCCTTTTTGACCGCTCTATTGCACATACATACAATAATTATTTTGTAACGAAAAAAACAAAATCATTACTTTTTTCAAGAAAAATTTGTTATTGTCACAAGCGTTCCTACATTCGTTAACTTTACCCCATACGATTGGCTTTTACACCACTGTAGCTCAAATTGCTCTGCGCTCACCAATACAATCTCACTTTCAGTTTTGCCGACCACTGTTCTAAACAAATACTTGACAACTCCCAGGATAACTTTCTTTAGATAAGAAATCTTGTTTTTTTAACACAAGTTGGCTTATACTGCAAAACCAGAATAATTATTTAAAATCCTAAAATTTGGGCAAAGCGAGCATGTGGTAAATATTATAATGCCTAAGACTATATATGTACATTGTTACTTCTCGCATGTTCTTTGTTCCTGCTGCACAATTATGGAACTCTCTGCGACCCGCTAAAAAATTATTAAGGATGCCAGATGCTTCAAGAATACAATACAAACTTACTTCTCTTACTTATAAGTCCATGTGCTGTAAGAGACACTAGTGGCGCCTGCATAAAATAAACATATAAATAAATGAAATGAAAAAATAAAAGAACTGCTCAGCATTCCAAGAAAGGTTACTTCGAAGGCCATGGCCGGTGTAACCGGTCATTGGCTATTTGGTAGGCACGCTTCGAGATTAGGAGTATTCACCCATAAATTTTGTAGAAGTTACAGAGATGGGGAAGAGGAAGAAAGAGTTGAGCACTTCTTCTAGAGCCTCCCAGATTTAGCTAAGCTCCTTAGGGAAGCAATTCCTTAGCTCTCTCACAAAACTATGCGATGTAGGAATAAAAGCAATTCTTATTCCAAAAGATTCCATGAATTATAGTCAGTGAGGTTTCTGTTACTGCCACATTATGAACTGATTGCCGAATATAAGTTGATTCGTCACTATTGTAGGAATCTTAAAAATAGTACCAGGAAATAAAAATGTATTTAGTAGATATTTAAAAAATCGGGTTTGAATTATACTTCATGAAAAACTACTATAGGTATATATCATTTGGCACACAAAATTATGCAACTCAGCGAAATTTCGCAAAAGTCATAATTTTTGTAGAGCGAAAAGAACAATTTATTAAAATAATCCGCTTATGATGCGCAAAGCAATGTAAGAAGGGGGCGCACGAGGGAAAAGCAATTGCAACAAACAAATTACACTCAGCAAACTTTGCTATTTGCTTATCAGCAAATGAACAGGCTTCAGTGAAATACCAAATTCATGCCGATTAATCGTTTTAATTTCTTTTTCTCTATTTACTTGCAGAAATGGAGAATGACCCCAAAACGACGCCCACGACTGCTACTGCTGCTGTCTTTGCTGGTAGACCACAAACAATTAGAAGAATAACACACAAGCTGTGCAACAACAACTACAACAAATTATAGCAACAATAATCCTACTACACAACAAACGGAATTATGAATTCCTACAAATAAAATGAAATAAAACAGATGCTCATATGTATGCTTTGAAAACGAAAATTGTAGCATAACTTTGGGCGCACAAGCATGCTGCTGTGAAATTAACGCGCGCACGTACACACAAATAAGCGAATTAGTGTGAAAAGGTGTGATAAAAATAAGTGGAAAGTGGTAGTGAAGTTAAAATTTGGAGACTCGTGCAGTGCTTGAGTGAGTTGGGCGGTCGGAACACCCACAAGGCGGTAATCAACATTCCGTGCAACATAAAGCGACCAAACGCGAGTGTTTAAAAATTATATATATATAGCTATACAACAACAACAACAAGAAATTTTAACTGCTTGCCAGCAAGAAGCGCAATCACAACAACTACAACAACAACAATATCAGCAACAATCAGCGCAGCAAGCAGCAGGGTAGCATCCTCATCACCATGAAAGGCTTAACAGCGTTTAAGGAGAAAGCCACGTCCGCCTTTAGTGGGTGAGCGTGTGCATTTGCAATCAAATTGGCAAAAAAGCCTAGCGCTCATACAAAGTTCGAAATTTAATTTAACGGACCACTGACTGGACATAGTCGAGCCAGTAGAGGGGCAAGCAAATTGCCGTTTTTTTGTTTTTGTTTTGTGAAGTCAATTCGATGTACATAGCTATTTGAGCTGGCGGAAAATTAATTCATTTGTTACGGTTTATTATTGCATCAAATCTCTGCCATATATCACTTTTGCAATTGCGCGGTTAGGGGGATTGAAGTTTATAATCAAAAGCAATACATTTTAGAAATTGCTCGTCGATTGTATTTTTGGGCATTAAAAAATTTTATATTTTATAAATACTGCGCTACACTGTTTAAACTGAAATTCTAGAATTTCGGCTATAGACGCTGCTGGGTATAGAAGACTTTCTTCGAACTGGAGATAAGCTAAGTGCTCAAAGGTCTCGAAAAGCTTTCAATATGTCCTATTTTATAAAAAACCGAAAATAAAATTTTTCAAATTACTTTTATAGGTGGCCATTCTTTAAAAATTTGCTTCTGAATATTGGTATATTTCATAAACCTCTAACAGAATAAACACATTTACTGAAATTTGGTAAAGGTGGGAAATCTTTGCTGTAAAGACGAAAGATATTCTATTTTGCAAATGTTCACCCTTTTCGAAACTTTCGTAATAAAGCTTTTCAAATCATCTTTTGTTTGTCATCCATGCTATGATATTTCATTAAACCTCTCAGGACAATAAATTTATAAAAAAAAATCATGATCTGAATTGTAAATTTTGATTAATCAAGGGCTAAGTAAACCAAATATGATAAAAAAATAACTTTCTAAAAATACGCATTGATTTCTACTAAGAACACATTTCTTCCCAAATTTTTTCTTCTGAGAGATTTTGAATCAAACTCAAAATTTACTCCTAGAAAAATTATTTTTTTTCCAAAACAATTTTTTTTTATTTTTTTCCAAAACAAATTGTTGTTTGAATTCTTTCCCAAATTTTTTTCAATTTGTTTTTTTTCCTTAAAGAAATTATTTATTCTAAAATAAAAATATTATTTTTTATGTATGGTAAATTTTTCATAATTTATATCCATATTTATAAAAAACTAATTTTCGTACATATTTTTTTTTTTATTTAAAAAAATTATATACAGTGAAACCTCTCCTAACGTACACCTCTATTAGACGGACACCTCCCTTGGGCGGACATTTTTTCCTATACCAAGTTTTAAGTATAAATTTCGGAACAAATTACTCTCTCTTAAGCGGACACTCTCTTGCCCGGACGGAAATCAAACAAAAACCTCCGTTGAGCGGACGCGAACTCCTCATAGGCGGACTACTAAATGCAAAAAGGGGACTTCCCGCACAAAATGTGATTGTTATGCACACATTTAGTTCGGTTTGCGCAGTGGTTTAGGTTCATTATTTGAATTGTCAGAAACCCTTGGAGAACATGAAAACTATTGATGAAAAAGGTACTGACACTGAAAAAAATTAAAAATAAAACTTACGTCAATCGACAATTTCCCAGTTTTTTATGTAATGAATCTATGATTTTATGTAGTTTATGGACTAAAATGTAATATTTATTTTTATTTTGTTATTACTTAATATGTACTTACGCACATAAATGAAATGTGCACTTTTGAAAAAATTCATGCACATTTTTGTTTGAACGATGTAATATCAATATCTTTTATTCAAATAAGAAATAGTGACTATTCCATTAATTAAAACATTAAAAAGTTCTAAAATAGGCTTCCCCTCCATTAAGCGGACACCTCTCTTGGGCGGACAAAAAATGACTGACGGTGAGTGTCCGCCCAAGGGGGGTTTCACTGTGTTTACTCACAATGATTTTTTCATGAAAAACCACTATTTCTCTTTGAATATTTTAAAAAGTTTTTTTATTCTTATTCCTAAAAAAAAATAATTTTTCTCGAGATAGATAATTATACAGCATTATTTCTCCCCAAAAAAATCTCTGTTTCTGATAGTAATTACTTTTCTAATTCAGGTTAATATATTTTTTCTAAATTCTGGGGTTTTCGTAAAAACTACTTTAAACTACTAAAAACTTTTTTTTCTAAAATTTCGTAATAAAAATAGGTAAATGAATACGGGGCACATTCTGAAAACAGAGAAAATAATACTATATACCGAAACACACAAATTTATTATGTGTGCTTTTTCGAAACAAATCTTTCTATCGTTTGAAATTCTTATTGATTAAGCTTAAGACTTCTAAAAGCATTTGCGAGATAAACAATTCTTAATCATCTTATGACATGATTTTATAAAAACTTTTGAAAAATGGGGTTTGACTTTAAACAGGTAGCAACCATTTTCAAAATAAAGTTTTTTTAGCTGGCTCTGCATAGTGTAATATTTAATTTATTAATAAAATTTAATTAGTAATTTTAAATGTGGTGGCAATTCTCCTAAAATTTTTTTCATAATAAAGATATTTTAAATCTCGTTCGTTTGGCATCCGTATTGTGAAATTTCGTTGGATTTCATTCAACTTTATAATTAAATTGATTTTGACTTTCTAAACAAAGCTTCCTGAAAAATCTCTAGATGTATACCCAAGATTTTGTTTAACTTGTTATCTAAATTTATTTTAGCTTCTTGAAAAGGTGGTAGTCCTCTAGAAGATTATGTTTGCAATAAATCGTTTTTTAACTCCTTCCCTTTGACAACCGCATTGTTGTAACATTTTATTTAGCTACTAATAAATTGATTTTAACTTTTTTAAAAGTTAGCCACACTTCTTAATTAAACTGAACAGGTTTCAACCTTTCTAAAGAATGTTTCCTTAAAAAAGAGAAACAAACATACTTACACACTCACTCACATACCCGTCAATTATATTGATTTAAATTCCTAAGCTGGTGGCAACCCAGGTTCAAAATATTTTTTCTATCTCGTTTTAAAACCTATTTTAGAAAATTTCATTTAACTTGTTATTTATATTGATTTTTAATTTCTAAATAGGTGGCGGCCCCTTTAAAAATAATTTTGAAATACTACTCCTCTCCCATTTAAAATCCATATTATAGTATTTAGTTTAACTTGTTGATAAATAATAATTAACCGACTTTAACCTTTTATCAGGTGACAACTACCTTAAAACTTATTTCCGAAATAAATCGTTTTGAAACTCTTTAGTTCGACATTCACATTGTTTTCATACTTTATTTAACTTAGTGGTTAATTGTATCTAACTTTTGAAAGAGGTGGCAACTCTATGTTAATCCAGGCTATAACATATCCGCGTGTATATAGTTTATTATGCTCTAAAAATAATCTGTGTGAAAGATGGCGATTTTTGATCAATATCTTAGGCTCGCTCATGTCCATCAAAGTTCCATGTGCTCAAAATATAAAAATTAAAAGTGGGTTAAACAGACCGGATGTCCATTATTTTAACAGGAAGTCCATTCCAGAGAAAAGTTTGAGACAAAAGTTATGTAATTTTGTCCGCAGAATCCGAATGTAAATGGTAAAAACATGCAGGTCCTATTAAAAAATGGACTTCCGGACAGTTCAATCCACATCCGGGCGAAACCGGAAGTCAGTAGTACCACCAAAAGATAGAGCATCCCCGATTTGGTCGGTCAAATTTTTGCGTTTTTCAATAAAAAACATTTCCCCCCATTTTAGAGGTGGTCGATGGAGGACACCCTGTATACATTAATATTTTGTACCGAAGTTGTGGCCGCCGCTCAACGAAAGGCTCAAACAAATCGAACTACTGGCAAAAAAGTGAATAGAAATGGAATTAAGACAGCGTACGGCAGCTTGCATGCAACCGGAAAGTTGTAAAATTATTGGCATACCATTAGAAATTCACTTACAGAGCATGATGACTTACTTACTCATCAAAAGCGACGGATGAATATCGATGACGCAGGCCCACCAAACAAAAAAAGAATAGAATCGAGTTGTGAAAGTAAAAATTCCAAACATATGACATTGAACACACTGGCATGCGGACTATGCCACGCGATACACGTTGCCACGAGGCGTTGATGTCTCGCACTTGAGGAGCCGGAATTCCGGACACGTTCCAGGCACGTGTACCGCAGAGAAAAGCGGAAATGGTTATGAAGTGCGAGCTTTATGAGCATAAGTACATTTGCTAGGTAACCGAAGCTGCTGAAGTGGAGAGTAGCTAAGGCTATTTGAGAGCATGAGATGAGTAAGCACAAGAGAAAAATGCTCTTAATTTAGTGCACTAAGATCTATTCGGGAGTATGTACCTAAGCTGGAGTGGAGTGATAAATATGTATGAGGAAATATTAAAGAAGGATGCAATTTTTATGATTTTCAAGGAGGACAGGTGATCTGGTGGCATCATGGCATTGACTGATTGTGCGCAAATGCATTGACGGCATTATGAAGCAAAATTTGAAATTACCCAAAGCAGAGCTTGCTTTCACTATTTCCTTAATTTCTTACTTGATATACATATTTAATTGCGAACTGTTAGTGATATTAAGTGACGTAATTGAGTGTTTGAGAGTGTAGAAAAATGGCGCTTTTAGTGAACAAAGCACTGCGAAGACACTGAGTACCCCACCAACCACTTGGCTGCAAACAAAAGAAAATGAAATTGAAATGCGTGCAAAGCGTGAAAATGTTATTCATATCAAAAGCAGAAAAGGCGAAAGTAAGTTGAAGGAGATGAGAGAACAGCTTCGCTTACATTGGCATCCTGGCAGGAGCCACTCAACAACAACGCGGCCGTTTTTCTTCAAGAAGACGCGCACAAGTGTCTGTAAAAGAGTGCCATTGTGCCAGTAAAACGCGTGAAGACTTTTCCGGGCTTTCACGCACTGCTGCCAATGCCACAAAATGCTTATTGAATCTACATGTACTCGTACCGATGTATAAATATGCAGACGTGTGCGCAAGTTTTATTTGCGGCAGGCTCCCTCACCTAAAAGCCTGTACAACAAATCGACCTGAATTGAATGCGAAATTAAAAATTAGAATACAAATAAACAAGTCATTCAATTCAAATGCTCAAGAACTAACTTTTGTTGTAGCTGTGGTTGGCACTTGCTTTCATTCACTCGCCGCCTAAGTCACTTTTCACACTCTCCCAATCACATATCGGTTACGCCACCGAGACAAGCGTTTGCTTCATGCTGCTTCAAGTGCGTCCTTGGCAACACAACGACAGCAATTGATAGCTGCGGACATTTTATGCAGCGCTGCCTCCTGCGCTCCACTTTATGTGCTGGTATTGTAATTGAAATTGCTTTACTGATTCTCAACAACACAAGGATTTCATCTTAATGGTTTCTTAATGTGCGTCTTTATATTAATTTGAAAGTGGGCTGGAACCCTACAAAAAACGTTGAACCATGTGGTTCATTTGTGCCATATTGGAGTGCTTAAAAAGTTCTCTTCAGCAATGCAGTAGCGGACCAATTCGTGTCTCTACACCAGCTTATTATTACCCGATCATTGCTCGTGTTTTAACGATCTTAATCCCTACGCGATGTTTATTGGGCTGTGTTGCCAACGAAGTCAATTTTCAGCACCATAAATTTATTTGAGCGTTTATTCAAAGAGGATGTTTTCTTCAGATTTTCAGTTAGCCTTTGTACTGCCTCAAATTCAGTTGTTTTTGTTTTAAATCAGTATAGAATATATCCAACAGTTGAAAAGCTCAAACCAATTGATATAGATCCCAAAAAAGCTGTCACCATGACCTTATTGGCACTTTCACATTTGTTGTTGGCCGTTCACTCAAAGATTTGGTTATAAAACGCCAATCCTCTTCTTTCTTGTTGATTGGCGCTGTAGCCGCCTAAGCGATTTTGTCAAAGTTTAACTTTCTGCTACCAACAACGGACACCATGTTGAATATTTTCGGGAATGGAGCATTTCCATCCATTCGTACGACTTGCCAAGGTAACGGTTCTACAGTACTTTACTTTAATTTATCGGTATACAGTTTGCGTTATTCGCCGTCGCCAACGCGCAAAGACCGTAAATAATTTTTCACGTTTCGTGGCATAGGCTAGGAGGAATTTATTCCTTGATTGCATAATCAAACCAAAGAAATACTTGTTGGCTGCACTGATTCTCCATTGGATTTCTAGACCGACATTATTGCTGGCTCCTAAATAAACGAAGTCGTATACCTATCGAAATTGTAACTTTCAACAGTGAAGTGAATGCCGAGGCTAAAATGTGCTGACTTTTGATCGTTAAATGGTGTTTTGAACTCTTTAAGTCCAAATCGGAAAGGACCTTGCAGTTGGTAAAGCCAATGATATCGTTTCGACCAACATGCGTAAATAGTTCTAAGCTCTTCTAAAAACTGTACTCTGGTTGCATTTATGTAGTTCTGCAAGTCTTTTTATTTTCTCCACAATCAGATTAAAAATGTCGCAAGATAGGGTATATTCTAAGATTTGTTTACATTTAGTGAATACCTGTGCTATGATAGTTTAAGTCACACTGATGAGCCCAATTAGTTCGTTAATCTATTCCACACAATAGTTGATGCATACACACAAACGAATCCTCCCCGCCGCAAATTGGTCGAAAATCGAAAAGTACTGGCTAAAATATGAAGTTGTTGGTTGAGCTCTACATTTTTAAGCACGCATATACATACATATTTTAGAGGCCGCTAGTAACGTAATCTCTACTAATATATATTTTGAAAGCCATTTTTTTGTGTTCGCAAACCGTTTTTTTTTGAAATTTCGGACAGCTGCCGCACACGTCCCAATAATGGTTATAGGCTAAACAATTTTCGACAAATAGAGGGGGCGTGGCACGTCCCGGACAAACCGAATATTTCATACTGCATATCTCTAGAAATGTTCAGGGTAGAGTACTGGAACTTGGTGGGGCGATATATATATATATACTGAAATGACCGCCAGCTATTTGGCTATGTTGTTATCGATCAAAAGTAGCTCCTTAAAAGAAAATGTGCCTTCGTGTTTACTATGTAGCTTTGCTCTTCGTACCCCGTAATAGTCGAGCCGTGAAATGGGTTAATCTTCTCCACTACATAGTTTCAGTGTTACAACAAAAACACAAAAAAGAGCTGGTTGTGAAATCGTAGTTATTACATGCCGTAGGGTTTGATTTGTTTTTAACTTTCGTTAGCTCGCTTCTTGAAGCTCACCACCAAATTTGAAATATCTGAAAAACCGTTATTAAGGATTCAATATACATGTATAATACATTTTCTGATAGGTGGCATAGGAGTCGATTTTTTTAATAATAAGTGGTTAAATTTCTTTACGCTAAAGTATATAAAAATTACAAAAATATGACAAAATTATGCAACAAGTAATTCTAAGGCAAAAAACAAAACTGACTTCAATTCTCATATAAAAATTTAAGATTATCGTTAATTTCTTCACGATCCAATTGTCGGTACTCTTGAGGTACTACCTTTCCGATGAAATAAGAATTTATGAAATCGGTTAACGTCGTCCAAAGTTATGCGGTAACATACGTAAAAAAATAAAATAAAATAAAATATTCCGACGAACTGATAACCTCCTCCTTTTTTCAAGTCAGTTAAAAATTAAAGGCTTTGTTATTGAGATAAAATTTAAATATCCACATGTATAGTGATGGAAAAAATAGGGCCGCGACATTTTATCAAGTATATATTGGCAATTTTTCTTTTCTTTACTTAATGTTTATTTTTTTAACCATATAAACCCAATTTTTAAATTTTGTGCAAAAATTATGA
This sequence comes from Rhagoletis pomonella, assembly GCF_013731165.1. Classification (NCBI taxonomy): domain Eukaryota; kingdom Metazoa; phylum Arthropoda; class Insecta; order Diptera; family Tephritidae; genus Rhagoletis; species Rhagoletis pomonella. Next base: position 41,096,676 of record NW_023458560.1, read on the forward strand.
ACACTCTGCACAGTTTCATCTAATCTGCAAACTTTTTAATAAGAATTTCTAGGAAAAATTTTTAAGTTCAGCATACTCAGAATTTTGAATTGGCCCTCAATATCTTGGCTTAATTTGAAAACCTCATTTTCGGTAGGCTGGAGTTTGCACTTGGCCTTAACTTCATATGAACATACATACCTGTGGTAAAAATAATATTAGTGCGGCATTTGACTATTTTTCTTTTGTTGGTTTAATGTTAATTGATTTTTTATTAAAGTATTGCTCGTTATATAACAACAACGAAGATTTGAAAAAATCTATCCAAAAAATTTCAACAAAATTACATCAAAGATTCAAACTTTTTAATCCAAACTAAGAAATCCGAGTTTTAGACATTTTTTATTTAACTGGCAATGTTAAGCATTTTCTTCTATATAAAAAAAATCAAACATTACAACTCACGGAGTGGTCATCAACCAAACAATTTTTTGCAGTTTTACTATACGGGTTGCATTTTTAGACCAAGTTGTGTATTACAAAACTTGAAAATGCTTGAGTGGATTTTCATTTTTAACCGAACCGAACCATTTTTTGGGGTGGTTTTTGGTTCGGTTTTGGCATTTCAAAATAAAAACGGTTTGGTTTATGGTTCGGTTCGAAACCCGAAAAAACGACGGTTCGGTTCAAAACCGGTTTGCAGCCCTGAAAAATATATATTTTTTTATTCACTTGTTTTTTTTGTTTTACCGTTTTACAACTCCATCCCTCAAGCAAGTTTTACGTGGGCATTTCTGTCGCAGAATACGCTTTATGTCTGATCCCAGCGAGGCCATGTAGGCGGCACTTTTTCCCCGCAGTAGTTTTTCGTTTCTCTCTTTTACGCCGCAGCTTAGAGCAGGCTATCAAGTTTCGAGGCCCATCGAAGTCGACCAGCAGCAGTTCGTTATTGGTTACTTTGTAGTGAAGGCAAAGATGATATCAAAATCTCTCTCCGTCGTTTTGGTATAGTGACGGGCGCAGCGCTCGTAGATGCACTCCAAGCCCCCAGAGAAGAGATCTTTGGGTGCCTCACCTGGGTGCACTTGAGCGAAATGTTGAAGAATCTCGCTATATTGGGGATGCTTGGGAGACGATCGTCCACTAAGGTACACCACCGCACTCGGTGACGAAGTCACTTTCCCACCATAAACTCAACGCCAAATTTACATGGCAGAAGAGTGCTTCTTGACTTGCCTCGTCCATCTGTCAGGTTTTGAGCAGACTACAGGGATCCGTAAAGCGAGTACGTCGGAGTTGGAACCACTACAGTTGATACTATTTTTCTGACGGGACCCAGGGCGGGTTGGTTATCGCATCTCCCACATGGGTAGGATATGTAAACCAGGGTGTGAGAACGGGGACGCAAGAGTAAACATTAAATATAGTCACATAACTAAAATTAGATATCTACCCAGAGGCCGCACTACACCCCACAGCATCCCAGCTATGCTTATGTAACTGGAATTTTTTCTCCATGCTCCACTTCTGAAAAATTTCGTAGATATAAAAAATGTATGTTAAATCGTCTAAAATCCATATACATGGGTATGCGTGTCCTATTTATGTGCGAATGTGAAAATATTGGACTGCAAACTACCATCTACACTCGTACCCCTAAATTTGCGCTTCCCACAGCTTCTTAATCTATTGGACGCCTGGAAGTCTGCAAAATGTTTACTGTAGCGACAATAAAAGGCGCAATAAAAAAGAAAACTCAATGAAAACTGGGAGTATAACATAACAATCATTCAGAGATAAATATGGTAGTGGAGAGATACGAAATAAAATTGGTGTCAGACTAACTGGCTGACATTAAAGGGCAACTAGCAACGCGCACACACACGCGAACATGCAAAGAATTTTATAGAGATTGAGAAAAAGTGGCATAAAATTTGGCACAAAAAAAAATCGGAATATTTGTGGTGGGGAGAAATGTGGAAAACAAGAAATATGCGTTTGCTGACAGGACATGGCAAACGAACTACTTAGAAATGCGAAAACGAAAGCATTAACAAGCGGGCAAAGAACTACGTAAGTAGTGAGCTAGTAAGCGAATGGCACAGAAAAATTATGAGACAACAGACAAATATTTGCGAGGGGACAATGCGTCAACAAAATAGAAATAAGAAAAATTGAGTTCGAGGAGGAGGAGGAGATGAACTGACTCCTCAACAGTAAAAGTTGGCCGACCGATGGACCGACCAGTGGCTTGTAAGTGGGTTGATTAGTGGCTAAAGCACGATATTACAGGCCATTTATATATTTATACGAATATGTATGAGCATTTGTGAATAAGTACCCAATGTAGTTGGCGATCACGAATGCTGTAAGACCGTGTACACTCTTTTGACGGTTGACAAGGAAATGTATGCCAATATTATTCTTTATAAAAAAATATATTTCACTACCCCTGTTACGAATGCGAAACAAGCGAGAAAACTGGTTTAGTTCTTGACGATAAAATAAATTTACTTTTTGGTAGCCATCAGCAAAGCTAATACCGCTAATATACGTGGAGAAAGCAAAAAGTTTCACAATTAGTAAGGTTTCATGGCCAGTTTGTTTGGCAAATCGAAAATAAGTATTTGAAAAGGTATATCTGATTTTTTTGTTAGAAATATATTTGATGGCATCTTTTTTCCCTAACAACCTTACTACGGCTATGAATTCTGCAGAAAGTTCAAATCATTTACTCGTAAATACCCATAAATAACACTAGTCTACAAGGAAAAGTATCCGAAATAATTTAAACTAATTTCTGCTTCTCTGTCCATGCAAAATTCGGATTGATAACTAAAATTCATTTATTAGTTTGAGTTTTTACGATAATCGTATCTTTCGTGTTTAATGGAACTACCCACATTTAACTTCATAATGTTTTGACATTTACATAGTTAGTTTGTATCAAATATTCGAAATATTGTGATTTAGTGCTATTTTCTCTTAAATTAAGCGATATAGAAGTGTTAAAAGTAAAAAGTATAATACTATTTTATAGCAAAATGTCTCGAAAATGTGTTAATAATCCCGACAATTTTTGTTATATCTGCGGTGAGGTGATATTTAATAAACAAAGGTGTTGTATATCGCCTATAATAAAAGAAGCCTATTTTTACTACTTTAACGAGAACATCAAACACCAGGATAAAAGCTGGGTTCCACATTTCTGCTGTAATCCATGTGCTACAGGTTTGAGAAATTGGCTGAATGGCAAAAAAACATCATTTCGTTTTGCAGTGCCAATGCAGTGGCGAGAATCGACAAATCACGTAAGTGATTGTTATTTCTGCCTGACGACTCATGTATTTGGAAAAGGCAAGGGTGTTTCTAAAAAAAAGAAGAGTGCCATAACATATCCAAATATACCATCAGCTACTCGTCCTCTACCACACAGCGATCTTCATCCGATCCCGAAGCGTCCTCACATCGGTGACGACGAAGATGAAATCAAGGGAAGTTCACCATCAATTTCGTCAATGTCAGAATACGAGGTACCTAGTACATCAACACAGCCACACAGGATAACACAAGCTGAATTAAATGATCTCGTAAGGGACTTAGAATTGCCAAAGAACAAAGCAGAACTTTTAGGTTCAAGATTGCAACAATGGAACCTTTTACAAAGTGGTGTAGTTATAACATCTTTCCGTAACAGACAAAAACATTTGATGCAATATTTTGAAATGGCTGAAAGTTTAGTTTTTTGTAAAGATGTCCAGGGTTTGATGGGATCTCTTAACATTACATATAAACGGGAAGAATGGAGACTTTTTATAGACAGCTCTAAATTAAGTTTAAAAGCAGTATTGTTACATAACCAAAATATTTTACCATCGATCCCTATTGGTCATGCAGTCCATATGAAAGAATCTTATGATAACATGAAAACCCTTTTGCTGCAGATAAAATATAATGATCACCAATGGCTAATTTGCGGAGATTTAAAAGTCGTAGCTATTCTACTTGGACTACAATTAGGCTATACGAAATTTTGTTGCTTTCTTTGCGAATGGGACAGTCGTGACAGAAAGCAGCATTATACAAAAAAAGTGTGGCCTCATCGTCAGTCACTTCAGCCTGGGATGAAAAATGTTCAAAATAACCCTTTAGTTGACCCACAAAAAGTGTTACTTCCACCACTGCACATAAAACTAGGGCTTATGAAAAATTTCGTAAAAGCAATGAACAAAAATGGAACTGCTTTTCACTACCTTCGCCAGAAATTTCCAAGATTAAGTGAGGCTAAAATAAAAGAAGGTATATTCGTTGGTCCCCAAATAAGAAATTTATTAAAAGACGAACACTTCGACACTATTTTGGAAGGCAAAGAAAAAAAAGCCTGGGACAATTTTCGCCTCGTGACAAAAAACTTCTTGGGAAATAAGAAGAGCGACAACTACGCTGAACTTATTGAAAATATGTTGTCATCTTACCAAGAACTGGGTTGTAACATGTCCCTGAAAATCCACTTTTTACATTCTCATTTGGACTTCTTTCCGGATAACTGTGGGGCCTTTAGCGATGAACATGGGGAGCGCTTCCACCAGGACATCGCTAACATGGAAAAACGATATCAGGGCAAGTGGAACGTTTCAATGTTAGCGGATTACTGCTGGACTATTCATCGAGATACTCCAGAAGCAGAGTACAAAAGGGCAGCGAAGAAACCACGTCGCAATTCTACTAATGAATAAAATAACGGTATAATTTCTGTTATTTTTTCAAAAAACTTTAAAATTTTTTTTTTAAGAAATGGAAACTAATTAAAAAAATATAATTGTAATTTCGTATGCAGTATGTCAACATAAATAAAAAAAGCTACTTACACTAGAAAATACTTTTTCAAAATCAAAATTTGTATACTAGTGTAATTGGCAGCAAGTCGGTGGAAAAGTACAAAAGCCAATTGAAGCACTTCAAATGGCAGTGAAAACAGGATTATTTGTGTTGCTGTTATGACAACGCTCTTTTGTGTAGTTAATTGATTTTGTATTCGAAGGCTGCGAAGGAGGAGAGGAAAAAAGTGAATGATGAGAAAATGTTATTAAAGCGTTGATTGGAATGAGAAAAGCGTTCAAAGTGAAAGTTTTGAGCTTATGTGAAGTGACACCGTTGGAAAAGCACGCATTTTAACAGATAGTGTTTGGTAGAGTTTGACTGAAATACGTACACGAACTCCTAAAGCTTGTTGGGAGAAGAAAAGAATACCTACATCTTGATTCAGCATTCATTTTATTTTTCGTACTTTCAAAGGCAAAATTCTAAAGCAAAAATGGCTTGTTCAGAGAGTAAAATGCCTCGTGAAAAAGTTAAAAACTTACGTATAGGATTTCTTACGAGCTCAGGACGATAACTCACAAACTTAAGCCGCTGAGGTTGATTAGTTAGAGGTGCGTACTACCACTTTGAAGTGGGTCGCCCCTGTTTTTGATAGACTTTTTGTGCTGATTACGAATATGCAAGTAACTATAAAGTTTCCATCAGCTCCAGATTTTGAGAAAAACGAGGTCAAAGTGTCAAAAAATCGCACTGAAATTGTTAAATAGTTTTTGGAAGGAATCATATCTTTGAAACTACGAAGTCCTTAAAAAAAATCAGACTATTTCTGACTAAGTCCTGGCGTACGGGAAACGGCCAAATATCTTAAATATACTTGCCGCAGGCTGCTTACTATGTAGCTGCTACCAGTTTGTAACCGACTAAGTGTAGAGGGTACTGCAGGATGTTGTGGTCCTTCTGTAATACCAGAGTTCGATTAGAATCAAAGATGATAGAAAAATTGAATTAAAATACATACATATATACGAACTCGTACAAATTTATGTAGATGTACCAAATTCGCAAGAAAGAGATTATATAGATTCATTAAATTCAAGCTATTAGCGTTGGTGGTAGCCTAAGAAAGACAAGCCCTAAAAATACTTAAGTGAATGGTTGATTATGGACATAGAAAAAACACTGGACCCTGTTAAACGGTAACAGCACTGAAACTCCCAGTGGCGGACTTAACGGTCAGCAAAAGAAGCAATGCTGACTGGGTCCCCAATAGAGGGGCCCCAGTGCTCTCACCAGCAACTAGCTCAAGTGCAAATTATTATGTTGTACTAAACTTACAATAACAACAACGATATTAAAAATCAAACAACGGTTCAAAAACGCGCCATCTCAAATCGCAGCTCACAATGTCTGGATATTTATATTCACGTATTCTCTGGGTAGTGGCGAAACACGTGTGCGAGCAAGCTAAAGTGAGAAGACGCTCATCTGTGCCCATGCCCCGATGGCAGAGCAATACCAGATATACAAGGATCTATTTTACAGTGTTGCCAACTTTTGATTTTCAAAAGGCACCAAAATCTTGGAGAAAAGGCGTTTTACCAAACTAAAAGCACCAAATTTTTTTTAATCAAAGGATGCTTTTTGTACCTTTCATGAGCATGAAATGGTATTATAACTTTGGTCCGATGTTTGTAAGTACCAGAATAAGAAGAGATAGACACATTAAAATGTATACTTAAATGATCACAACGTCGAGCTGAGTCGATTTAGCCATGTCCGTCTGTCCGTCTGTCCGTCTGTCTGTCTGTTTGTATGCAATCTAGTCTCTCAGTTTTCGCGATATCCGGATGAAATTTGGTAGGTGGGTGTATTTTTATAATGTATTAATCATTTGTCGGAACCGGAAGAATCGGACCACTATAACATATAGCTCCCAAACAACTGATTGTTCAGATATGGGATTTTTCGCTATAACTTCTCCATTTATGCAGCTAGGAACATGAAATTTTGCAATACCTCCACTCATAAACATCAAAAGACTTACACTGAAAATTACAAAGATCGGGTCACTATAACCTAAATCTCCCATACAACTGATTGTTCAGATATACGATTTTTCGTTACAACTCCTCTATTTATGTAGCTAGGAACTTGAAATTTTGCACTGCTGTCACTAATTATCAAGATATTACTTACAGTAAAAATGGCGAAGATCGGGTCGCTATAACCTATATCCTCCATACAACTGATTGTTCAGATATGGGATTTTTCGTTATAACTCCTCCATTTATGCAACTAGAAACATGAAATTTTGCAATACTTCCACCCATTATCATCAAAAGACTTACACTGAAAATTACAAAGATCGGCTTGCTATAACCTATATCCTCAATACAACTGATTGTTCAGATATGGGATTTTTCGTTATAACTCCTCCATTTATGCAGTTAGGAACATGACATTTCGTACTATTACTACTCATTATAAACAGAATACTTACAGGGAAAATGACAAAGATCGGGTCACTATAACATACAGCTCCCATACAACTGATTGTTCAGATATGAAATTGTTTTTAAAACTCCTCAATTTGTGCAGAAATGCATGAAATTTCGCAGTATTTTCATTAATTAACTAGAGAAATGAAAATTACAAAGATCGGGTCGCTTAAGCTATTGGCTCCATACAACATTGTTGAGATATGAGGTTTTCAAATAAAACTCCTTCATTTTAACAGCAAAAACCGGGACACCTTCTGAGCTATTTACTTATCAACCATATAAAGTCCACTGAGGAAATCAGCCAATTCGGTGCTCCATGAGGTATGTAACCCATAGCTATAATTGTTCGGATTTGAGTTTTTTCTTAAAAACCCCTTCATTTAGACGGCTAAAACAGTGAAATATTGTGAGCTACAGGTATAAGTTTTTTTACTTAACTCCTCCATTTAAGATGGTTAAGGACCTATTATTTTGTACCTTGTCTAAGTTATGACAATCAATTCAAGAAGTCTAGGCTCGGGCGAAGTCGAACATTAAATACCGAAAACCACCGTTATGGTTTTACCCTTCTTTCAAACAACATCTATAGTATAATGAAATATACTTATGTATACAGTCATAAGTGGGTGGCACCACGACCATTTTCCAAATTCCATAATAATCTTATTTCGTTTTGAGAGATTATTGTTAGAATTAATTTTGAGTTAATAAGCGTATTTAGATTTCGAAATATCGTAGTTTCCATACTTCTGAAATATACCGTTTTATACAAAAAGTGGG
>NW_023458560.1:41114756-41141586 GCF_013731165.1 Rhagoletis pomonella
TTCAGGTTTTAACTATCTCGGAGTAATATTAGTTCAAAAAAGCACTAAAAAAGGCACTAGGCACTAAGTAATTTTTTTGGCGTTTTAATCTTCAAAAAGCACTAAATCTGGTGCTTAAAGCACCAAGTTGGCAACTACGCTATTTTATCAGCCCTTGCTGCGTAAATATGAGCCCCGCCATCGACACGATCTAAAAATCGTGCCTTGCGATTTCAATGCCAAGGTGGGACTGAGGCTGATCGACTTTGGCGAAGCCCAAACATGGTATTATGTAGTATGTACTAAGTTCGGCGTCCGCTGCGGTGTAGTGCTAAGCAGTGCGCGCTTCGACTCCGCAGCGCCTGGGTTCAAGCCCTGGTCAAAGCAACATCGCAAAAAAATTTAGAAAAAAGGTTTTTTCTTAACAGCGGTCGCCTCTCGGCAGGCAATGGCAAACCTCCGAGTGTATTTCTGCCATGAAAAACAGTTTCTCATTAAAATACAATCGCCGTTCGGAGTCGGTGTGAAACTTTAGGTCCCTACTCTTTGTGTGACAACATCAAGGCACACGCCACAAAATGGAGGAAAAGCTCGGCCAAACACTAACATATGTGTAAGCGCCAATCTATTATTATTATTAGTATTATTACTAGTTTCCAGCATTAAAAGATCCATCAAGCTATATGGCTGTCTCCATATCGAGAAACGAGAAACCAGATCGACAATGTTTTGATAGACGGAAAGCATGCTACCAGTGTTTTAGATGTACGTAAACTCCGAGGGCCAAATCAACAGTCAAACACAACAGACCACTAATTTATTCGCCAATCGACTAACACACCTGATCTCTGAGAGCACTCTTCAACAAACCGGCATACGCCACCAAAGAAGTAATCGAATTTCAGCGAGCCCGAAAGAACAATTAGTACGATGAGGAGTGCCAAGAAACTGCACATCAAGGCGAGCCAAGTGGGACCAAGTGGAACGCGAGTCATGTAGAATCGGTAAAGAATATCGCCATGCTTCTTTAGCTGAAATCACACTCAATAATTTCTCTATGCTTCATATTTAAAGGTTAGACTTGGGATTCCGCAATGGAAATATTTGCTGAACCAAAAGGACCAAAAGACGCGGATTCAAAGTTGCTTAATAAAAGTTCTGAATTCAGTAAAAATTGTTAAACATACCGAAAATATTTGTTGGTTTATGATATGTGTGAATAACAAAACTGAGCTGAGCTGACTCTACCCTTTTTTTAAATCCGCCACTGGAAACTCCAATGAAGAATGTAGTCACACGAAAGGTGAAAGTGTTCATGCGGTACCCGCTGCAAACCTTCTCTGCTATGGAAAAACCAGGTGGAGAAGAACTTAGCTTCATTTGGAATTTCCTACTGGTGTCAGTGTCGCTTAGGCGGCTACAGCACAAATTAGCAAATTCAAGCATACTTATCATCGTAGATCAGCAGAGAAAGATATTCAAATAAATTTGGCTAGAATCCAAATACAAATCTTTTTCTTACAATTTTTTTGGATATATATTCCGCGAACTGAAAACCGAAGAATTTTAAGGAGAACTCATATGACAGTCCAATATTATTAAGAACAAAGTTAAATTTAAATGACAATTTTTTTTTTTAATTCTTACAAATATATTTATAATCAGCCTTATCATGAGTTTCATTTTTCCCGAACCGATTCACTTTTCACTTTTGGTTTCCATGGTTTTACTATGGGCGGATGACAAATTTTCGGGTGAATTTTTTTTTTTTAGGCGAAACTCAGGATAAGACAGAATATATGTAATCGTCTGTTCTTAAAAAAGAACAACCAAAATAACAACATTCCCGTACAACTGCAACTATTGATATCTACGCACTTAATAAAATTGAATTTTATTTCAATTGGACACGTATGCTTCACCTCTTGTTCACAATAAATATATACACACATATAAATATAGAGCGTAGACCAACCCCTCCGTCTAGTCCACCCCAACAATCGAGCAATACAGCTTCTATTCCTGTAGCAAATTCACACTCACTTATTTACTTGCTGCTGTCAGCTCCTTTGGGCGTTCGGTTTGCCTTGGCTGGATGGCTGGCTGAGTGTCTGGCCACTGTGGTAAACACAACAATAATCGCCTTTCGCAATACATACTGCTGTTGCTGCCGGTGGTGGGTGGTATTCATTCGCATTTACCGCTGATTGCCGGTATTGCATATTTTGCCGGTAACTATTCGTTTATCGTCTGCTATACTACCTTTCTTGTGAAAATGTTTGTACATACGTATCGATGTAGACATGTGTGCTCGCAGAACATTTGTGCGGTGTTTTCTACACACTTTCGCATTTCTCAGATTTTATTGCTCAATTACGTTGAAAGCTTCCAATCAACAGGTATTTTTGTGGCTTCACAGCGCGTTGTATGGTCAGTTGGTCATTAATATGTAATTTATATGACCTTTGGGAATTTTGGTCATCGGCAGTTTGTCAACTAAATGTCATAATCAGGGAACGGATTTTATGGAAATTGCCTTTTTTTCTGCTAAAGAGATAGAGTATATTCGATTAAGAATGTCCACGATTTAGCTTTCCCTGATTCCATATATGCACATTTGATGTTGCCTTTTTTAAGATATTTGCCTTTTTTTGCCTTTTCTACCTTTAAAAAAGTGATTATAGCATTAACATTTTTTTTAGGATTAAAAATATACACATGCCCATGCGACTTATAGAAGCGCAGGGACCTCTTGCCAAACTGGTGTTGGAAAAATTCAAAGGCGTTTTCTCAGCTAACGTAGGCTCAGAGACAATAAGGGGTGTGGGTAAAATTGTAAAGGGCGAGGAAAACGCCCTTATTCCTGATAATATGAACGTTTCAAACGTTCCATATTTAAATTGGACTCCACTTGTATCAACTTACGTCAAGCGCACATTTAGTACATTCAAGGCTTTTCTTCGCGAAAATCGAATGAAAATGCTGCCAGAAAACTTCAAAATGCATCTTGTGGTTCAATGTTACTACAACTATACAGCTTAAAGTTTTATGAGTTAGAAACTGGAAAGGATAAAATAGTCAAAGATTCAAAGTACAAATTTTTCATATAATGAAACTAGTTCATAGTTTTTCTCTTTTTACTTGTAATATAAACATTTCTAAAAAAAATATATTTTTTGATTGTTCTTCGTATTTTCTGTCTTTTTTTAGTGCCTCATTTTGCTTTTTTTGCAATACCTTTTTGTTTGCCTTTTCCTGCCTTTTTCGCTATTTTTGCCTTTTTTACAATACCTAGTGCCTTTTTCTGCCTTTTTCGCTATTTTATTTTGCCTTTTCCAGCCTATTTCGTTACTTTATTTTGCCTTTTTTATAGGTTTTTAGGTCCTAAAAATCCGTTCCCTGGTCATAACCAAGGTGGATGTGTGAGAGTTTTTGATTAGGAAAGAATACAGATATTTACATAAGTACTTATGTTTGTATATATGTAGTACCCACACATTCATTCTTAACTTGCGCCAACTTTATACTATATAAAGCCGTAAACTGTCATCCAATCTCTAGAGCCTATTGGATCTAGTACCATTGAGATTAAAGATGTTCCAAACGTTATTTTTGCCTGAAGTGTTCTTGCATAATTTATTATTTAATTCAAACCAGACGAATAGGCTACTCGGCATACTAAAAATATTTCTCTCGAGCAACACAGCCATCGACATGGCTTCTAGGATCCTCACCTATGCCCACAACAATCACTCTTGGTGAGGGTTTTAATGAATTACTGTCTAATCGGTATTCACACCCTGTAAGGCTGAGCAGATTACGTGTGCCGCAGTGGCCTGGAAGATGACGAGTTGGAATCATTTCAGCACTACTTTCTTAAGTGCCAGGCATTCGCACGGCTTAGGTTGAAGATCTGTGGCTCCCACATCCTTAATAGACCTGAGAAGCTCTGGGGTATTGAGATTAGCCAAATTCGTAATTGCCTAACCGGCTCGAGGCATCTTATCGATTAAGAATGTGGTATCACAAATTAAAATCTCTTAATTGCCCCTTACTTCTGGGACTGCCATCTAACCTACCCTAACACAGACTTGAATGCTCATGCATTAGTTTTTGAAAGAAATCGAAACAAAATGATGAAGGGACCCTTTAATGGTCTGCAAAAACAAAAGACGCGCATACTAGCACCAAAAAGAGTGGCGGTCAGTTTTATTTCATTAGACCAACTAATAGATTCTATATCTAGCATCATATAATTTTTAAGAGGAGGCTTAACAAATCTGAAGTCAATTTTCCAAAATTGAGAATTAGCGAATCCTAAATGGCGTCCAAGATAAAAAAAAATTTAGACTTTTTTAATTTGGTATTTAGAGGTTCTTAAATTCTCTTATTACAAACTTTAAACTAGTTTTGGCAGCTTGCTCATATTTAAGTAAAGTTATTGAGGTTTGAACTTTGAAAATAACAAATTTCGTATTAAATTAAAAAAATTAAAATTTTATCTTTTGGGGCTAGGTAACATTTTTTGGGCTGAACAAATCGCAGACGCCTTCATTTATCCCACATTTACGTGCGTTAAGCCGTCTGTATACTTATAATTGCTGATATCATTTCTTAATTAAATTCTAAAGTTATTTGAAAGAAGTTCCCTTTATTAAATAACATAAATATTTTATTTTGTCAAGCAATACCATTGTGTTACTGAACTGCAAGAAAGTCACAAAAAGCACAATCTTTAAGATTTTGAGATTTTATAGAAAATGAAAAAATGCTTAAATGTGATATAGAATTCAAGATCATATAGTTTTGAAACGCATAAGGTTTAATTTTTGGCAAATTTTCCTTATTTCTACAGAAATTAACAGCAGTCAAAATTTCAATTTGACATAATTAATAAGATTTTCTTAGTTTTAGAGAAATTTACGGCCCAATTGACAGCTGCCAACTGTCAAAGTATTAATTTTTATATATTTTTGATAAAATTTACAGTTGATTTGACAGCTGCCAACTGCGAAACTATAAATTTTAAGGCATTTTCGAATCTAGCATAAAATATGGCCTCTCCGACCACTGTGCGCCGAATATAAATTTTTCTGTTATGAGTTTTGTCATTGACTTGAACCGAGCTATTAAGTTTATAACAAAGAGTTTTTATAAGTTTTATAGTACTGATAAATTTATGAATTTCAACATTTCATCTAATATTACTTCCAAAATGAGTTGTACAAGTGCTATGAAAAAATACTGCATGCACCCGCACCATGGGTATCACAATAATATTGTTATAACTTTGGAAATACTTGCTGTGTAAACCTGAAACTTGCCCAACATTTCTTTAGATATTTTTCTATAATTTTGCTTTAAAACTAAACAAAAATTTCAAACTTTATAACCACAACTTTTGCATTTGCAATAACCAGCTCTATACTTTTTATAAAAAAGTTTAAAAATCTGCCATTTTGTTTTGTTAAACTCAGTTTCTTTAGAAAAAAATTTATTTGTGATTTGATTCGTCAACCAAAAAAAAAAATAAAATATTTGTATTTGTAATTTGATTTGTAGAACGATTCAATTTGATTCGTGATTTTTCAACTTAATATGTAATACTTTTTTTTATGTAACGCAAGCACGATTTTCAATGGAAAAATGGTGCTTATCAATTTTGCAATTTTCAAAACTGAACACAAAAAATATTAAGTTCGGAAATTTCGGAAGTGATAATCTCGAGAATCTCGAAATAGTCCAGAAATAGGCCCGAAAGTCAAGGGAATCCCGAAAATCTCGAAGTAGTCTTGAAAATTGCCGATATAGTCCAAAAAATCTCGAAGATCCCGACATAATCCCGAGCATACCGAAGAACCCTGAAAATTTCGAAGTAGTTTCGAAAATCCCGAAGTAGGCACGAAAACACCGAAATATAATAATGAGTTGGTCTCACGAAACAAGTGACTTAATATTGCAAAAAAGTTTACATGAGTTTACATAGACGAACTTAACTCAATTGGTAGAACACTGGGTTGTGCGCCGAAATTCACGGATTAAAATCCCCGTGAGCTAGAAGAAGACGTTTGATTATACATATAGGAGATGTGGTGATCTCCTAAAAGCAAACTACTATCATTATAAATTATTGTGTCTTTGCCTGTCATTCAAATTGCCTCAAGCTCAAATAAATTTATTGATATTAATCAAAAATTGCACTTACCCTCTTTTATTACCTTTTTCCATTTCCATATTTTCTTTATATTTTCCAGCATAAAACCGAACATCGAAAAATTTGAAATCTCTAAAAACTATCAGGGCGGCTATGGTGGTTATGAGGAGATGGAAGAGCGCGACAAGATTGGCGATGGACCCGGTGGTGGCATACCATACGATGATGATAGACCCGATTCGCCAGCCTCATTTGAGGATATCGAACGCCCGCCATTACGAAAAATCGACAAATATCTTAAAGCCGAGTGTCCTTGTTTGCCAGCGCGTTACACGATTGCGGTGATGGCATGCATAGGATTTATGATATCCTTTGGCATGCGTTGTAATATGTCGGCGGCGAAGCTGAAAGGCGAACACAATCATGTAAGTAAAATGATGAGAAGCAATGCTATTAGAATGAATATATGTATGTATTTATGTATGTATATGTGCACATAACACTATGCAAGCGAAAAAAAAATCAAAACACCCGAAATAGTGAATTTCTTCACAAAGCTTTGGGGAAGCCTGCGTTTTTAGTTTTTCTCCTTGAGATCACGGGGTTTTTTTTAAAGGACTTCGAAATTTCAAAGAGATGATTTTTTAGTAAAATTATTATACAAATTCAGGCAATTTAAAATAACAATATGGGTATCGAATGACGGAGAAAATTCTGTAGAAATAAAAAAAAAATAAATTTCTGGTTTCATAAGAACGAATAAGTATTGGAAATGACCTTTTAATTATTTTTATTTTTTTTTTGAGCTAATAAACTTAGAAGGACGAAGTTCTAGGATGTGGTCGTGTTTATATGAGCAAATTTCACGAGTTGTTTTTCCTTCTCTCGCCAGAAAAAAACCCCTTAATTCTGCTTGCATATTCAGTGACTCAAACATATGACCACGTGTTGATTTTCTTCATATATTCGTAATGCTATTCGATCAAAATTTTTTTTTGTTATTTTTATATAAAAATAACGTCTACACTTTAATCAAAACTGTTTCGAACTTTATACAAAATGTAAGGAAATTCAAAAAATTTTTATCAAAATTTCAACTTTTTATTCTGAATTTTTAAGGAAATTTTTGGGTATGCAGTTTTATAGCCCATACAATTTTAGTCTAATAAAGTGCAAGTTTTAAACAGCTACAAAATCGCGTTGATTTTTGAGAATTATTTTTCGGTGACGGATTTTTGCACTTTTTTTCATATAAGTATAATTTTTTTATGAAATAAAACGCGGGAGACCGGCAGCAACAAAATTTCAAAATATCAATGCAAGTGTTTGTAAATCGCGCTTGTTATATTGAAAAACCGGAAAAAGTAGCCTCAATAAACATTTTTTTCAAAAATCAACGCGGATTTTAGCCGTTTGAAACTTGCACTTTATTAGACTAAAATTGTATGAGCTATAAAACAGCATACCCAAAAATTTTCTACAAAAATCAGAATAAAAAGTCGAAATTTTGATGAAAATTTGTTAAATTTTCCTAAATTTGGATTAAGTTTGAAACTGTGATCTACACGGTTTTGGTAAAAGTTTAGACGATATTTTTATATAAAAATAGCAAAAAAAATTTAGCTGGAAAAATATTTCGAATATTTTTAAGCAAAAAAACGCGTGGTCATTATTTGAGCCACTGTATTTCAATCAATGGAATTCCAGAAACACGTTAATTTTACTTAAAACGTTTATTTAGGCGAAAAAGTACTGAAATTACTAATTCTTTTATTGTCACTTGAAAAATTCATAATGGTTTTTTTAATAACTTTGGGAAGTTTTCAATTGAATAGTTCATGTTAGAGGCAATGGAAGCTGGCATCAAATACAACATATCTGTGAGAGTGTAAGAGTTAAAAATAATGCGCTACATACGCTACAGCGGAAATGGACGACACGCCATTTCTTTAAATGAATTTAATTGCTGCTATATGTGTGTATTAGGAATGTTAATCCCGGGATCCCGGAATCCCGGATTTTTTAAGGTCTCGAAAATCCCGAGATTCTTGGCAAGTTATCCCGGGATTTTCGAGATTTATAATTTTTTATTTATTTAATAATTAATATTTTTTTATAAATGTCTAGCTCATTGTACATACATACAACACCGCGCGATAGTAAATTTTAAACACAAATATCAATATATTCGCGAAACCATGGGCCAAATATAGTAAAATTGCGTTTTTAGTTTTTCACTCTGACGTCAGTAATTCAAATATGATTTAAAAAATTCAGAGAAATGTGCTTAGAGAAGAAGTATGGGTATAAAATTAATGAGGAAACCCTGTAGAATTTAAACACATTCAAGTTTCTATTGCAGAAGGTCTGGTAAATATTGAAAATGTCATTTTAAAATTTTATCCTTGAAATTTCGCAATATTTGTTCGAATTTCGTTCTTCCAACTTTGTAAGCTTAGAAATTACCTATTCGTCCTGGTGAATCCAAAGAATTTAAATTTTTTAAATTCTAAAGAAATTTCCTATTGCATTTGTTACCCATATTTTCATTCTACATTACATTGAATTTTTTAATATTTGTTGGAATTAATCATATCTTTGAAATTACAGTCCTTCAAAATAAATCCTGGGGTCAGAGAGAAAAAATAAAAACGCCACTTTAAATAAAAAAAGTAGGTTTCAAACCATGGTACAATAATTACAGGTATTGTCTTCGTAGAGAGTTTTGCTTCATTCATTTTGACGCAGTTCATTGTTGATTCTTTTACTTTTATTTGGCTTTGCTTTTTGTTTTCGCTCAATTTAATTTTTATAATTTTTCAAAACATTAGAAAAAACATTTGAAATTAAGTGAGCCATACCAATTTTGAATTTATTTACAAGCAAATGTTTTTTTCCGGCTTTTGCAAATTGAATAAGTTCTCTGTAAGATGGTTTGTTGAAAAAAATACGTGAACATATACATATGGTATATGGGGTATGGAAAAAGGGATATTTCCAGCAGTAAACGTTTTAGTGTGGGCAACAAGGATATCTTTTAAATAAGGCATATCGGAATATGCGCTCTCTGGGACGACAATACGGGTAATTATTGTACTATGGTTTCAAACCAATTTATTTATTATTCATTTCATGGTAGGAGAGCTTCTCAAACAATATAGAAGCAATTTTTTCGATTCAAGTTGTTGAAAAGTAATGAATATCTATATCCCGGGATCCCGGGATTGCGACAACGCCATCCCAAAAACCCAGGATCGGAAAAAGCCGAAAAATTAACATCCCTAGTATGTATGTACATATGTATGTAAATTAGACTACATCACTCCCCATACAAAAAAAAATCGGTACTATTTTTCCATTGGTATTTTAAAATTTATTATATTTTAAGACGTTCATTTAAATATTTCGGAAAAATATTAAGATTTAAGTGAGCTGGACTGATTTGAAAATACCTCCAAAATGGAGTTTTTTATGAATAAAAATAGCTTTCTAAAGATTTTCTTTGAAAAAATCCCCTCAAATGACAAAACGGTTTAAGCTTAAAATATTTGCACAAAAATATTAAAAAAAAAACGAAAAAAAAATTTTGAACAGAATCGTAGTGATGAGATTTTTGATACTATTTTATAACTTTTTTCAAAGATTGGTATAGGAAAACCTTGAATAACTGAACCTAAACTCTTCCGATTTAGACTCAAGAGGTGTCATTAGAAAGGTATTTTCTCACGCTTTTTATTTCTTTACTAATAAACTCATTCAAAGGATGGAAGAGAAAGGTAGGATGAACGAACCTCATTCAAAGTTGAATTAAGATGTGTTGGTATTCGAAAAACAAGATGGGATACGAATGACGTTTTTTTGGCCAGAAATAAAAACAGTGTGAAAATACCTTTCTACTGAGATCCCATAAGTCTAAATCAGAACGTTTTTGGCCCAGTTATTCAAGTTTTTCGTAAAACCAATCTTTGAAAAAAGTAAAAAATGAGCATCATAAATCACATTCTTACGATTCCGTTGAAAAGATTTTCAAATATTTTTATGCAGATTTTTTAAGCTTAATCTAATTTGTCATCTGAGGGGACTTTTTTCAAAAAGTTCTTAAAGAAACTATTTTAATTCATAAAAAACTTCATTTTTGGAGGCATTTTCAAATCGGTCCAGCTCGCTTAAATCTTAATATTTTTCCGAAATATTTTGGTGGACGTCTTAAAATATAATAAATTTTGTAATCCCGGCGGAAAACCCGCAACTTTTTTTGGTGATGCAGTCTAATGTATATACTCAACGTGAGCACAAAACATTTTACTTGCATAGTGTTCTGTTCGCTTTTCACTGCAAGTTGAATTATTTTAATATTGAAAAATTTTATTCAGACAAGACTAAAAAGTATAAAATAAAAAAAAACTTTTTAATATACCTCGCTGTTTAAAATGGACTAAAAATTAGAAAATAATATTTCTCAGTCCCATAGAATTTGTTTTGATAACTTTAGATTTTGAAATTTTAGCAAAAGTCATTATAAATCATTTATGAGATTGAAAATGAAAAGCGTGGGGCGCATGTAATAGACCTGAATTGATATGACGAACATTTTGATACCTTAACTTTCGAATATCATGACGAAATAAAAAATTAGGTGTCTTCTTTTTTTCGATAACGAATGTAAAAAAATATATTTCACCCCCAAAAAAATATTTAGGTGTAAATATTGTATGGAATGACCCATATGTATGTTTTTGTTTGATGGTATGATCCATTTGCTATACCAATGACTTCGACGTCATTGTTAGGCAGCTAAAATTTAACTAATTTGTAAAGGCATACATTTATTTGCGAATGCCTGTGTGCGTGTATTTGCGACATGAATATCTGTCAATTAATTTTTGATGTTTGCGAAAAATGCCAGCGGCCGTCCAAAGTCACGTTTCAAATTTCGACAAGTTGGCATTCGAAGAATTACTGGAAGCTGCCAACTAAAAATTTCCTTGCCTCGTGCTGCGCTTTTCACTTTCGAAAGTCGATATTTCATATTTCACAACTCATAATTCATATTTTCACCCTCTTCTCTTCTTCCTTATTTTCATGCTTCCTTTTATTTATACGTTTTGTAAATGTTTTACTGATTTGTTCGTTGGTTATGAGGGCGTAATTCCGTCACGCTCGTTAATAATGCCTTCAGGGCTTTATTTGGTTATTTGGATCTCGGCTGGCGCCACTCACTTCTAACTCTCATTCTATCCTCATTTTTTTTTTTGCAATTCGTTTTGTTACTTGCATATGCCTTTTGTTGCTATGCACTTGGCTTTCGAAATTCCACATCATTTGTTGCGAATATGCATTGTGGTTTCATATACTCTTTTCCATTTCAATGTGGAGCACTTGAATGCTTCGAGTTTGTTTGTTATCTTTTTTTTTGCATCAGCCGGGACAATTGTTGCTACGAGTTTTATTTTAATGCAGCTGCTAATGGATACGTTTGAGTAGACATTTTCTCATATGAGTGTTTCGTGAGGTAGATAAAACAGCAGCACCTACATGCTTAAGACATTTGAAAAAAAGTGGTTTCGAGAAAAACGTAAAAGAAAAGAAGAAGCGCCTTTCCGCGCCTTTCTAACACTCCCACTTCTAACAGCTGTTACTTTTGAAGTACTTAGAATTTTGGAATGTGAACGCGCTGAAAATGTACAAATTTCAAAAAGAAAAATTACTGTTACAGAAAAAATTTTAAATTGGTTGGACTATGTTATTAGTGCAGAGACAATTGACCCCTTCGTAGAAAATACTTGTCACAATTCACCCACACTATACTTAAGTTAAACAAAAGTTTTATTAACAAAACGGAAAAAATGGGAAGGGGCGAAAAATTATCTCCGATTTGAAGTTTATTACGGTCGTTACAATTATTGAGTTAATGTATAGATAAATGCTAACATCATATCCTTTTCTATTACATCATAGATATCTACATTTTTGCACATTTATTCATTATATTTTCCATATCAAAAAGTGTATAATAATTCATCTCCTCTTTTCAGACGACTTTCATGAATTGGAGTGTCGCCGTGGAGAGTCATGTGGATTCGTCATTCTTCTGGGGCTATTTGATCACACAAATACCGGGTGGTTTCATAGCTTCGAGATTTCCGGCTAATAAAATCTTCGGATTGTCCATTGTATGCTCGGCAACGTTACATTTGTTGGTGCCATTGGTGATGGCCGTGTGTCACGGTTATGTTGTGATAGGTGTGCGTGTAACGCAGGGACTATTCGAGGTGAGTGGAAGTGTATCTCGTATGGACTATCAAAAATGAATAGAAAGTGGAAGGAAGGGTCAGTTAGTTTATGAAAGAAAATATGAGCTGAGCGAAATGTACGTATGTACATACATAGATACAAAGCTTTGTACGATATTTGTCACATAACAAGCGGTGAAATGAAATGCAACATTTTGAATGAAATTCGATTTGCCTTAAGCAGCTCAAAGCTACTTGAATTTGACTAGCTGTGCCTGTGCGGCTGATTGCTGTCTGTCTCTTTGGCAGCAAATGAGCCATTAGCCGTATGGTTTACAGAGGCATTAAAAATAAAATTTAATCATATGAAGAAAGTATTTGAATTTGCTGAAATAGTAAATCAGGCAAGCATATGTATGTACGTATGAGCTCATGTTCGTAGATACTATTAAAGCGCTTGTTTTGTTGCAGCCGAAATGAAAACATGCTGTAATCTGCTTTTGGCGTTGAGGGTTGCTATTGCTTAATAAATCCTTTTTGCCAGCGCTTTTGATGAGTTATTCGATTTTTTTTGTTGGTTTTATTTCGTTTATTTTTGACAAAGCTTCATCATCTGTAAATCCGGCAATTCCTGTTGCCGCTGCATTTTTCTGCAAATCATATAGAAATAAAAACACTAAAATTACAATAACAAAAAAATGTGATTTCTCTTCATTCGTGTGTCCTCAGTGTCAGCGTATTTTCTTTGTATAAACAGTTTCCGTCTTTTTCATTTAATGTCTTCTTTTGTGTGCCTGCAAATTTAAATTATTTTCGCATTTTTTTTGTCCCCTTACGACCAACAGGGTGTCACCTATCCGGCCTGCCATGGCATTTGGAGATTTTGGGCGCCACCCATGGAGCGTTCGCGTTTAGCAACTTTGGCGTTCAGCGGTTCGTATGCGGGTGTTGTTGTGGGTCTACCGCTGTCCGGTCTGCTGGCCGATGCGATTGGCTATCAAGCGCCCTTCTACGCTTACGGCACGTTTGGCATAACATGGTAAGTAGCGAATACGAAATACGACATGGAAAATGAATACTAGGAGACGAAAAAAATGTTTGCATTAAAAGAAAAATGATCTAAATTTTTGAATTTAAAGGAACATTTTTTAAAACTCATATGGCGTTGTTTTGTAGGAGGGGTATTTACCATTAATTTGGATTTTGATAAAATATTTTTTTTTCGCAGTGTACATTTGTATGTATGTATCTATGTACCTATGTATATCTGCTTTTGTGAATCTTCGTTTATGACTCAATTTTAGAAAATTTATTTGGTTTTGCTATTTTTATTTCAAATGCGTTACCAAAAAAAGAATATTTTTAAATGCTTTTTTTAATAGTGCAGGTTTTTTTTCGCACTGTAAATTTTTATAAATACACACAAGTCAAAATACTTTGTTTTTGTTAATCTGCAAAATTATTACAAGGAAAAAAATTATTTCATTTTTACAAAAATTTTTCTTAATTTAAAAGGTCCAGAACATTTTTGTTTCTTTTTTTCAGTTAAATACAATTTTAAATAGCTTCAAATACCGAAATGAAATTTTTTCTTCTTTTTCTAATAGGTAAATTTTTTGTAGAAAGACGTGGCTTTTTTCACCTTTATATATTTGCATAAGTTTCTTAAAAAAAAAAATTATTTAGAGGAACTGGTTTTGTGTATATTGTTAATAATATTTTAGTTAAAAAATAATGCAATTGTTTAAAAAAAAATTTTAAATCTTCTATTTTTTTGCAATGTATTTACTTATAAAAATAATTTTAACTGTTATTTAACTTTCAGATATGGCAAAGAGTGTTTCCTTTTTTTCTTTTTTAAACACAAATTTTATACACAGATAAATAAATAAATTTCTGTAGAAGCACTTGAAATTTTTATTCGCGAAGTAAAAATTTTTGTGAATATTACTTTTTACTTGTTTTAAAAAGTGTAGTTCAAAATAAAACTGATATAATTTAGCCATTCTTTACTCCCCAAATAAAAAATATATAATTTTTTTTTTTTAATTATAAATTCTGATTTTGTTTTTCAGTGTGTATGTTTAAACTTTTTTTCTGTAATAATTTGTTTTTATTAAAAAAAATAATACAATACTTTAAAAAAGTTCCAAAATCTTTTATTTTTTGCTGTGTCTCAAGCTCAATAAAATTGTTACATACATATGTATGTATAAAATTTACTTCTACTCCTTATTTAACTTTCTGATATGGGAAAAAGTTCTATTTTAAATAAAAAAATTGTATACAAAGATTAATATGTAAATATATTTAGAAACTCTTAAAATTTTAATTTGTGGAGTGCACATCTTTATAAATTATATTCTTGATTCTAACTTATCTTTTAAATACTACTTTTTACTTATTTTCATTTCCCCATTGTGTATGTAAATATTATTAATTTTGTGGAAAAAATTTTAATTTTGTTGTTTTTTTGCCAGTGTAATTTTTTTATTGTAATAGTTTAAACCTAAAACCCGCGAATATTAAAAAAAAAATTAAAAAAATATTACATAAAAAAAATAATTGCCTCGAAAACGTAAATGGTGTTTTACTCCAGAAGAAATATTTACACTGAGAAGAATAAGTACAATGAAAGGAATTTTTGAAGGAGGTCTTTAATTCGTTAAACGCAAACACTAGCAAACAAAATTCTACAGTGTATATTTTAAAATTTTTTTTTGTTGTAATTCAGCGTAAACAATATAAGCATATAAAACTGGGAGACGTGGGTTTAATTAAATTTTTTTTAAAACGTAGACAATAATCTAACCAATAATTTAAACTCAAAAAATAGAAAAATACACTGAAAAAAACTTTTCATAAAATAATTTAATTAATAAAATTTAATTTTATTAATTTAAAAATACCATAACTAAACTAAGGACAATATTAGTCTCAAACAATGTTTCTCAAATGCATATTCTCTCACGCACACCATCTTTTCCTTTCCCTCCCCCCCATAGGTACCTCTTTTGGCTGTGGCTATGCTTCGAGAATCCCCGCAAACATCCTGCCATAAGCGTACCTGAACTGAAGTATATCGAGAAGTCGTTGGGCGAGACCTCCATGCAGCCATCGATGCCATCGATAAGCACCACACCCTGGCGCGAGATAATGCGTTCCATGCCGGTTTATGCCATTATTGTTGCGAATTTCTGTCGTTCTTGGAACTTCTATCTACTCGTGCTCTTCCAATCTTCATTTCTGAAACACAAATTTGGCTTCAAGGTCGAGGAGGCGGGCTTCATTGGTTCGTTGCCGCATTTGATTATGACCACTATAGTGCCATTTGGCGGCATATTGGCGGATCATTTGCGTAAGAATGGCTTTATGTCGACGACGAATGTGCGAAAGCTCTTCAATTGTGGCGGTTTCGGTATGGAGGGGTTGTTCTTTCTGTTCGTCGCGCACTCCAATACGGCGGTAAGTTTGTGGGAGGAACTTTTGTGTATAGTTTATTTTATGTAATTCTTTTAGACTGGCGCCATGTTTGCTCTCACCTGTGGCGTCGCCTTCAGTGGGTTTGCCATTTCGGGCTATAATGTTAATCATCTGGATATCGCACCACGTTATGCTAGTATTTTGATGGGTCTCTCGAATGGTATTGGTACTTTGGCTGGCATAATTGTGCCCTATGCGCTCGATGGATTGATTTACAGAGATGTAAGTAATGCATATGCCTTCAAGTATAAACACATTGATAGTTAAATTAATAACAAATAAATATGTGAATCGCAAGTAATAATTGTACGAATCATAAGTATTAAAGAATACATCTAAAGAGGGCTGCGGCTAACTGTGTATTTGGATATATTAATAGCCGTTCTTGGTTGTTAACCGGATATCCGGTTAAGATCCGATAAATATTCAAAAACTCGCTTTACGCTACGAGTTATCTATGTAAGTGTTTCTGGTGCTAGGTTAGGTTCGGTTAGGTTGAAGCGGCTGCCTTCATTCAACATACGATAATTCGTGAATACCTGCTTCGCTTAGGTCGGCCAAAAAGACAACAGGTGGTGGTGAAATGAGCGTCTTCTCCCCCACATAAGGGCATAGCAGTGACAGAGGTAGTGCTCCGCACTCTCGATTTCTTTCACGTCGCGTCCGCTACGGCAGAAGTTATTGGCCGCCAAACCCATGCCTTCCAATTAAGTAAACAATATGAGTAGTAGATTTTGAAGCTAGATCGTTAGGGACCTTCCTACATCCTATCACAGTTATAGACGAGGTCTTGCAGCAATCCAGTGACTTGTTAGCAGCTTGGCTATCGGAGTATATAGTTACTGAAGACAGGTTAAGAGAGTTCAGCCTCTTTTATAGCCGCGAGTTCGGCTGGGAAGACACTGCAGTGGTCTGGTAGCCTAAAGCAGAGATCTAAGTTGTGAGACCGAGTTGTGCTCCTCTAGAGGATGCAAGTGCAGAACTTGTTCTCGAGCTCCATCGGTGGTGTTCTGTAAGCTGGGGAGTTGGTTATAATATTGTTGTGACCGAATCTGGTGTCTATCCCTTTTGACAGCGCATTAATTCTTACCGCATAGCAGCTCACCTGTAGCTTTCCAAAAATGTTTACGGGTAGAAAGTTTAGGAGTGTTTCCATGGCTTTGGTGGGTGTGGATGGCAGCGTAACTGTGATTAGCATGCCTTTGAACCTTGGTGAGCTTAGAATTTGTGAGCGATATATCCAATGATGTCCACCACACTGTGATGCCGTAGAATAACATAGAACTTACCACTGCTGTGTAAATCCAGTGAACTATGTGGGGTTTGAGACCCCATTGCTTGCCTATAGCCATTTTGTAGGCGCCGAGGGCGGTAATGGCCTTTTTGGCCCGCTCCTCTACGTTTCATTGCCTGGTCAGTTTCCTGTACAAGATAACGCCCAAGTATTTCACTTCATTAGATAGCGAAAGCGCTACGCCGTTTGATGTGGGAAGGTGAAATAGGGGTATTATAGCGCGACAGCTCTAACAGGATTTGTGGGTATTTACCATTTGCGGTAAGGACAAGATCATCGGCATACGCAATTGCGTTGAAACCAGTGCCCTGTAAGCGGATGAGTAGGGTGTTTACCGTAAGATTCCAGAGGAGGGTTCTAGTACTCCTCCTTGTGATGTGAGCCCCACCTAAATATCTCCGAATTTAGGAGAAGATGGACAAAGCTCACCAGGGATCTATCTATCCAGTCCGATTTGGAGTATTGATGCCGCGATCGCTTCTGGGAGCTTTCTGAAAACATGACCTTTGGTTTTGTCTACCAAAGCATGCAGTGGCGGCATCACCGAGTCTGATTCCCACTTTGTCATTGCCCTTCGCGGGGTCGAGCGATAAACCAAAGCTTACTCCCAATGCAAATAAAGTTGCATGTCTTTAGGTGCTCTTCTCGCATATTCTATAAAGCTATTTTACCAGTTGCCGAAACTTCAAGTTCAAATCTCTGGCATAGAGATCTTTGCCATCGAGTACGTTAACTTGTTATGATTCCGATCGGTTGCTAGTATAACATATACCGCCGTCAAATTGGGGCGAAATTACGCGAGTCGACCGGACAATATGTAACGTGTCGCTGCAAAAGTTACCTACTTGTAGAACCGTTGTTTGCCAACATGGACGCCGGCCGGTGTGAGAAGGTGTGTGAGATAGGCTTTTATAGTGAAGGGGTACACTCGGAGGCCACACTGTCGAATTGCGATATGCGGTAGATGTCTAAATCATCTTGGTTTTCTGGAAAACTGCACCAGATCCTCTAATAAAGTTTTTCTTAAGCTGTCCAGCTGTCGAAGATGTACATAGAGCGGAATGGATTCTGTCTTTACAGGAATCCGAAACTAGCCGACATGTAATCAATGGTCCAGTGTCCCATTGGTGATCCAGTGGGAAGTCGAATATTCGGTTCTAAGTGCCTCAGCAAACTCCGTGTTTTTCGTTTATCGAACAGTAGACGGATTAAGCACGACGCCATGCATGCTTGCAAATTAGCTCATCTCTCGTTTGGTAGCTACTCTAGAGATCTCTTTCACTCATGAAAACTGGAATGGGAGGCTTTAAGTTTTGAGCGGCTGCTTTCTCATATTCCGGTATACCATGGTATCCCGGGACCCAGTAGAGGTCAATTATACGCTATCGAAGAAATTGTAGCAATCTTCAGAATGGGCTATAAACGAGTTAGACGTTAGCCTCCTAAGGGCCTTAACCACAGCTTGAATCTCCACAACGGAGGTAAGTATTGATGGCGCTACATAGGTATACCATGCTTACCATACATATATGAATCTCGCAGCGACAGTTACTGAGAGAAGACGGTTTATCTTTATTCATCGTTTATTTTGGTGCCGTCTGTGTACTATATATCAAGTTCTCGTTACGATATTAAGTTGCCAGTCACTTCTGTTGTGAAAATGGATTTTGAAGTTGCATCCAAAACTAACTTTATTGATTAGGAAGGAATATCAAGAAGTGTTTCTACCGCTGCTTAGGGAATTGAGCAGTTTTCTGATATTGTATATACTTAGACAAGCTTGCCGTTACAACCTTTGTAGGTTGATTAGATAGTAATTGGTGGTGTCAACCGCGTCTCACCTTACCAATGCGCCTTTAGTGATAAAAGGTGTAACTAAGGCTGGGTGTACCCAATGTGTTATTGCGGTCCTCTTCAATTGAACTCTTGCAGATGTAAACTGCATTGAAGGCTTCACATCTCCGTCCTTTCGCTTCACAAATTGCAGTGGTTCAGCTTTGGATGTATTAACCCCCAGACCGTTTTTTTTTTGCCTCCCACTTGCCAGATCGTTTAGTGCACTGAGCGTCGAGATAACTCCTCTAAGACCAGGTTGACCTATGTAGGTGACCTCCGCAAGTAAAAACTTAAATGGATGTCGATGAAAAGCGAAACAGAAGGGGTAGTAACACACCCCGAGATATAGGTACTGCGAGTAGCTAGCAATTTTCTTTAAATCAGCTATTTCTAGTGAGTCATATATGCTTCGTTTATTGTCGGAAAGAAAAGTCACAATGTGTCAATTTAACTCTATATATCGACGGCTGAGTGGAAGATCGATTTATTTCGGCAGCCAGTTCGAAAACGCCATATTTCAGCAAATGGTGCAAAAACGCCCTAACAGAGTTGCCAATATATTGAATTTACATTGAGATTGGACATTCCGGAACTATTTTCTGAGTTAGAGCGTTCTTCAATCAAATTCAGAAATAGAGTATTCTTGAAAAATTTGTTGACATACGACGTGTTCGAATCGGCTACCGAGATAGGTCGCTCTTCCATTCAGCAGTCGATATGCAGACTGTAATCTTTATTTACTTAAATATAACCTCAAGGACCTGAATGGGTTAAAACATGTATGTATTTTTATCTTTCATAGCCCACCGGCTGCTGGACCACAGTCTTCACGCTTGCCGCCTGCGTACATTTGGTCGGCTGCACCTTCTACGGCATCTTTGCTTCGGGCGAACTACAACCCTGGGCCGAACCACCGACTGAAGAGAAGCAGGTGTGGGCACCACCAATGGGAGCCATAGCTGAAGATCCCAGTCAGGGTGGTTACACCAAAGAGACGTCATTCGTAAGTTCAGAAATCAAGACAATTTTTGACGTAAATTATTTACAAATGAAATGGACATGCAATAGCGCCATTAAATACGCACATAATTACTAACGTATATAGTGCTTTTTTGTTGTTAATGCATAATTTTGATTTTCGAACACAGACCGAACTGAATGCACTTTGTTATAACAAAAGATACATTAACCTTTTGTTGTCGCCTTTTTTTCGTTCGAATTGCCTTTTAATGCATTTCCATTATAAAATATTTTTATTTTTATCTTCCTCAATTTTTTGTATTTTTTTTTCTTCGCTCCAAAACACAGGGCGCATCACCACAATACATCGAACAAAGTCAAATGCAACAGCCGAATGCCATCAATTATGGTGCGACTGGTCACGTGGCCAACAATCCATTCGCCGCCATGGCTGGCACTATACCCGAGGAGAGTGTGGTGCCCGAGGCCACAGCTGGTGATGCCAGCGCGTATGGGGTATATGACTATGCCCAACAACAAACAATACAGTCTCAAATGCCAACCTACGACCAACAATACCAACAGCCGGCGTATCAGCAACAACAACAACCACATCAACTCAGCTACCAACAACCCTATCAGCCACAATAGAAAGTATAGGCGGAATGAAAGGAACACGGGGAACTAAGGGGAGTTAATAAATACTAGAAATAAATGCATCATAAAATAAAATTATAAAATAAATATAAGTAAGTAGCGAAATTGAAAAGGAAATTCTGAGAAAGAAAAAAAACAAAGATAGCTGAAAGAATCATAAGAAAAATAGCGAAAGAGAAAATGGAGAGTTAGAAGCAAATACTCATAATTATACTCATTTATTAAAAAAAGAAAGAATAATTAAAAATGTTGGAAGTGTAACTATTTTTAAGCTTAGTTCAAATCACTTACAAATCACTGCAACCAAAGTACGAAAAAACGCATAAAAAATTATGAGGATATGCGTGTATAGCAACAACTACAATACGCACATAAAAGTAAGAAAGCAAATAAAATATGTTAAAAATAATAAAAACAAAGTATGCCAAAAGAAAAATATGGACCAAAAATTAAAAAAAAAAAGTGAAATATGATCTGCGCATTCTTGGGATTGTAAAAAAGTATTGGAAAATTGGTTTAAATCTCTGTTTTGGTGGTATAGAATTCGCACAAGCAAAGAAATTTCAGATGAAAAAAATCCTATACAAAATTTTAAATGCACGAAAATTTTATTTAACTTAAATAATTGTTAAAGCATGTATAGCTACAAAACTTTGCTCGTTGTTGATACATACAAACTATAAAAATATTTTCCACGTGAAACCACATTATTTTTAATACGAGGGCGCTTGGACAAATCAGTGACTTTTCAAATAGATAATTTTGTATCCAGTAATAAAGGCTTTAATCTCTAAATCTACTCTGCTCTATAAAAGTATGTTTCCACGAGCTTCAAATTGGGCAATTTCGATTGTCAATTTCAATTAGAAATTGTAAATATTCACACAACAACTTTCCATTTGGGAACCAATTTCGATCACATTTGTTTACCAAATAAATAAATTTTTAGACGTATAATTCTTTCAAAGTTATAAAACTTTTAAGTTGCTACGAAAAAAATTAACATTTTTTTTTTTAAATTTTACCCAAATCGAGACTCGAACACAATTTCACTTAAAATTTTTTCTATGGCTGAATTGAGAAACATATCACAATTTCAAGCTGGAATTTCGCAATTTGGGCCTCGTGGAAACTTACTATAAGTCTGTTCTGTTTGTTGACAAGAGCAGTTTTGCATCTATTGTTACAACACAAGAAACACTGACTTATAAAACTTGCCTTCCATTTTAGAGAAAATTTCGTTTAAACAAATTACTTAAAGTTTCTTGATTTTTAAAAGGTTATAGTGAAAGATATGAAAAAGAACTAACCAATTTGGAAAAAGCAAAATATCCCATGCCAAATTTGAAAGTTCAGTGAAAGCTTCGAGCTGATGGGAGATTTTCAATGCTAATCTAATTCATAACACCGTGCAACTATAACCAAAAAATTTCAAAGGATGTGATCGTGTGTATTTTGGTTCTTCACGTAAAATTTGTTAAAAAAATTCAGTGATAATCAAATATAAAATTAAAAAAAAGATATTTTCAATATAATAATAATAATAATATAATTAATATCTTTTAATTCTACGGGACTTTCTCTTTACTTTGATATACTTATTGTTACTGTACATTGCACTGAGTTTTTTAAATAAGTTTTTAAACTAACCATAACTTCGAAAGTCCTAAAAAAAAACTGACGCCGGAGAGAAAAGCTAAAAACAAAGTTTTACTTTTTGGTGCAAAAGTGACTGTTGAATGGTGTAATCGTTAAAGGAAATTTGTTTTACATTTTAGCTTCGGGTTTTTCATGGATATACAAAATTTTTCTATCGAGTTAAGCTATTATGTTCGCGGCAGGCAACCGTAGACAATACTAAACTTGAGAAGCCGATATATGGAGTAATTTCAAATATTGCCAATCTATATTTTTATAGATCACGGATTTTGTAAATGTTAAAAATCATTTGAGAATTTAAATCGCATCAGGGAGATGCAAGAATTCCTTGCAATCCACTTAGATTAAATTATTCTTAATGAAAGAAACTGGTCACCTAATCAGCTAATGACCGTACATAAAAAAAATTTTAATGTTCTATAAATTAATGTAAAAAAAAACCTCTATTCACTTATGGTTCACATTTTCAGAGGAGATAGCAGCTCACTATGAGTATAGTTGGCTAGTTTATTTAGGTTATGTTGACTGCCAAGTTAAAAACATTCTGAACCCAAACTAATACGAGGCATAAAGTCTCAAGGCAGTTGTGATCATTATATGAGTGACTATACGATCAGTAAATTTTTCCAATTCTACATATTGCGATGCACCCTTACGTCCCTGTTATAAAGAAGAAGAAAGCTATATTCTTTATAGCAAGGCTCATCTCAGGGCACAATGTAAAACAACGGAAAGGGATGTGCATTGGATTTCTGGACCCGTGCCTTCCGAGTTTTAACTTCGGTCTTTTTCCACAAAAAAAAACAACTGATACAACGAATGACCAAAGCCCTGGATGAACTGATGGCTCCAAGACCGAGCATGGCGTAGGAACAGTAGCCTACACCATACAACACAGAAAGCTCCTTTTCACCGGCATGGAGCAAGTAAATCTGTTTTTCAGGCCGAGGTGCATGGCATTGAACTCTGTGACCTGTCATTGCCATTGTCAAGAGCCCTCCATTGCTTTCCAAAAGTTCTTTTGTACATGTTGTATGCTGCTAGAGATTTTTTAGCTCTCTCCTCGAAATTATTTTTCCAATTCAACTTGGAATCCAGAATGATTCCGAGTTATTTTTTCCTGGGAGGACACATTCGAAGTAGTGTCCCCTAATTTCGGCAGAGCAAATGTTTTCCTAGGCCGCCTGGTGTAGTGGTAAGCAGTGCGCGCTTTCACACATCAGCACCTGGGTTCAAGCCCTGGTCAAAGCAACATCCCAAAAAATATAGAAAAAGCTTTTTTCTTAACAGCGGTCGTCCCTCGGCAGGCAATGGCAAACCTCCGAGTGTATTTCTGCCATGAAAAAGAGCTTCTCATAAAAATACAATCGCCGTTCGGAGTCGGCGTAAAACTGTAAATTGTAGGTGAGAAGCTCGGCCAAACACTAACATATGCGTAAGCGCCAATCTAGTATTATTATTAAATGTTTTCCTAGTACGCAATACCATTTCTTTCTAGGAGGAGTTAATCCACAATCCATTCTGGTTGGCCCACTTAGAGATATCATACAGTGCACCCCCCATTAGGGCACATATCGTCGACAAAAATTTTCCAGTGAGTATCACTAAATCGTCGGCGTAGGCGATAACCCTTATTCTTCTAGTTTTAAAAATCTCCAGAAT
This sequence comes from Rhagoletis pomonella, assembly GCF_013731165.1. Lineage (NCBI taxonomy): Eukaryota > Metazoa > Arthropoda > Insecta > Diptera > Tephritidae > Rhagoletis > Rhagoletis pomonella. The sequence goes on from NW_023458560.1 coordinate 41,138,674, forward strand.
TCCGTTCACCACCAGAAGCAAGAGAAGAGGGGATACGGCACCTTGAGGCGTGCCCCTGGTGGTTTTCCTTCTCACCGATCCCGTGCCTATAGTCGTGTTTATTATTCTGCTCTCGTGCATGGAGTCAATCCATGTCACCATAAGGCGCTGAATGCTTTGCTCAGAGAGTGCTTTGCTTATCGCCTCCGTTCGGACATTATTGAAGACTCCTTCAATATCCAGAAAGGTGGCAAGGGTGTATTCCTTGAGTTTCTAGCGATTTTTCAATAGTGCCGACCACTTCGTAAAGCGCGTTGTGTCCGTTTTGTAGATACTAATACTGTACAGTTATAAATGTTATTTTTTTCGAAAACAGTTTAACCAGCCTGGCAACAACAGCAAACACAAACAAAGTAGAAAATGTTTTATTTTTCTATAGTTGTCAAAAATCATCAGTTCTTTCTACCTCATGTATCACATACCAAAACCTGTTTACCTAAATATATATACATACTCATGTAAATAAATTTATTACATAAAATGCGTTAATTGTACAGTATTAAAAGAAGAAACAAGTTACCGGCCAGCTGAAGAAAATATAATACAAAAATTCACTTAAAAATATGTATAAACGAAAAGTTGATCAATATTTAGAAAATTTATAACATGGTAGAGGCCAAATGTAGTTTGATATACACTCAGAAAAATAGTAAACCAAATACACATATTTCTGTTAACACATGATTTCGTAATTGTAACCAAATAATGTAACTATTTATAACCAAATCATGTGTTGAGAAAACATATTTAGTTGACGTAACTAAACTCCTTTCTCAGTGTATTTTTCATGGACGTAATTCGGGCTAAAGTGAAACTAAAGGAATGTATTGAATTTTTATTTTTATTTTTTATAGTGAAATTTGTAAATTTGTGAGTTAAATTGGAATATTAAAAAAAAAATTGTTTTCCAATATATTATTCCGCATTTATGAGTTATAAAAATATTTCATGCTAGGTAAAATTTAAAATATAAATTTAGCTAAATACGCGTTAAAATTACTCACCTAAAATTTCATCGAGCTTTTGACCTTTTGCTATCACGAAATAAAATAAAACAAAATGAAATCAAATAAAATAAGATCAAATAAACGAAGTAAAATAAAATAAAGTAAAATTAAAACAAAATTGAATTAAATTAAACAAAATTTTATTAATCAAACTAAATTAAGTTAAATAAAAACGTTAAAAAATTAGATAAAACAAAATAAAGAAATGAATTAAAATAAAAGATAAAATAAAAAACTACCATAAAACTACAAAAAATCAAATAAAACGCTAAAATACGAAAATTAAAAAAAAACTGTATTATAAGTAAAATCAAATAAAAAGGGGCTGTCTTCGGCTATGCCGAAGCCTTCATACCTTTCATGAAAATAAAAAAGCTGTCTTTCATCTACTACTTCTTACTAAATTTTCAGCGTAAAAATATTCAATATGAAAATACTATTTATTTTTTTATAAATATCTAATAAATATTTACATCGTACATACAAATTTCCTTATGTGTTCAGTTAATTTTATTATTTTATTACAACGCTTTTATCAACTTGCAATGTTGTGTTCCAGAAACTTTCAATGTTGTGTGTCCGACACCATAAAGCAAAGCTTTGAAAAGCTCCTATAAAAAAGCATAGTGAATAGGGCGAGGTAGATGACATCTAGATGTCGCCCTATGTGCTACGTTTGCTACACCGGAAATACACGACACGCCATTTCTTTAAATAAAATTAATTGGTGCTCATTTGTATGTACATACATATGTAAATGCATGTGTGTGCACCTTTCTATTAATATCGTTGAATTATTTTAATATCTATTGCAAACTTTTATTCAGACCGTACTAAAAAGTAGAAAATAAATAATCTAAAAAAAAACTTTTTAATCTACAACGCTTTTATAAATGGACTAAAAAGTAGAAAATAATATTTCTCAGTCCCATGGAATTTGTTTCGATAACTTTTGATTTTGAAATTTTAGCAAAAGTCATTATAAACAATCTATGAAATTGAAAATGAAAAGCGTGGGGCGCATGTAATACACTTGAATTGATATGAAAAGTAATATATGTATGTATGTATGTGGGTATATGAATAACGACCGCTTAAAATCGATTTCAAAGTTCTACTTTCGCTGTAGAAATTTTAGGTCTACGTTATGTAGTTTTACTATTGTCAACTAAATCGAATGCTTTGTAAGTGAAGTGACTTGTGGACCACTTGAGGTATAGGTGGACCAGTTGGTAACCACTTTGGGACCAGTTGGTATCTAGTTCGTTGGACCAGTTGGTAACCAGTCGGGGACCAGTCCCGGATCCAGTTGGGATCCAGTTTGGGACTAGTCCGAAACTACTTACCGTCGGGCCAGTTGGGGCCCAGTTGGTCTTTTTAAGCTCCTGTGGCCGTTTTAAGGGTAATTCTTGGGCTCCTGCACTGCCGCTCGGGGTTTCTGCCTTCTACGGTGGTAATTTTGGGCCGGGTTGCCTGTTTTGGCGGATTGTTGTGCTGTGTGCCGCGTATTACGTGTACCGGGTACCACTTTCTCGAGCGAATCGCTCTGGGGAACCTGTTGTGTGAGTTGCTGGCTTTTTGGCTAGACTTTGAGGAGGGTTTATACACGCATATCGGCGGAAATAGACAACACGCCATTTCTTTAAATAAAATTAATTGGTGCTCGTTTGTATGTGCATACATATGTAAATGCATGTGTGTGCACCTTTCTATTAATATCGTTGAAATATTTTAATATCTATTGCAAACTTTTATTCAGATAGGACTAAAAAGTAGAAAATAAATAATATAAAAAAAACTTTTTAATATACAACGCTTTGATAAATGGACTAAAAAGTAGAAAATAATACTTCTCAGTCCCATAGAA
>NW_023458560.1:41141686-41157294 GCF_013731165.1 Rhagoletis pomonella
ATTAATAAAATTTTATAAAGAAATTTACATTATTATCACTTATTTCTATAATTGCATATTTTTCTTGTTTATACATAGCCATAAAGGTTGCTGAACTACAATACGCGTCATAGTATTTTAAAATATAACTAAATGGTTTATAATAGCCCATTTCGAAGAACGATCAAACTGGCTGGTTCTCCGTCAGATGGTGTTCCATGTATTCATTTATTTCGCTGACAACACAATCCTCCAACTTCTCCAAAAAATAGTGGATCCTGAAACCACTTTTCTTTAACAATGTACCGTTCCATATCCATAGATGAATCCATGTTCAGTCTTGAAGTAAAGCTTCTTCGTTTCCTTATTAAAATATATTTTGTCTATGCTTAAAACCTCATAACATAATAAATAGTCAGTCATGGGTTAAATTTTCTTTCTGAATAATTTTTATTTGATGACTTTTTTTATATGTTTCTGTTTTGTTAGAAAAGTGAATTGTAGGCAGTTGTGTCAGAGAACTTAGATAGATAGAGAAGGTGCAAATTTTTGGAACGTAAAATTGTTTGGCTGAAAAATAAATCCATGGAATATCACCACACCGCGATTAACATTTCAAGAAGAGTTAACAGAGAAAAATGTAAATTTCTGTTATGATAATGTTATATTTGTTGCAAGTGTCTGGCTATGTGTTGCTAGGTTGCAGGTGAATGCAGAAACGTATTCATGTATATTTTTTTTATAAAATTAAATAAATTAATATAGTTAAATTATATTAAATGTACTTTTATATTAGTAAGAATTGCTGGTTTGCGTTTCTGCAAGACCATTTGTTAAATATAATTTATTCAGTAGTTAATGTTGCTAAAAACTTAAAAAGCATCTGTTCAAGTTCGCTTCTTGTACGAGTATTATATTATGTAAATAGTAAAAATGCATGTTAGTTAAAAAAAGTTAAATTGGTAAAAAATGCCTGTTATTGATAGTTTTGATTTATTACAAAACAAAAAAAAAAAACAAAAAAATTGTTTATATTATTTAGTTATGTATTGTTCGAAAAAATTATGTACACATGCAATTGGCAAACTATTTGGTGATTTGCCGACGATATTTCAAAGGGGCTTTTGGTCGAAAAATCGGCTTTTTCTTTTTTATCGGTTCTTATGGTAGCTTCTATGCTTACGGTGACCATATTTATGGGAGCCGAATACGGGACAAAAATAATTTTGCGAATTTTTTCCACAAAAGCTAAAAGATCTTAAAACCATTTGAAACGATCCTAGATGTATTAGCCTTGAAACAGCACCCTTGTAGTAGCGTCACACATTTGTAGGATACGTTTCACAAGATTTTTACCCCACAACATTTTTTCCAAAAAACTTTTTGAATTTTAGTAAAATAAAGTACAAGTTTGAAGTTGCTGGGACTAATCGTTAATTTTTGGCAATTTTTTTTTTGTCGACGGTGCTACGCAATTTTTTCATACAAAGTATGTATGTTCGAAATTTTTTTTATAGGGAAGCACGTTGCACTTTATTATACTCATTTTAATGAGCTAAAAAACTTTAGGCAAATTTTTTGCTAAAGTTTCTGATTAAAAAGTGCGAAGTTTTGGTGAAACTTTGCAGAATTAATTTTCATAGTTTTCGCATAAAGTCGGATATTTGGCTATATTTTGTTTTTGTTAGGAAATGAGCTTTACTTTCATAAGAAAAAAAATTATAAACAAAAGAAAAATAAGCAAACCTTGCTAAAATGTAGAGTACTAAATTATATTTTGGTCACTGTATGTGTTGCTCAATTCGAATCACAGGCATCCAGATTGGAAAATAATAACTGTTAATGGAGAAAATCAACATCATATAAAACTGGTTCGTAGGCATGCCATTTTAGTGAGCTGTTAAGGCGTCGAATTAACGAACACCGAATACGGGACATATACAGGACATTAAAGAAATACAGAACATTTAGCGTCCCGTATAAATAAATGAATTACCAGGACAATTGGTCAAAAAAGAGGAATGTCCCGTATAATACAGCACGGATGGTCACCGTATCTATGCTAGATATTTTCAATGCAATACACCGCAGTTTTCTAGCTGCCTTAGTTTTTTCACAAATTCACTTTAAACATGGACACATTGACAAAAAAACGTACAAATGCAATGCACTTGTTAACTTCAAAGTGGTTTTCTTGAAAGGTTATTTTTGAGTTTTATGAACATTTATTTTGAGCAAATGTGTTGCATGATCATTTTCCACTGCAATACTCGTATTACATACATATATGTAATTAATGGGGCATATTCATAGTCAAAATAAAGTCGACTCTAAAGTTAGTTACAGATTTCTGACTTAATTTTCTGTAAAAGCTGCAACTAAGTTTAGAGTCGACTTTATTTCTCACGCATGCGCATACGGATGTATGTATGTACTTACATATGTACTACATATGTAAAAATGCACATACTCCAAATCATTTATGCATTGATAATGAATATGTGTACATACATACCTAAACAACCTCGAAAATTATTTATTGATAACGTTCTTACGCATGCACATACTATAACATTCATATAATAACTTCCTTCTTATTTGAGGTTCACAAACTTTAACTTCAGAGTCGTCTTTATTTCGTCTACGAATATGCCCCTATAGTTTTGCAGCCAAATGAAAATGCATTTCCCACGCATTTGTATGTAAATACATACTCCATTAATTGATAACATGATACTTGCATACATGCATATATACCCTGCAGCAAAATTTAGGGACAGTCGTCAAAGCGATAGTTCCGCCCTACAAATTTCAGAACTGTTTCTGAACTACTGAAAAAGGGATGCTGAGTTGGACGGTTGAAACTCATATGTTGCTAGTTGCGCTGTCATCAATGTTACTCATCCTGGTCATGTGAAAGCTGACAAAAGATGCACAAATGTAATATACTATATTTTTTCGATTTTTTTAGACCCTAAAACTAATAACAAACTGTTTTCGTTTATTTAATATGTAATTCTCTACATAGTTTATGGGGCAACTGCTAAAATATTTCCAAAAAAGTCGTTATTGGTAACATTAATGTCATTTTTATACATATCTACGTACGTATAAAATTTAATGCCAAATAAAAAAATTTAGTTAAGCTACACTTGACAGGAAAGGTCTGCGTAACCCATTTCTTTTTTAAATAATAACAATATATTGAAAGTAAAAATTTGTTATTATTTAAATGATCATGCTTAAAATAAAATAATATTAACCGTGTTTTAAAACTTTATACAAAACGAAAGTTAAACTTAACGATTTTTCATCAAAATGTTTGACTTTTTAATCAGATTTAAAAAAATAAACAAAAGTGGTAAACAATTTCACTTTGAAATGGGAGTGCTATTGATATGAACGATACTGTACATACGTAAATGTATCAATAAGCACCCGAAACAAGGCGAATTCATATAAGGTGGTATCGATTCAACAAATACAACAATTACCTGTATTTTGTGTTTTTGTTTTAGCTGGTGATTGTCAAATTTCAGCTATTCTTCTCCGAACGAAAAAGGGCGACAGAAAATGCAAACACTTTCACGTTTTCACTCACTCACTAGCAAAATATAAAATTTTGACAATCAAACGCTACACACAGCTGATTAAACAACACCACCTTATATAAATTCGCCTTGACCCGAAATGTGTAGTTATGCAGTGATTTTTTTTTAATTTCCAATGTTTTTTATCTTAAATATTTTTCGTTTAGTTTTTATTTAAGTACTATGTCTCATACTCCATAAACCATTTAAATTAAAATTCCTAACTATGCTGCAAACTTGATAAAACTATTTCGAGTATTCTGTTTTGTAGCCCATCAAATTTTAGTGTAGTAAAGTGTAATCTTGCATCTTAAACGAAAATATTTAAATATGAGAATGCCTTCAAGAGCGTGCGTAAAAAGAGTTATAAAAAATCAGCGCGATTAATTATACTAAAATTTAATGGGCTATAGAACTGCATACTCATAAACTGATTTAAAATATTGAAGTTTTTATAACAGTTTCTAGAATTCTACTAAATTTCCAACACAGTTAGAAACGTGAATTTATTTGTTTATGTTATAATACTTATGAGCCATCCTTAAATAAAAAATTTACGAAAAATATTTAGCATGAAAACTATTGTAAATATTCAAAATTCTATATTTCTTATGAGATGCCGGAAATTCTATGTATTACATTTCAATAAATTTAATCCAATTTAACGCTGAGTTATCACAAATAATCATTCAATATATCATCGTTTTTCTCATTTTTTGACACGACTTAGTTCAGATTTTTAATTATATTCCCAGAAATACCCATTATACTTAACAAATATAAATTATTTTTAAGAATAACGGTTTTAGAAAATAAAGGAATAATTGACACACAGTTTGCTTCAAAAAGTAAATTAATTCAAAACAAATAGCTCTTTAAACATAAAATGAAGTATTTTTATTTACAAAATTGTATGCGTGATTATTTAAAGAAAAGGCTCTATACTATACTTATTAGAACCAGCTCAAAACTAACCACATTTTTTCTAGCCCGGAGGTGACCCTTTTTGAACTATCTAAGAACTGTTGTTATATGAACTGTACCAGAACCATCTAAGACAGAGTAAGCTCAGAACAAGTTCAAAAGTTCTGCAGAGGGCGACAATTGTCACTTCGTAGGACATCGCAATTATTTCTCTATATCCAGTAAAATTAGTTATCTCGAATTTTGGTAATGTTTGGTAATTTTTGGCAAAACAATCTATTTCTCTGTTCCACAACAATATTTCAGTCATTAACTAGTATTTTAGGGTGTAATTTTAATTAACATTAAATAACGTGAACGTTTTCTGCAGGAAAACACATACTTTTTTTTTTAATAAAATCAAAACTCCTAAATTCACAAACATATGTGGTTTTATCGGAAGTTCACAAATGTAACGTGGCAACTTTGCTCGTTTGCACATTTTTCGGTCCGAAATTGTAAAATTTTTGTCCATGACGCGCCCCGCTTTTTGTACAGGTGGGTCAATGTGCCTTGAACACCATTTGTATAATAGCAAAAAAAAATATTCTATTTATTTTTGAATATTAAAAATTTCTAAACTTCAAAGCGTTTATAAAATTATATTTACATATATCCACGGATGATTTTTAATTTTTTTCACCCGTAAGCAAATCTTCAGTACCATAAAAAGATTCAACGACATCAAAGTACAAGATATGCTATGTCCAAGCTAGTGCTAGTCCACTGTATATGTCCATATGCATGTATGTATGCGTGTAAATATGTCAACTCAAATTTGATTTTAACCCATTTTAGCGGACATAGTTTTAGCGGACATTTTTTTTTTCATTCCAGCTGTTAGTATAACATGAATTTTTTAGTTAATTTTCATGAAAGTTACACGTATCGTCGGGAACATGTTTAAATGCAGAATTTTAAACGAAATATTATTATTCTCCATATAAAATGTACGAGTATGGCTTTATTAAATGTTAACTTATGCGAAAACCAAAATATTTAGTCAACCTAGGGTCGTGGCAATTCGCAGAAATATAATAATTTGTCTGTGTTTGAGTATGGCGAGGGGAAGACGAAAGCAGACCAATCGTACATACATATGTATGCACATATTTACATTTATCAATGCATACATATTTATGCGCTTGTCTTTTGGAATGAATGAAAAACTTCATATATGTAGTGATTTAGAGTTCAGAATTTGAATAATGTACTGTGGCGCGTATGCTAGAAGCGATGCAGCTTTTTGGCGTCTCGCCGTTTGTCTTGGTTCAAATCCCAGACGGACCAATATTTTTTTTGTTTTTTTTTTAATTATCATACCCATATTCCATTTTAAATTTTACTATTAGCTTTATTTAAAATAATATATGTAAATGGATATTTCACATAATCGCTCAAATTTGCCAAAAGTTACTGAAATGTAAATATTTTCACTAAAATATTAGTTATTGGAATTAAAATTTTATGCGAATCCAATTTTTATTCCCATTTTTATAAAGCGCAAGTATGTATATGTTCGTGCCACAAAAGTTATTTCATAAGTAGTTAATTTTAAACACAAACATGTATGTACACTGCCAATCAAAAGTGAGTGTATCCTGTTTTTGGTTTAATATTTGCAATGTTTTTAAGTTAAAATTTTTTGCTATTTTCGACGGGTTTTGCGGTTTCATGCATATAACAAGTGCAATTTGTGAAAAATAGCGCTAATTTTTTTTTATTTGTTTGCAAACGGTCATGCGCATTTTACTCTGCAAGAAATTCCCTTTTATTTGGTAAAAAGTACAAAAAGCCGTCAGCAATAAAAAATCATTAAAAATCAACCCGATTTTTTAGCCGCTTAAAACTTGATCTTGTTCCACTAGAATTAAAAAACCGATCTATCTGCGTACTCAAAATTTTTCTACAAATTCAGATTAAACAGGCCAAAATTTTGACGAGAATTCGTTGAATTTTTCTATGTTCTGTGTAAAGTTTGAAACTTTGACTTATGTAGTTTTAATTAAAGCATGAACCACATTTTTATAAAAAGATAATAAAAAAAAATTTAATTGAAAACCATTGCAAATATTAAGCAAAAAACACCATGCACTCACTTTTGATTGCCAGTCTATGTATGCATGTACATATGTGTGTAAACTTTATGCCAAACTATCATTATTTTAAATTGTATTTGCATCTTCATAAAAGGAGAACAAGATAAAAAATTTAAAAAAAGTTACAAATTAATGAAAATTATGTGAAGATTTACCATATTTTCGTTTATTTGCTCGCAAAGAACATCACATTTCATGTTGCTCAACATTGTATTATGTTATCAACATTAAATTCAACAGAATTTCTACATTCCGACTTGAACTTTTCTAACGCTGTTAATTTTTCGTCCGCGAATAGTTTCCACCCTAACAGCAACAACATTGACTTTCGTTAGTTGGCATGAAGCATGATACAAAAATATAAGGTAGTTTCATTTAAAGACATTCGTTGTTGTTGCCGACCACTTGACTTTTAATAAGTTTATGACATTTCATTAAAACCATGCTACCAGATTCACTAGCAGAAAATATTTGTTTCTTGAAAAAGTAAAAAAAAATTTTAAGTTAGTGAAGTTGGATGAAAACATTAAAAAGTCTTGCGCGTTTTCAAACTGAAGGAATTTGATACACCTGTGCAAACGTTCGAAAATAAAGTTTTTTGGATAGAGGATAGAGTACGTAATACGATTTAATGCAGTTTGATGACAAATTGCTGACACAAAATACTACTAGACACAAAAAAGAAGCTGTGCACTGTAATTCTTAACCAAATTTACGTGATTTGCTTTTGATGTTACATATATTCGTTTCAATAATTTCAAATGGGGCTCTTTGGGGAATTTATTTTTAGCAAAAAATTAAAGAACAGTAGTTTTGTTTACTTGTCGGGCAATATTTTTTCGGATGGATATATACTGTCCTTTCTTTGCTATTTAAAGTCAAAGAGTAAGCTCCTTCAATAGGGATTTCCAGCAGAAATGATCAACGTCTGGCTATAAAGAGGAGGGATGCTTAAATAATTAAAATACTATAGGTCTGACCTTTAATAAGATAAGAATTACGTAAGTATCTGAGATTCAAATGTTTTTAAAAAACGGGGTGCTTTTTTAAAAAATAACAGTGTTCTTATCCGATCCCGCTGACAGCCACGACTTTGAAAACAGAATTTTGTTCAAAATTTTGATACCAGGAAAACAATAATTTATTTTCCAATCCACCTATAGGCACGGATTGTTCAAACCAGTCGCAGAAGAAAGTATTAAAAATGAACTACAAAAACTAAAATCGAAAAACGCTGATGAAGTTACAGATTCCCCAAATTCTGAAACAGCCAAAGGAATAACAATGGAGAACTATTTTTAAAAAGCTTTAGAAAAACCTTACACATCTGGTTTGGCTTTGTAAGCGCTGTGTAAACAACGATCTCGCCATTATGCTAGATTCTAATTGTTTCTTAAAAATACTTGACATCCGCATTCGCGGTTGTTAGCCTTTAGATATTCGCTTACGCATTCGCATCCGCGGATGTCTAAAATTCCACATTCGCAACATCCCTAATTTGTACAATGATTTTGGGTTATCGTGTTCAAACCCGTGACCCGAATCAAAAAATTTTAACATATACGTCTAGCCAAAGGACTAAGCTTTAAGTTAAAACAAAGTTCTCGGTTTAAAATATGCACATTTTTTTGTAAATTTGGAGGTCAATTTTGCCCAAATATACTGTGGATGGCGTAACCAGAGTTGGACTGATGAGGTTATTTTCACTAGCGCGGCCGAAGGCTACCAAAATGGAAAAGAGTACCCATTGCTGATGGCCTAACACGAGTTTAATTTTTCTTTGCGAAAATGCTAAATTTACCCCATTTTGAAATGGGCCCCGAGTGTCTGTAGAAGGGGCAGGGAGGCGTAGGGTGAATTATCTTAAAGTTTATACTGTTCTCTTTCTAGTAAGTTTTTGGTGACACGCACCTTCCGTTTCCGCTCCCCACCAAAAAATCATTTTACAAATAACCGAACATTTCAAACGCACAAAATTAAACCCTATGATGTATTGTTTCAGTGATATCAATGTGGCAAGGTAGCTCATAATTTTGTTCAATTTACGAAACTTCAAAAACTTATTTTTTGTCAAAAATTTTGAAATGAAACTACCTTCTTTTTGTATCATGGCATGAAGTAACAACCCACACACAGCAACATACTTGCTATGAAAATTCGTACGAATACCTCTATTGCATATGAATGTTACAATGTTAAGAGCCACTAGAGACAGTATGGAAAATGTTCGCGCTCAAATTTGTACATTTAAGAGGTGCGCATGCGTACTAACATATACTTATTCATAGGTGAATGCAACCGAAAATGCACTGAACTATAAGACAGCCAGTGGGTACCGGTTACTTTGCCTAAATTGCAGCAATAAACAAAAAGCCAACAGGAAAAAAAAAACAAAATCAAAACAAAAGTAAGAAATCCGACACATACGAAAAATTAACCAACAACGACTACGTCACATCAACCGGCTTCTTGCAACATCATTACCGCAAAACGTAACCGACAGCTGATATGCCAGTTGCGAATGAAAGCAAAACAAAGTTGCAACAAGCAGTAACACCACTGGGACAAAAAGCATTTACAGACGGTAGCGTTAATCCGGATTAACGGCGCAGTTGATCTGATCAAAATTGTACCTTGACAGACGGTAGTAATGCGGATTTACGAGCCGCGAGGTCGTAGGTTCGAGTCCCACGGCCAGTTGAGTATTCATTTAACTTTTTTTTATTCATTCAATTATGTATAACTTCTATATTTTTTAATGTTGTCTTTAATTAGGCTTTTTAGTAGACAAAATTATCTCCTAAAAATTTAAACTAACTAATAATAAAATGAAAAATGTGAAAAAAATAAAAAAAAACAAAAAATAAAGAAAATCAAATATATTAATCAAATAAAATTTAAAAGAATTTAAAAACTAATAAAAACAAAATTTTTTTTGGCAACCGCTCCAACCGAGGATTGAACCTAGGACCTGCAGGCTTGTAGTGTGCAGCTCTTACCACTCGGCTACCGCGTATTTGTTTGCTCAGGGAGCGTAGAACACAAAGAAAATGCAAAACTACCATGGACATATACCTTTTCATCGGTAATGCAGTCACCGTATTAATTCAAATAAGTTCTTGTTCAATTTGAATTGGATTCCTATCTGAATTAGTGTGATGACTGCATTACCGATGAAAAGGTTTACGTCCACGCTAGATTTTCATATTCTCTGTATTTTATGCTGTCTGAGTTTTGGTCAGTGTTGTCATCAAAAATTCCATTGATCCGAGTTAAGTTTAGGAATCAACTCTAGGACTTAATCCGGATCAACTGCAGTTAATTCCCGAGATAATTCCGAATTAATGAGTTTATCCGGATCAACGCTGCCGTCTACCTATGCCTTTACAAACGGCAGCGTTGATCCCGATGAAATCGTTAATTCCTAATTACTGCCCGTTAATCCGGATCAACGATGCCATCCATTTATGCTTTAATCCTCAAACTTAATGCGTAACACTGACCATGAACTCAATGAACGTGGAAGATCATGCAAAACTAGCATTAACATCTGCCTCGTCGTCGGTTATGCTAATTTAGATAGGAATCCAATAAAAGGCAGTTTGTTAAAAATTTATTGTTTTTATTTTACTTGATTAATACATATTTTATTGTTTTATTTTTTATTTTATATTTCTATGGCTTTATTCATATAAAATAAAGTAGCTTTATAAAGTGACATTTTCATATAAATTTTTGAAGCACTTAAAATCTTCTTTATTTACTATGAATTTGGGTGTTTTAAAGTTTAATTTAATTAAAAAACTCCACAACCACTATAATTACATTAAAGCCATAAAATTAATAAAAAAAAAAATTAAATTATAGTTAGTCTGGCCGTGGGGCTCGAACCCACGACCTCGCGGCAAGTTAAGCTGCATTACTGTCGCCTATCAGGGTACAATTTTGATCATATCGCCTGCACCGTTAGTCCGCATCAACGTTACCGTCTGTCTACGGTATAACATAGTGGCAATAACAACTAAAGCAGTTGACTGCTCTGTACGTTCGTATGTGTATGTGTTTGTGGGCGCATGCAATCGCCATATCTGCTACTGTGCTAATTTTTGCTCCTTACTCGCGTGGAATTTCGACGTCTCACTGGTGTTTTCCTTCACTACACAGTGGGAGTATTTGATTGATGCTGCTGCATCCCTATTATAGATCCCTAACCCTGAAAACCTAATATACTTTCAGCTTTCCTAACAACTGTTAAGAGTATTTTGGGTGACCGAATTCCTAAAAATAAAGGGTTCGCCTCTGGATGAATTGAAACTTCTAAGGCGTCGCCTTCCCAACGTCCCAACGCGTCGTATAATCACATATAATGTGAATAGAAATCATTTCGTCTTCAAGACAAAGTCTTCATCCCGCCTCCGTGGCCAGGCCATTCCGATGCATTTGAAGACGGAAATAGTTATCAACAGTCTGATCAATTCAAGAGATTTATGTCCGTCCTAGCGAAAGGTTAGACAAAGAGCCTTTTCTATCTAATTCTCTCTGCCGCTCTCCAGTACTTACTTCGTTTTGACTTTCCGCACTCAGTAGTTTTAGGTTTCTCGCTAGCTCGTTCGAACTCGATTACTTCGAAACCGCATTGATCTGGCAACCAACAAACTGCTACGTTTTCTTGCTGGCAAGAGTTGATGGCTGCTGTCTAAAAATATAACTACAAATGCGCCTTTTCAAGGTCTAATTTGGTACAGGTCTAGATTATTAGCACCTCGGCCCGAATGATTTTGGGCCGTACCAATGTACTTATATGGGATCAGGGTAAGGGAATCTAATTTCCCAGAGCTCTCTAAGATTTTGACCTTGTACATTAGGGCGGGTCGAAAATCGAATTTTATCCAAATCCCTTGGTAATAGTTAAAATATATTGTATCTTGAAGTCATCAGCAAGCCTGAAAAATATTAGTATTTTATTTTAATTGTAAGAGCCCGCGCATCGACCGCCAATTGACCCACAGCACACTTGTCGAATAAGACCAATTCTTGTTAAAAATTCTGGGTTCAGCAAAAAGGTTTGGTGCATATTGTTAGATAATGAGTCCGTTAACGCAAAAGATAAAGTCAAATATCATTACTCGCAGCCCTTTAGCTTATCGTCAATCTCAAAGTTATCTTTTTTCAATAAGTTTTTAATTGTTCTCTTTATAATTGCACTGGCCTATAATCAAAAGATGTAAAGAACAGCATTAATATTGCTGGCGTGCATTTAGGTCGCTGGTTCTGAATATTCTAATAATTTTTTAATATTAGCTATAGTTTGCGAATTTTTGTAAATTTAGGAACAATTTCGGTAGTTCTAATAGAAAATCCATTATTTTGCATCATCGTGGAAAAATTTTGTTTATGCAAGTGATTATGGGAACACTGAATAGGCATAACTTCTAGAAACACTCATTAGTTTACTTATGTTTATGCATACAATAAAAAATTGCAAATATAGGAAAATTAAACAAAAAATTGTTCAAAATTTTTTTTATTTAAAATAATTTATTTATAATCTGAACGATTTTCATCATATTATTATCATAAATCTGTAACAGTAGGTCTCGCCTTCAATGGGGTAATTACTACGTACCGATCGAGCAACATTTACCAAAGTTATATCGAAAAACTTAAGTGGATCTCCAGTTTTTTTCTAAAAAAAATCTCAAATTGTATAAACACGTTTAGATAAAAGAGCCGGATTACAGAAAAGTGTTCCAGGGAGAGACTTTTTTCATTCGAGCTTAATGCAAAGCACTATCGTCCAATTGAAAAGTCCTCAAAAGGATTTCCCAGGATATGTTAGAGACTTTTTACATAATGCAATTAACTAAAATATTTATGTATATCTAAACACTTATTGCACGTCTCCTACTTTCATGTAACGGCAAATTTAGAAACCGCGAAAAATGTGATTGTTCGTTTACTAATAAACCACACCAATTTTCAAGACGGCATAAATGGACTTAAAATGGGCGTTTCTCACAGTAATTGTATTATGTTAATGTATGCAAATAATTATGTGCTTGAAACTACTATTAACGTATCAAAAGATTCCTAATCTTTGACAATACATGTTTGATTTCAGTCACCAGGATCTTGAAAACTGACCAACTCGGCGTGACCAAGTCCATGGTCCTTTTAATATTACATAAACATCCGAAAACATTAAAACGTTTGCAAATAAATATCGTCTCACCTTTTTGTATTTTTCACTTGGTTGCTGAAGTAATGAAGAATTGAAAATTCATGAGAGAAAATTATAGTTTTTGTAAGTTTTATCTTAATATCTTAAAAACTTGAAGACTTATTGAAAAATGATAAATGAACGTGAGGTACTAAATTTAATAACGCTTAATTTAATATACCGTCCTGCTTATAACAATTAACGCATTACATAGATATTACCAGCCGAAGTTTCATTTTCAAAATTCGTACACTTTGGTTCAATTGCGCGGGCTAAAGATAAGTATTAAATTAATCTTTCGTGGCCAATAACAATTGGCTAAGACCTAAGACATTATAATATTACTATTACAATACGGTCAAATACCTTTTATTTCCCCCCATACAAAATCGACCCAGCCTATTGTACATATTACAGCATGAAGTTAGAAAATACATACCTCTATGTTGCTGGTCCTTATGGAGAGTACCGCCACATACATATTTACATTTACAACTATTTCGAAGGTGCATCTGATTTAACAAAAATATGGACTGGAGTTCATCCCCAACCTTTGCAGTTAAATCTTTGTGTGACAGGTATAATACTCAGAACTGCACTTATAATGTAGTATTTACTGAGGAATTTTCCTGTAATAGTACCCCATTTTTGCAGTTTGGCTAAGAACTCGTCAATCAAGGGAGACAAGGGAGTGCGGGAAAAATAAATCTTCCCGTGGGTAGCCTCTTGTGGTCGTAAAATATATCTATGACTCTTTGGAACAACTCCATCGAAACAGGTACAAAGGCAGTATTATCAAAAGAGAGCAACTTCCTTAAACTTAAGCGCCCTTTCGATATCACTTACCAAATACTGTAGTGCCGAACCCGTTGAATTCTCATGGGCAAATAAAATCTTGACAAATAAATCTCAGTTTGTTGCAAATGTTTAGGTCCAAAGGTCTTTAGACGATCTTAGGAATCTTACATATAATAAAATTGTAACAGGTCGATGTCTGTACATTATAGATATTAAAGAAATATTAATGCGGGCGGTCTTTATTAGAGCACCAGAAGCCAAATCAACCATTTTTAGAATTTTTGTCTGTCTGTCTGTCTGTATGTTCGTTCGCGCATCACTCGAAAACGAATGCATGGATTTGAATGCAGTTTTCACCGATGTATTGCTAGAGGTCTAACTTAAAATATAGGAAGAAAAAAATTAGAGAGTTGCCACCTGTTTGAAAATTAGAGTTTAAGTAAATTGATAAGAAAAAATGAATATTGCAATATGGGCGTCAAAAGAAAGAGGCTGAAGAAGGCTTACATCCAAAAATATTTTTTTAGAGTTGCCACCTGTTTGAAAATTTACATTTAATTTAATTTATAAGATAAATTGAATATTGCAATATGGGTATCAAACTGAAGGGGTTTAGGAAATTTTATTGCCGAAAATATTTTTAGGGCGGGCTGCCACCTGTTTGAAAAATTTTATTGTAATTAATTGATAAAATAAATGAAATCTATATCTACATCTATACATATAATAAAATTCAGGTCGATGTCTGTTCCTTATAGATATTAAAGAAAAATTAATATGGTGGGTTTTTATTAAAGCCACAGAAGCCAAATAAACAATTTTTAGAATCTTTGAATCTCTGCCTGTCTGTATATTTGTACGCGGATCAGTCGAAAACATGGAATTGAATGCAGTTTTCACCGATGTATCGCTAGAGATCTAGCTTCCAATATAGAAGAAAAAATTAGAGAGTTGCCACCTGTGTTTAAAATTTCAGTTTAGGTCAATTGATACGGTAAAGTGAATACTGCAATATGGCTGTCAAAAGAAAGAAATTTACAAAGGCTTACAGCTGAAAATATTTTTGTGGAAGGTTGCCACCTATTGGAAAACTTTAATTTAATTTAATTGATAGCATAAATTAAATATTGCAATATTGGCATCAAACTAAAGAGGCTAGGAAATTTTAATGATGATTTGGGGATTTGCCAACTGATTGAAAAATTGTATTCATTAAAATTTGTAAAATAAATGAAATATTGCAATACGAATATTAAACTAAAGAGGATTAGGAAGCTTACTTTTGAAAATATGCTCGAAGCGGGTTGCCACTTATTTGAAAACTTTAATTCAGTTAAATTTATAATATAAACTAAGTGTTGCCATATGGGTATCAAACGAGAGTATTTGAGAATAATAAAATTGCAACAGGCCGATATCTGTACATAATAGATGTTAAAGAAAAATTAATAGGGGGTTTATTAGATCAACAGAAGCCAAATATAAAATTTTGGTATGTTTGTCTGTATGTTTGTAAGCGCATCACGCAAAAGCTAATGTATGGAGTTAAATTCAGTTTTCACCGATGTACATATTGCTAGAGCCCTAATTGAAAATATAGAATCCATTTTTTTTGTTTTAGTTTATCTTCGATCATTATTCCTAGGTATTTGAACGTATTAACTTTTTCCAGTGCGTCGTTGTTTATATTTAGAGTTTGCAACGGACCGTTCTCAAAATTTCGCTTTGATATAACCACAAACTTCATTTTTTTTTTTGTGTGGAAGGTTTTTCGCTAAAAAAATTAAAACTTTTCGTTGTTGCTACCAAAAAATTAAGAAATCTGAGACGTCACGTTTTACAATTTCATACAGTTCTCTTTACAATGTATTTCACTAAACTACTAAACGGCTGCATCGACTTGGTTCATATTTGGCAACACCTTGAAAACAAATATTCTGACCAAAAATTTACTCGGTA
>NW_023458560.1:41157394-41165013 GCF_013731165.1 Rhagoletis pomonella
GAATGAAAGCAAAACAAAGTTGCAACAAGCAGTAACACCACTGGGACTAAAAGCATTTACAGACGGTAGCGTTAATCCGGATTAACGGCGCAGTTGATTTGATCAAAATTGTACCTTGACAGACGGTAGTAATGCGGTTTTACGAGCCGCGAGGTCGTAGGTTCGAGTCCCACGGCCAGTTTAGCATTCATTTAACTTTTTTACTCATTCAATTATGTATAACTTCTATATTTTTTTAATGTTGTCTTTAATTAGGTGTCTCTGACTTTTTAAGTAAAATTAACCGCTAAAAATTTAAACTAACTAATAATAAAATGAAAAATGTGAAAAAAAATAAAAAAAAAAAAAAAAATTAAATAAAATAAAAAATATTAATCAAATAAAATTTTAAAGAATTTAAAAACTAATAAAAACTAAATTTTTGCAGCTCTTACCACTCGGCTACCGCGTATTTGTTTGCTCAGGGAGCGTAGAACACAAAGAAAATGCAAAACTACCATGGACATATACCTTTTCATCGGAAATGCAGTCTCCGTATTAATTCAAATAAGTTCTTATTCAATTTAAATTGGATTCCTATATGAATTAGTGTGGTGACTACATTACCGATGAAAAGGTTTACGTTCATGCTAGATTTTCATATTTTCTGTATTTTATGCTGTCTGAGTTTTGGTCAGTGTTGTCATCAAAAATTCCCTTTATCCGAGTTAAATTTGGGAATCAACTCTTAACTTACAACAACTTAACAACTTAATCCGGATCAACTGCAATTAATTCCCGAGATAATTCCGAATTAATGAGTTGATCCGATGCCATCTTTTTATGCTTTAATCCTCAAAATGAATGCGGAACACTAACCTTGAACTCAATGAACGTGGAAGATCACGCAAAACTAGCATGGAAATCCGCCTCGTCGTCGGTAATGCTAATTTAGATAGGAATCCAATAAAAGGCAGTTTGTTAAAAATTTATTATTTTTATTTTACTTGATTAATACATATTTTATTTTTTTATTTTTTTATTTTAAATTTTTATGGCTTTATTCATATAAAATAAAGTAGCTTTATAAAGTGACATTTTCATATAAATTTTTGAAACACTTAAAAACTTCTTTATTTACTATGAATTTGGGTGTTTTAAAGTTTAATTTAATTAAAAAACTCCCCAACCACTATAATTACATTAAAGCCATAAAATTAATAAAAAAAAAAAATAAATGAAAGTTAGTCTGGCCGTGGGGCTCGAACCGACGACCTCGCGGCAAGTTAATCTGCATTACTGTCGCCTATCAGGGTACAATTTTGATCATATCGCCTGCACCGTTAGTCCGCATCAACGTTACCGTCTGTCTACGGTATAACATAGTGGCAATAACAACTAAAGCAGTTGACTGCTCTGAACGTTCGTGTGTGTATGTATTTGTGGGCGCATGCAATCGCCATATCTGCTACTGTGCTAATTTTTGCTGCTTACTCGCGTGGAATTTCGACGTCTCACTGGTGTTTTACTTCACTACACAGTGGGAGTATTTGATTGATGCTGCTGTATTACATTATTTGAAGAAGAGCTTTTGTATCCCCAGTATAGGTCCCTAACCCTGACAACTTAATATACTTTCAGCTTTCCCAACAAATGCTAAGAGTATTTTGGGAGGCCGAATTCCCAAGAATAAAGAGTTCGACTATGAATGAATTGAAACTTCACACATAATGTGAATAAGAAATCATTTCGTCTTCATTCCGCCTCCGTGGCCAGGCCATTCCGATGCATTTGAAGACGGAAATGGTTATCAACAGTCTGATCAATTCAAGAGATTTATGTCCGTCCTAGCGAAAGGTTAGACAAAGAGCCTTTCCTATCTAATTCTCTCCGCCGCTCTCCAGTACTTACTTCGTTTTGACTTTCCGCACTCAGTAGTTTTAGGTTTCGAAGAATACTAGCTAAATCCGATGAATGGTTCCGGCCCCTCGCTAGCTCGTTCGAACTCGATTACTTCGAAACCGCATTGATCTGGCAACCAACAAACTGCTACGTTTTCTCGCTGGCAAGAGTTGTTGGCTGCTGTCTAAAAAGATAACCACAAATGCGCCTTTTCAAGGTCTAATTTGGTACAGAGTGCGGGAAAAATAAATCTTCCCGTGGGTAGCCTCTTATGGTCGTAAAATATATCTATGACTCTTTGGAATAACTCCATCGAAACAGGTACAAAGGCAGCAGTGTTGCCAGAACTTTTTGGGCCGACCGGCTAGATTGGCAAAAAAAAGCGGCTAAAAACGGCTAAAATGTTTTAGTGAAATTTCACATAGACTCTGGCAAAAAACGGCTAAAATATTTTAGTGAAAATTCACATGTTTTATTTAAATAAATCGCAAGAAACGATTATTATTAATTTATATCGAGTGTATATTCCTCATCATCAAATGAATCACTATTGTATATATCACCTGAATTCATTAATTTTAAGAGATCGTCATCTACAGTAAAATTATGGCAGCATTTTTCTTCACGTTTTAAACCATATCTTATATATAAAATAGCGTTTAACGTTTTAACGCACATTGGATTTCTTTGCTTAGTTTTTATTATATTCATTGAACTAAATATTCGCTCTACTTCTGCATTACTTATAGGCAAAACAAGAAAACTAAAAACTAGGTTGCAAAGGTCAGCGAAAGGGTTTTCTCCTAGGGCATTTCGAAATTGATAAACTTCGGCCCAAAATTTTACAGTTGAGTCTAAATTACTCCAGGTATGTAACGTTAACCGTTGCCATTGCATCTCTATGGATGTTATTTCGTCGGTATTATATTTGTGTTTTTGTTGTTGTAGTTGAACAAATACTTTTGGTTTAATTACTCTTAATGCATTTCCAACCGAAAAAATTCAATTTTTTTTAGTGTGGCAATATTTGTAGGGAGGCGTTGGCGTAATTCCTTTATTAAAGTGGTAATAAAATAGCGACCATTTTCTCGAATTATTTTATCGGCTTCGTGGTCAAAAGCGTTTGTGCTTACTTTTGTTTTTAAATACTCTTCAAAACTGTGATAAAACTGAGGAAATGGAGCAAGGTATGGTTCCAACGGGGAGCATATAGGATCAAATGTGTCCGCGCTAATAACCACTAGGGAGCATAGATGCGAAAGTAAAACATTGAGTTCATTAAAAATCTTCATTGGGTCTGCATTATTGCTTTCGTACAACTTGTTTACGTTTTGCACCTGAAAATTAGGCAAATAGTAAAATCGGCTAACTTTTTTTTACAAACCGGCTAACAAATCGGCTGCCGGCTAGATCGAATTTTCTCCGGCTAGTTGCTATCAAAACCGGCTAAATCTAGCCGGAAAACGGCTAAAATGGCAACGCTGAAAGGCAGTATTATCAAAAGAGAGCAACTTCCTTAAACTTAAGCGCCCTTTCGATCTCACTTACCAAATACTGTAGTGCCGAACCCGTTGATTTCTCATGGGCAAATAAAATCTTGACAAATAAATCTCAGTTTGTTCCAAATGTTTAGGTCCAAAGGTCTTTAGACGATCTTAGGAATGAACAATAAAACTAATAGATCTGTATAATTTAGTTGAGTGAGGATCTTCGTTGTTCGATTAAGGAATAGATATGGTGGATACCTTCCTGCAAGTGCACGGTATGCATGCCCCAGTATAACTGGCCCTAAACTTGCAGACCAAGAGATCGATGCTATCATCAATGCTTGTCTGAAAGGGTGTCGGAAAGATACCATCACCGGCAACAACAAAAGATCTTTACCGTTCATCATACCACGTCGGAGCAAAGTCCGCTATGACTTATCGCTCTATGTTCAGGTGAGACCGCACCGGAACTTGTACCAAGGAGAGACCTGCGAAAGCCACTTGCAGCATGTGTATCAGAGTCTCATGGTTGCTATTGATAGAGGTGCCATTGGAAAGCTCCTTAAATAGAATTTTTTGAAAACGGACGGACTCGAGCGGAGTCTATTTTAACAAGGAAGTGATTAACTCCACAGAAAATGTGTGCCAATAGGTGGCGCAGGAGTCGAGATATTTGGAAACTTTTATTTATTGTCCGATTTCTTTCATATTTAGAAAGTATATTACTTACGTTAAAAGGAATAACTCCACAAAAAGTTTTGACTTTTTTAAATTTCTCAGTTCTCTTTTTATTAAAAACCATTTTTTTTTAAATATATTTTTTAATTACTTGTTTCCTTTTTATTTTGGTAATATGTAAAATATACTCCTTTGCTTTTAGGAGTTTTTTTTGTTAAGAACTTTAAAAAATTTCTCTGGCTTTTTCGGTACTAATTAGGAATATTTTATAACTCTGCTTTTCTGGATTTTTTCGTGGGTTACTTTTTGAGAGTGTTTGGCGTTTTTCGGCATTTGTTGAGATTTTTCGAGACTTGTGCGGGGGTAGAATATACAATTTTCCTGTCTGTCCGAAATGCCATCTTCCTACTGTTCTTTTCTTTCGCTAATCAAGCGACATAACCAAAGGTCAGTCGATTATTTTTTTTCGCAAATTTTTACATAAATAGCCCACTGTATAAACAGCAATTACTTTTCATTGCTACTCTTAGCCATTGTGGGTGGCAAAGGACCATTCAGCGCTAGGCAACAGCTCAGGTGCAATGGTAGTGAGTCGTCATTGCTGTTACTTTCAATTACAGGCTTATGTACGTATGAATGTGTATATAAATACATAGACAAACACACATATATCTCCATACAAACGTATCGTTTATTTTCAATTGCCCATTAACCACGCTCATCCCGTTTAATAGTTGGCTAGTCTATGATCTCAGCATCCCATTTACGGTAGCGTTTCTTTGTTTGATTTTAGATTGCAAAGCAAACTTCGTGATTTTTTGTAAGCTTCATCACCAACGGTACATTAAAGTTTTCGCCCACCTTTTCCCCTTAATTTTTGAGGAAGCGCTGCATATCAAGGCGATTAGGTAAGTTCAAGTCGGCTAGCGTAACTAAAAAGACAATTGCCAAAAATTGAATGTGCTTTGGGGCAATTCCTAACGGTACTCAATGGTACAATTTTAATTACTTCTATAAACTCAATTATTTAAGAGGCATATAAAACATATTAAATAATATTTAGCGGTAAAAACGGCGCTCTTACTAGACACTAGCTCCGCCAGCAGAAGCAAACGAAGATATGGACTAAAATTGAATGGGCTATAAAAGTCTGTAACCCAGTTTTTTTTATAGATATTCGACTTAAAAATTTTGAAATTTTGATGTCCATTATTTTGAAAGTTGTCGATTGTTAATAAATCTTGTACAAAATTTGCGCCTTTCTGATCTACTTGGTTTTTGTTGTAGCATAAACTATATTTAAAAAAAAAACATTAATTTAAAAAAATAGTGTGCTTAATTATTCGGCCACTACTGTACATATACATGTATATCTTATTAATAAAAACATTTTTTATTTATTATCTCCTTTTAACAAAAAAGCATTCTCATGCTGAATGTAACAGGTACAGGGTAAAACTAATTCTATATAACATAACTCTTAAACTTATCAATTTAAGGTGTTACGAATTGCGTTAGTTACGTTCTTATGAAATGTCAGCAGTGCTGCTCACTTGCACTGGGATATCTGTCAAAAACGCTGCAACTAACTTTACTTTCGATCACTTTCACTTCACTTTCACTTTAATCCCATTTTAAGCTAGTTTAAAAAGTTAAATTAAATCAAGTTAGGGAACTTCCTATTCTTCTTAAACGGAATCGCTATATCTATAATTTACTTTATACCTTTTTAGTTCTTGTTGTAATAAAAGCACGTTTTTAGTTTTTTTTTAATTATAATTTTATTTTATTTTGAAATCAAAAAATATTTAGAGGTCGCTCAAAGCGCTCAAAGTTTTCCATGTATTTTATATGGAAAAAAAAAACAAATTTTCGTAGAAATGCCATAGAATTCTTGAAAATCAATATTTTTCGATCGGAAAACTCTGGTTCTCTTCAGGAGACTTTCAATAGTGAGACCCATAACATCCATGTTTCAAGCATCGATGTTTTGCTGAGGTCAATATCGATGTTGGTGAAACATCGGTTTTTTAATGATTTTTTTTTTAAGAAAATGCGAGCTTGCGCTCAGGTTCAGGTTTTGTGCTGATGGATGTGAGCTAAAACTCGACTTTGTATGCATTAAACTTTTTACTACGCATAACACCCCGTATATTAACGATGTCGCAGGCCTAATACCCAATTGTTTATTTAACCGTATCTTAATACTAACGATTTTTTATTGCCCCCCCCATTGCATTTTTCGGTGTTTTTGGCGGACTATGAAAAATGGTTAAATGAACAATTGGGTATTATTATTATGGGAATCTCCTGCATAGAAACAGACCCAAAAATATTGATTTTTAAGAATTATAAACCATTTTTACGAAAAGTTGTTTTTTTCATATAAAATACATGAAAAACTTTGAGAACTTTGAGCGCCCTCTAAATATTTTATGATCTCAAAATAGGGGTATATTTTTTCCGGTACAGAAAAATCCTAGAGCATGAGAGCATAAAAATTCCGAAATTACTTTTTCACATGCATTTTTGGACCACCCTAATATACATACGTCACGAGGCGATGAAAAGAATGGTGGAGTATCGAAAAACAATTGCCAATTTTTTTTAATAGAACTCATGAAATCGACTTCATTTATCTTCATGTATCTTCATTTATGTATATTGTAACTATCAATATCTTATAAAGAGAGGTGTTAATTTTTTTTAATCTAATACTAATAAAGTTAGAAGGACGAAATTCGAGGATGTGGTAGTTAACATATTAGTCCTTGACATGTATTTTTTTTTCAAAAATAAGATGTATGTGTTTACATACATACGCTGCGATTAATAATAATAATAATAATAGATTGACGCTTATACATATGTTAGTGTTTGGCCGAGCTTCTCCTCCGACTTGTGGCGTGCGCCTTGATGTTTTCACATAAAGCGGGGGGACCTACAGTTTTACGCCGACTCCGAACGGCGATTGCATTTTTATGAGAAGCTGTTTTTCATGGCAGAAATACACTCGGAGGTTTGCCATTGCCTGCCGGGGGACGACCGCTGTTAAGAAAAAACCTTTTTTCAATATTTTTTTTTTTTATGTAGCTTTGACCTGGGCTTGAACCCAGGTGTTGTGGAGTGGAAGCGCGCACTGCTTACCACTACACCACAGCGGCCGACATTTGAATAAAATAAACATGCTTAGAAGATATCAACCAATACATTCCCTATACCAAACGAAAGAAAAAACCTGAATTTTTGATTAAGGAAAACAAAAACAAAATCATTCGAGCGGTTGTCGAGCATTTTGGTAATGAAAAAAATTCGCAAATTTTTTTAACAATGTTTTGACTTTAAATGCTCAATATTTTTTGAATTTATATAAAATTTGTACAAGATAATATTTGCATTGCTCCAAAGGACCTATATCCCGAAAATGAAAGCTATATCTGCAAATCATAAGTTGCTAGAGCACTTTAAAGGCTCAAAATTGACCCCCAAAATAAGCCAATATTTACCGTTGTTTCTAGGACCAACTCCGAATCGGTTACTTACAGAAATGTATCTGTTGATAGGTTTGGAATT
>NW_023458560.1:41165113-41176088 GCF_013731165.1 Rhagoletis pomonella
TTTCACATGCAAAATTTTTCGTTAAGCGACCGGAACTCAAACATAGCGAGCGAGAGGTGGCGAATCGATGACGGCTATTGTATTCGTTCTGTTACGTGAAGCAAAACTGGAATCGAGTTGACGATATCGCACAAACGATCAAACAATTTTTGATTTTTATGAAGCACGACAATCTCGACACGATATCGTTCAGATGAGTGTCGTCATACGTGATTCATGCCCTGGTTTTGATATTCGTAGATGGTTTTAGGCATAGGTTTAGTAGTCTATTTTGGTAAATTTAGGAATATATACAAATAGAAATGCTCAAACTATAAGCTCAAAAACAATAACTGATGCGGTGTTTCCAAGATATTTTAACGCCCTTGAGTCACAAGTATATGCAAATATATTTTATCAATCATACCGATAATGTCATGTATTAAAATAATTAAAAATGAAAATGAATAAAAAAATTAAATCAGAAAAATGAATAAAATTAAGTGAAATTAATGTTTAATTTCTAACCTAACCTACATTTGTATGTATTTAACTGAATCGCTTAATAATAGCTTTACATATAAAAAGATTATCCTAATTTTCGAGCTTAACTCCCTAATCTGTTATTAGAAAAAGAGATTAGCCATGCTAAATTATAATTAAAAATATCTCAGATTAAACCGATAACTTTTAGGTGTCCAACTTAGTTTTATCGATTATACTTGCGAAGAAGAGGAGGAACGTCGAATATTAAAGTAAACAAAAATTGACGCTAGTAAGGAAAATAGGTTTGTAAAGGTATTTTTAATAAAATATTCAGTTATAAATATATTTAAATGGCCTAATATGTGCTGCAAAAAAAGTTCCACGGTGGCACAGAGAAGAAGTTTAACTTTTCCTCGAGTTGTGTGAATAACAAGCCCAACCAATTTGACAGCTACCGAGCCTTAATTGAGATTATATTTATATGTAAACGTACTTTTATGCTTTGCCGTTCGCATATGTATACACATCAAATTTCATGATTAGCTAGTACTCATGCCTTTTTATATATTATAATTATATTCTGACAGTATCCGTTGTTTCTGATTGGCGCAAAAAAATCTTGCCTAGTGACGAATTCGCCCCTTGATATGGTCGTTACTTAAAGCTATTTATATTCGAAATTGCATGAAAATTGGAAAACAGGAATCTATAAGCTTATCCAGGCAAAAAGCTACCTATGTACCGAATTTTAAGCAAATCGGACCATAAATACGATTTCTTCGAACAGATCGGTCCCTGGTCCACTTCTCGGACAAAATGGATCATATATGCTAAAAAGCTACCTACGTACCGAATTTTAAGCAAATCGGACCGTAAAAACGATTTTTTCGAATCGATCAGTCCCTTGTCCACTTCTCGGAAAAAATGGACCATACATCCTAATATATGCTAAAAAACTACTCACGTACCGAATTTTAAGCAAATCGGACCATAAATGCGATTTTTTGGAATAGATCGGTCCCTGGTCCATTTCTCGGAAAAAATTGATCACATATGCCAATACATGCTAAAAAGCTATCTGCGCACCGAATTTTAAGCAAATCGGACCGTAAATTGATTTTTTCGAATAGATCGGTCCCTGGACCACTTCCCGGAAAAAATGGGTCATATATGCTAATATATGCTAAAAAGCTACTTACGTACTAAATTTGAAGCAAATCGGACTATAATAAGATTTTTTCGATTAGACCGGTTCCTGGTCCACCTACCCGAAAAAAATAAAATTTTTTTTAGCCTAAAACATGGTGGTTACCGAAAGCTATTTGTATACAAAATTTCATGAAAATCTGACCAGCCGTTCGCGAGATTACCTGTTACAAAAAAAAGGGACTTCTCTTTATATAATTAATATAGAATAGATATAGATATGTAAAATATACTCCTTTGCTTTTAGGAGTTTTCTTGTTAAGAACTTTAAAAAAATTCTCTGGCTTTTTCGGTACTACTTAGAACTATTTTATAATTTTTCTGGATTTTTTCGTGGGTTACTTTTTGAGAGTGTATGGCGTTTTTCGGCATTTGTTGAGATTTTTCGAGACTTGTGCGGGGGTAGAATATACAATTTTCCTGTCTGTCCGAAATGCCATCTTCCTACTGTTCTTTTCTATCGCTAATCAAGGGACATAACCAAAGGTCAGTCGATTACTTTTTTTCGCAAATTTTTACATAAATATCTCACTGTATAAACAGCAATTACTCTTCATTGCTACTGTTAGCCATTGTGGGTGGAGGACCATTCAGCGCTAGGCAACTGCTCAGGTGCAATGGTAGTGAGTCGTCATTGCTGTTACTTTCAATTACAGGCTTATGTACGTATGAATGTGTATATAAATACATAGACAAACACACATATATCTCCATACACACGTATCGTTTATTTTCAATTGCCCATTAACCACGCTCATCCCGTTTAATAGTTGGCTAGTCTATGATCTCAGCATCCCATTTACGGTAGCGTTTCTTTGTTTGATTTTAGATTGCAAAGCAAACTTCGTGATTTTTTGTAAGCTTCATCACCAACGGTACATTAAAGTTTTCGCCCACCTTTTCCCCTTAATTTTTGAGGAAGCGCTGCATATCAAGGCGATTAGGTAAGTTCAAGTCGGCTACCGTAACTAAAAAGACAATTGCCAAAAATTGAATGTGCTTTGGGGCAATTCCTAACGGTACTCAATGGTACAATTTTAATTACTTCTATAAACTCAATTATTTAACAGGCATATAAAACATATTAAATAATATTTAGCGGTAAAAACGCGCTCTTACTAGACACTAGCTCCGCCAGCAGAAGCAAACGAAGATATGGACTAAAAATGAATGGGCTATAAAAGTCTGTAACCCAGTTTTTTTTTATAGATATTCGACTTAAAAATTTTGAAATTTTGATGTCCATTATTTGAAAGTTGTCGATTGTTAATAAATCTTGTACAAAATTTGCGCCTTTCTGATCTACTTGGTTTTGTTGTAGCATAAACTATATTAAAAAAAAAACATTAATTTAAAAAAATAGTGTGCTTAATTATACGGCCACTACTGTACATATACATGTATATCTTATTAATAAAAACATTTTTTATTTATTATCTCCTTTTAACAACAAAGCATTCTCATGTTGAATGTAACAGGTACAGGGTAAAACTGATTCTATATAACATAACTCTTAAATTTATAAATTTAAGGTGTTACGAATTGCGTTAGTTACGTTCTTATGAAATTTCAGCAGTGCTGCTCATTGCACTGGGATATCTGTCAAAAACGCTGCAACTAACATTACTTTCGATTTTATTTTGGCTATCACTACGGGCCGATCACTTTAATCCTATTTTAAGCTAGTTTAAAAAGTTAAATTAAATCAAGTTAGGGAACTTCCTATTCTTCTTAAACGGAATCGCTATATCTATAATTTACTTTATACTTTTTAGTTCTTGTTGTAATAAAAGCACGTTTTTAGTTTTTTTTAAATTATAATTTTATTTTATTTTGAAATCAAAAAAATATTTAGAGGTAGCTCAAAGCGCTCAAAGTTTTCCATGTATTTTATATGGGAAAAAAACAAATTTTCGTAGAAATGCCATAGAATTCTTGAAAATCAATACATCCATGTTTCAAGCATCGATGTTTTGCTGAGGTCAATATCTATGTTGGTGAAACATCGGTTTTTTTATGAATTTTTTTTATGAAAATGCGAGCTTGCGCTCAGGTTCAGGTTTTGTGCTGATGATGTGAGCTTAAACTCGACTTTGTATGCATTAAACTTTTTACTACGCATAACACCCCGTATATTAACGATGTCGCAGGCCTAATACCCAATTATTTATTTAACCGTATCTTAATACTAACGATTTTTTATTGGTCCCCTCATTGCATTTTTCGGGGTTTTTTGCGGACCTATAAATAATAGTTACTATGAAAAATGGTTAAATGAACAATTGGGTATTATTATTGGGAATCTCCTGCATAGAAACAGATCCAAAAATATTGATTTTTAAGAATTATATACCATTTTTACGAAAGGTTGTTTTTTTCATATAAAATACATGGAAAACTTTGAGAACTTTGAGCGCCCTCTAAATATTTTATGATCTCAAAATAGGGGTATATTTTTTCCGGTACAGAAGAATCCTAGAGCATTAGAGCATAAAAATTCTGAAATTACTTTTTCACATGCATTTTTGGACCACCCTGATATACATACGTCATGAAGCAATGAAAAGAATGGTGGAGTATCGAAAAACAATTGCCAATTTTTTTTTAATAGAACTCATGAAATCGACTTCATTTATCTTCATGTATCTTCATTTATGTATATTGTAACTATCAATATCTTATGAAGAGAGGTGTTAATTTTTATACCCGAGCGCACTTGTGCACAAGGGTATATTAATTTTGTTCACATAACGGTTGTTTGTAACAGCCAAAACGAATCGAGATAGATATAGACAAATGTATACATAAATGATCAGGATGAAAAAAGAAATCGATTAAGCCATGTCTGTCTGTCCGTCCGTCTGTCCGTCTGTCCGTCCGTCCGTGTACACGATAACTCGAGCAAAAATTGAGATATCTCAACGAAATTTGGTATGTAGGTTTCGCTTAATCCAAGGTAGGTTGGTATTGAAAATGGGCGAAATCGGACTTTAACCACGCCCACTTCCCATATAACCGTAATTTCCAGAAATACGAAAACTGCGATATTTTAGTAACTACTGAAGATAATTCACTCAAAATTGATATTTACAACAATTTTTAGACAAAAAATAAGAATATTATAAATTTTTGGAAAATGGGCGTAGCCACGCCCACTTATAGTTACATGCGTATATCTTGGTAACCGCTGGACCAATTTCTTCCAAACTTGGCACAGTTGTTGGCCTTGGTAGAGCATAAAAAACCGCAGAACTACAGGGGGCTCTTCTGCATCCTATACATACTTGCTTTTACAAAGGAACAAAAATTACATTACATACATACATACGTATGTACATACATAGGTATGTACATATACAGCTTGAAAAGAGTTGATTGAAAGTACGTACATCGAACGAGTCATACGTACTTTTCTGCTTAATGTTCAACTCATTGACATGTACATTTTTTTCGAACCAAATCTTGGTTGCGTATATTTTAAACAAGCTTGCCTATCGAACAGCTTTTCATGAAACATATACTTGCTTCGCTTGTATTGCCACAGTGGAGTACAACTCATTCGTATGAGTTGCCTTGCATCGAGTTGGCTCGAAACTCGAAATTGTTACTCGAAGCATATCACTGGTATACACATCAAATTTCATGAGTACCTAGTACTCACGCCTTTTTTTATAGCAATTATCTAACAAAAAAAAATATACTTATGTTTGTACATACATACATAGTACATAAGTCTAATTTTCAAACTTCATAGAAAAATTCAACAAAATTTTACAAAAACAACACATTTTAAAGGGCTAAGAATTCCTGTTGATTTATGATAAGTTTTTTTGCTGACTGTGATACGCTTTTTCTTCCATACAAAGTATGTTCCACAATTATTTTTTTATGAAAGAAAATAATAACTTCATCGACAAAAAAGTGATCAAAAATAAACGCGAAATCTTAGCCACGTGAAGCTTGCACTTTACTCAGCTGGAATTTAATGGGCTATAAAACTGCGTACTTAGGACTTTTCTAAAAATTCTGAATAAAAAGTTTGTTGCTGTTGTAAAATTTTTTTGAATTTTTCTAATTTTACTACAAAGATTGAAATTTAGATTTATATGGTTTTAGTTAGATAATGAGCTACATTTTTTATAAAAAAAAACAATAATAAACATTAAACGAAAAAAAGAAAAATAGGCAAAACTGGTCAAACTGTCTTGTGCCTATTAGTTTTCACATTAATGTATGTGAACAAGAGAAGAGCACAAACACGCCCTACCTCCGGGATGCATTCTGAAATTTAAAGTCTTCATGACTGGCTGTTCTGTCGTGATGAGCTACGAGCGCAGGTCTACTCTACTGTTCGCAGTGCTTACTCTCTTTATATTTATCTACATACATATATCTATCTTGACTCTTTAGCTTTTCATTAAGTGATATAAGTACTCAGAAAAAACACACATCGTTTTTTCAGATGTTCCTCACACACACACTTGCAATGCTTACCTGCTTCTGCTTGGCAACCGGGCTGCACATAACCGAAATTCGGGTAAAAGTCCACATGTCCCATTGGTTGCATCATGCCACGTCCCATTACATCTGTGTGTATGACATCGACAAAATCTGCATCATCTTTACTCAATTTGCGATCATTGCCAACTGTGATAAAAAAGGTTTCGCAGGATCCAGTCCTTAAAGGGAACAAATCGTCGCCATAGATACTTAACAAACATTTTTATGTTTTTTTACGCCACCACAAACAACTCACCAGTTATGCGCGTCAGCTTCTTTTGCACATAGTTCGCGGTTTGACCAGCCACTTGCGCACCCAAGCTAAACCCAATGACATGTATGTAACCGTGTATTAGTATTTTAACTGGTCGATGTATGGGGAAATCCGTTTGCTTCAAGTTGAGTGGATCTAGCAGCAAGGGTTCATTAGCTGTTGCACTAAAAAGATTTGCCGGTTTAATTTGAGTGAATTGGTTTAATTTTTTTTTTGCGTTACTCTGCACTCACTTTGTGTACAACCAAAAGGTGACATTCTTGTTCGGACACTCACTATTCATCACAAAACAATTTGGGTCGAAAATACCTTGTATTGCATTAGCGCTTAGGAGGCTAAGATTAACTGGAAATATATTTTATTAAATAAATTTTAATTACTGTTTTGATTTCTCACTACGAATATGTACGTATGTATGTATGCATTACTTTTGCTCGACAAAACCGTTAAAAGCGTGTTCACAAATCTCATTTTCGCTCGGAAGCGTGCACCGGCATGCAACTGACAATTTACGGAATGGAAAGCAAAATTTGTTGGCGTACTTGTTTATATCAGGTTCATATCTCTCAGTAGTGCAATGAAAAAATATGTTATCTCTAATTCGCTTTCTACGAGCATTGCAAAACACTTTTCTGTTTGTACATACATATGTAGGCGCTCTTTGCTTGAATTTTTCGGCAGTGGCAATCGTACCCCCAATGGAGAAATTTAAGTAGCTCACTGTCAGTTACATTTCGATACGGCTGCTAACACGTTTAAATGCGGGCCTAGTTATTTATTGATTAAGGCTAGTGTTCCAATTAAAGTTTTCAAGGCTTCTATTGCGCGACAATTAAATTAGCCTAAGTCGAGTCAGCTATATATCTTTAAAGCTATATTTTATTGGGTTCTTAAAAAATATTTTAACGACTAACTAACCATAGGTGTAGTTCAAGATGCTCTTTTAATAAAAAACTCGATAAAAATATAAATATGTTCAAGTGAAACTTATTGTTTTTTAATTCAAAGTTAAACCTTCCAAAGTTACTTAAACTACTTTTATTGATTCGCATAAATATGTACATACATATGTATGTGGGGTGGGGTCATATCGCAAATTTAAATATTTATGTTTTCAAGAAGAAGAGGCAGTCTAAAAATTAAAATTTTGATCCATTCAGCCCCACTGTGAGTGAATCAATAAGTCTCTTCTTTTGCTCCCGAAAGTGCACAATTTGTGTTTCTATGGTTAGTTCTCGGGCTGTTGAAAACCACTTTGAGGGAGAATTTTTGCTACTCACTAGCCTGAAGTCGCCTTGACAATTTTTTGGCGGCGAGTTTGTGAAAAATTTCAACCTGTCAGAAGTAGAGGAAGAAGGCGACGTTTTGAAAGCATACATGATTTTTATTAATAAATTAAAATCTAATTTGTGTTCCAGCAGCTATAGTTAAGAAAACGTGATATAAATCTCAAACCTTGGATTAATCGTGCTCTCTTGAAGAAAATATTCCTTAAAAATAAATTAAATAAAAAGTGTGTTAAGCATCCCAAAAATTGCAAGCTTTGATCTCGGTATGTAAAACTTTATAAAGAAATAAATAAACATAACAATTAAGATTAACGTAATAAGAACGTAAGATTAAATTTTTCCGCTCAAATGGAGGAATGAACGGAATATATGTAGTTCTAGGCAATTTACCCAAATTTTTAAGTCGTCTGGTATCCATCACCAAATAACGAATGCTTATACGCATTGTTGCCAACTTGGTGCTTTTCGCACTAAATTTAGTGCTTTTCTTTATTCAAAACGCGAAAATTTTAGAGTTTAGTGCTTTCTTTTTAGTTTGAAGACACCAAATCTGTAAATCTTAACAAAAAGGTGGGCAAAACTTATAGACATCGTAAGAAACTTCCCAAAAATCGAAACAAAATCATGTCACAATGACAATCATAAGCGAGAGAGCATATGTTTACCAAGAAAAAAATATTTGGCAGCACTTTCAATCATGTCAAAATTACATTCGGTAATTTGCCATTGCTGGGACTAGAAATCTCTGTTTAGATCTTTAGTTTGGGCTGAATTTGATATATTTTGTACGATCATTCATAAAAGCAGCATCTTTTGACTTCAAAATTAATATCTAACGAACCGTTTGAAAAAAGAGAATAATTAAAATCGGGTGGGATTTGATGAGTACATAGACAGCTCTTTTGACACAAAAATATTTTTCCCACTGTGCGCCAGTAGATAATACGCTCAGAAAAGACACCTTAAATAGGAAAATCAAGCGTTCGGAAAGAAAAGTTCTTTATGTTCCTTTAGTTCACAAGATCATAAGAGTCTGCAGTGTAGATTTAAACTACCACATAGTTCATGAAACTTCATTTCTGGTTTTTTCTTTCGCTTGATAGGAATTGTAGAAAAAATTAAGCAAAACGAAGAAAATTATAACATTTAAACAGTTAGGAAAAATTAATCAATTTTTCTTTATCTAAGCAAGATGGCAACAATGATCGGATTTATAATTGTCCAACACTAACGACAGGCAGAATGGGAGATAAAATGAACTGTAAAATAGTAAATTTTTTCAATATTCAATTTTTCGACAGGAAACGTGGTTTTATTGTGTTAAATTGCAAAATATATGATTTATAAAAAGAATTAATAGCGAAAAAGTTAAAAACCGGCTATTTTTGTGAAAGTATCAGCAAATTTCAGTGCATCTAAAGTGTTGTTTACTTTTACTTGTGAATTGTCAAAATCGGCAAATTCCAAGTAGCGGTTTCTGGAACGTGCCACATTTGTTCGCTACATCGTGATGCGATAAAAAGAAAAGCTAGCAGCATTCCGCAAGGTTCCAGAAATCATTCAAAAAATGTTCGAAACTGTCAAGGAAAAAAATTGCCAAAACTAAACGCAATTTTTAGCAACTTCAATCTTGCACTTTATTATACTAAAATACTATTAGGTGAAACCTTGCAAAATTTTTTTAATTTTTGTACAAAGTTTGATCCAAAACCTGAGATCTACCACATTTTTCCAGATTTCACCACAAAAATTTTGTTTAGTCCGATCACTGGACGGAAACGCTGGACACAGCTGCAAATTAGAGAATAAGAGCAAGAGTCTTAACATCGCTTGAACGAAGACATTTGAATTTACATATAAAAAACAGAATAAATTGATTTTTATTAATTTGAATCGGCATACTTACAATACAATTTTTCATGCATACAAAGTCCATTAAATACTCCAATAAAATTTTGGTGCTTTTTGAAATTCAAAACTTGGCAACACTGCTTATTCGCCTGAGCAGAACTGCATTGCTGAGCGGATGCATCGCATATTAGTGGAACGTGCCAGGTGTATGCTTTTTGACGCAAATTTAGACGATTCATACTCGGCTGAAGAGTGTGCGATGGCAGCTTACATTGTTAGTAAATAAATTTGCTCATCATTAGAAAACCAAATACCAGAAGAAATATGATATGGAAAAAGAGTCGACATCTCACATTTGAGGATTTTGTGATCCCCAGTGATGGTAGATATTCCTAAACATCGGTGAAGAAAATGACATTTGTTGGTTTTGACGGTAATACAAAAGGTTACCGTTGCATCGAATCGAACACCAAAAACTCACTACCAGTCGCGATGTTATTTTCCACGAGATTTTAGCAATAACAAATATGGAAGTAGACATCACCAAAACGTGTGTTGATTCGAATAAAGTGAGGGATGTGGAAAGTGTGGATCAAAGTTATCCGAAACAACATACTGGGAGTAAGCAGCACTCAGCTTGCGGGTAGAGATGATTCGGTTTCAGTGAGGGCCGACTCATTTGAACAGCATCCAGACGACAAAAATTGCAACAGTTTGTCAGAAGTAGTAGGTATTGGTTAATGAAGCAACTTGTACTGGCAGCGAATATGAAGAGTACGCTCCACTTTATTAGCCGATAAACGAGATTCCAGTGCAAGAAACAAGAAAGTCTTCGCGTAAGCCAAAACCCAAAGCTTTTGGTGAGTTCGTCTTATACATATCATGCAATAATATTGTCTCTGACCCGGGTACAGCAATAGAAGTATTGAATAGTAAAGACAGTAAAAACTGGCGACAAGCCATGGTAGAAGAAATTTGTTCTCACAGGGAGAACAGCACTTGGACACTGGTTGATTTACCCAAGGGTCGAAAAGCCATTAAGTACAAATGGGTATTCAAAACCAAGCGCGATAACAATGGGAATGTATTGCGTTACAAAGCTCGTTGCGTCGCAAAAGGTTGTGCTAAAAAATTTGGTCAATAGACATATCACGAGTTGTGCGTTATACAACAATACGATTTTTAATTGCATTAGCCGCCGGAAAGGGAATGGGAATCGACTATATGGACGCGGTCTCAGTATTTCATTTATTTATTTCGTTAAATATGTTTTGTGGACGGCAAGCCTTTTTACCGACCAGTGGCAATTACAATAAAATAAAAAAGACAACGAAATGCCCAAGAAAAAGCCAGTACAAAATGAAACAAACAAGTTTAAGTATTAGCGCCT
>NW_023458560.1:41176188-41181268 GCF_013731165.1 Rhagoletis pomonella
TCGCAATCGTATGCTGCGAATGCCGCATTATAGTAAAGCCAGCCTTTCGACATAAGCTACTATTCCATACGAACACAGATCTAATACTAATAAAGTTAGAAGGACGAAATTCGAGGATGTGGTAGTTAACATATTAGTCCTTGACATGTATTTTTTTCAAAAATAAGATGTATGTGTTTACATACATACGCTGCGATTAATAATAATAGATTGACGCTTACACATATGTTAGTGTTAGGCCGAGCTTCTCCTCCGACTTATGGCGTGCGCCTTGATGTTTTCACACAAAGCGGGGGGACCTACAGTTTTACGCCGACTCCGAACGGCGACTGCATTTGTATGAGAAGCTGTTTTTCATGGCAGATATACACTCGGAGGTTTGCCATTGCCTGCCGGGGGACGACCGCTGTTAAGAAAAAACCTTTTTTCAATATTTTTTTTTTATGTTGCTTTGACCTGGGCTTGAACCCAGGTGTTGTGGAGTGGAAGCGCGCACTGCTTACCACTACACCACAGCGGCCGACATTTGAATAAAATAAACATGCTTAGAAGATATCAACCAATACATTCCCTATACCAAACGAAAGAAAAAACCTGAATTTTTGATTAAGGAAAACAAAAACAAAATCATTCGAGCGGTTGTCGAGCATTTTGGTAATGAAAAAATTCGCTAATTTTTTTAACAATTTTTTTACTTTAAATGCTCAATATTTGTTGAATTTATATAAAATTTGTGCAAGATAATATTTGCATTGCTCCAAAGAACCTATATCCCGAAAATGAAACTATATCTGCAAATCATAAGTTGCTAGAGCACTTTAAAGGCTCAAAATTTACCCCCAAAATAAGCCAATATTTACCGTTGTTTCTAGGACAAACACCGAATCGGTTACTTACAGAAATGTATCTGTTGATAGGTTTGGAATTTTATCTCTGAAACGCCATACGCAATAAGCGTTTTCGTGAAGCTCTAAAAATTATAACTACAACATTTGAGCATAGCCCCCATATCGAAACTTAAGACGTATTCTACATCAAAAATCAGTTTGATATTCCTTTAGATTATTTTGCATCCGTTTTCTTTGGGGACTATGAACTGCATAATTACCTACCAAACGTATCAAACTAACTAAATGCATTGAGATGTTAACTACGAATAACGGAACGTAATTGGTTTGCCTATGGTAAAATGACATTTGAATATGACCTCACTTTTGTGTGCGTAGTCAAAAACCGTCTATTCATGTGCGTGGAACTCAGCGGCAAAAAGGAAAGACCCAAACTTTTCTTGTTAAATGAATCCCATCAACAATTTTACTATTATTTATTATTACATATATTATGTGCCAAATAAAATTTTGAACTAAATGACTTTGAGATGGGTTTTCATTTGTACACATAGATAACGTGTTTTTCTCAGTTATCATCTTCATCTCCTAAACTGACAGTATAAGGGATTCTAGGCTTAGCATACCCGCAATATTCTTCACACCACTTTCGTAAGTCCCTACTGTGGGTTTCTTCGATGTTATCCTGTTTTTCCTTGATTTTCTCCTTATCTTTTTCTTCGATTTTATCTTTCTTTTCTTTATCGTTTTCTTCGATATTATCTTGTTTCTCTTCGATTTTATTTTTATCCTTTTCTTCCATCTTATCCTGTCCAGCACTATCGTTCGCTCTATATCTGACTAAATTATAATTCAGCTGTGTAATCTTTGCATCCATATGTGATGATAACTGCGAGATGTTTGTTTTGTATGCTGCCTGCTGTGCTTCCAGTTGTGCTGACAATTGCGACGGTAACTGTAATGACAACTGCAATATACGTGCGTCCTGTACTTGCAGCTGGGACGAAATCAGCGTCATTTGCGATGTCACTGCAGACATTTGTGATGTCATTGCAGCTATTAGTATATTCGTATCCATACCAGTAGATGAACAAGGAGGTTTTTCCTTTTCTTCAACCTTGGGAGAACTAGTTGAAGTAACTGGACGATACAGCTCTATTTCACGGACACGACTTTTCAACTCGTCTAACTCGGCCTCGATTTTATCCTTTTTCTCCTTATAATTTTCTTCGATTTTATATTGTATTTTATTGAGTTGCTTGTCCAATCTTACTGAATACTCCTTGAGCTGCGTCAGCTGTGCATCCAACTGTGTTGATAACTGTGCAGAAATCTGTGATGATAACTACAATATACGTGATTCCAGGGCTTCTATCCGCGATGATACACGTGCTTCTTGCGCTTGCAGCTGGTATTCAATCTATACCATCTGTGATGGCATTGCAGCCATTAATATGCTCATATCCATACCTTTAGACGCAATACGTATTCGCCCACATCGGTGCCTTCCGTATCCATATCCTCTCGTAACCATGATTGCGATTCCGCTTTGCTTCCGAACGTGGATAAACCTAGCTTGCTCAATTCTTTTGAGAGAGTAGAACTTTACGATGGCTTCATTAATTATCCTTACTTGCGATCACTGAATAAAGAGCACAAAATTACTCGTCCAATATTTTACTGCTCAATAATTGTCTCACATCGAACTTTACTCGATTGCTCGCTATTTAAAACTGACTCCCTCCTCACGATCGCATCGCCCTTAAATACCTGTCCTTGCAAGAATAATGTGGCTACTATATTCCAC
This sequence comes from Rhagoletis pomonella, assembly GCF_013731165.1. Classification (NCBI taxonomy): domain Eukaryota; kingdom Metazoa; phylum Arthropoda; class Insecta; order Diptera; family Tephritidae; genus Rhagoletis; species Rhagoletis pomonella. Next base: position 41,178,844 of record NW_023458560.1, read on the forward strand.
TACCTGTTCCATATCGCTAATGGAAAGTACCCTTTAGAAATTTGAAAAATGTTCAACATTGTATGCTGGGCATTGAGACAAAACGAAAGAATGTTGCTCGTTTGAGGTCATCCGTGCTAGCTTTCCGAAAATTTTTTAAAATGAAGTTTAAAAGCAGAGAACAACAAAAGCGCGCATTGTTATACCTAACTGCTTAGCTCGTAACGGGTTGAATTAAGGCTTCGGTTTTAAAGCTCAAACAGTCAACGACGTAGCGTAGACGTAGGTAGACGCAGACACGATCTACCTTATAGCTGAAATACAATGCCGGCGAACGGCGAACTCACCACAGCGAAATTCGCGCTGTCAAAATTAGAACACCCGCAAGCATATGAAATTGAACACAGCCAAAGCGAAATGCGAAGTTCGCTTGGCGGCGTTTCATGGCGATAGATTTATTTCTATCGCTCTGCTGGGCGATGACAGCTGTGCGTGCCAAAGGTGGCCGTATTTGTTTTGTGCTTTCAAAGTTTAAAAAGAAAACAACCTAAACACGATTTTTTTTTGTTGTTTGAAAAATATAGTTGTGGATTCGTTAAATCTGGCTTGAAACAAATTATTTATAATAATCTTTCTTTGTTTTACATTTATATTTGTTATCATTTCCTCATTTCTAAATATGGTTTAGTTTTTTCTAAATATGGTCACCCAAATTATAAAGGCGACCAAATGGGATCAGCTGTTTTCGCTACCGCTCTAATTCTGTTTAAGTAGGCGAAATAGTTGGGCGAACGGTGAACGACAGCATCGCCCAATTCGGCGAAGTTTGCCGTTCGCCGGTATTGTATTTCAAGCATTATAGCTGAAATACAATGCCGGCGAACGGCGAACTCACCACAGCGAAATTCGCGCTGTCAAAATTAGAACACCCGCACGCATATGAAATTGAACACAGCCAAAGCGAAATTCGAAGTTCGCTTGGCGGCGTTTCATGGCGATAGATTTATTTCTATCGCCCTGCTGGGCGATGACAGCTGTGCGTGCCAAAGGTGGCCGTATTTCTTTTTTGCTTTCAAAGTTTTAAAAGAAAACAGCCTAAACACGATTTTTTTTTGTTGTTTGAAAAATATAGTTGGGGATTCGTTACATCTGGCTTGAAACAAATTATTTATAATAATCTTTCTTTGTTTTACATTTATATTTGTTATCATTTCCTCATTTCTAAATATGGTTTAGTTTTTTCTAAATATGGTCACCCAAATTATAAAGGCGACCAAATGGGATCAGCTGTTTTCGCTACCGCTCTAATTCTGTTTAAGTAGGCGAAATAGCTGGGCGAACGGTGAACGACTGCATCGCCCAATTCGGCGAAGTTTGCCGTTCGCCGGTGTGGTTGAAAACTGTATGAATGTATGCGCGTATCTTTTAATGGACTAAAAGATAGAAATCCGTTGCATCTTTAGCGGACACGCATGATACAAAAATTAAAGGTGTTGTACGTAAAACGGCCATCTTGAATGCCCTCTAAATTGCATCTTTGGTAGACTACTTTTTATTTTATAGCAAGTTTAAAAGTACTAAAAATGGATATTAAGAAATGGATTTATGCACCACTTCGTATCTACTGGTTTTTGGGGCCACTGATTACCAACATTTCGTCAGGTTTCTAAAATCCATTTTTTTTAAATTTATTGAATTCGCTCGAAACTTGTTACTCGGGGGTTTTTTTAGTATTAAGGAGCCTTTATTACATGCAGCTGATTACGAATCTGAAAGCAGCAAACTCAACGGCATGTGAAAAGACAAGATATATATTTTAAAATGCTATGAACATATATTTTTTCAAGGAATCAAAATAGCGCTATGGCTATGTACCTCGAACATATTTAGTCCAAAAACAAAGAAACAGATTTTCATAAAGGTTTCACACATTTTATCAAACATATCTTTTACTTTGGCTGCAAAGAATTCATTGCTTGCACTAACATGTTTTATATGTTTGTATTGTTGAATGTTTTTCGAAAAAGAAACAAAAAAATTTATTATAACCGTTCCTTTAATGTATGTACACCTCGCTTTGCTATAATTGTGATCTTATTACATTAATCGAGCACACAAGATGTGTCTTCTTCTTGTTTGTCAGATACACCAAAAATAGCCAAACAAAACCCATCGTCAAATTAGGTTAATTTTTATCTACTAAAATAATTATACAGTAACTTACAAGTAATTTTAACTAAATTTACTATAACTTTTCTATTTTCAAATCGATTTGAAAAAGATTTGGATCTATATACTTTCACATTAAATAAGCTTTAACATAACATAAAAACAAGTAAGAGCAGCAAATTTTAGTTTGACAGATTACTGATTTTGAATACATCTGCATTCATCGCATATAAACAATCAGAGGTATGGAAGATATACTTTATATGGCACCAATCTA
>NW_023458560.1:41181368-41182800 GCF_013731165.1 Rhagoletis pomonella
TTGAATGCCCTCTAAATTGCATCTTTGGTAGACTACTTTTTATTTTACAGCAAGTTTAAAAGTACTAAAAATGGATATTAAGAAACCACGCATCAACAAATGCCATAGAAATATGTAAATGCAACGTCGATACTATAGAATTGAATTCTATATTCCACTTATCGGTATGAACATAACTTATCCTAACTAATTTAAAGCTATGATTTTTGTTTTTCTCTCTGAGAAATTTGCAAAATCAAAAATACGATCAATTCAAAAAATTCAGTGCTGAGTAGAATAACAATATTAGTATCAAATAAAAGATAAAATTCTGCAAAATTTAATGTAAATTAATTAATTGGTGCACAAGAACAAGAGGGTTCTTTTAACTTTATTAATTTAGGATAAAAAAAATTATTTAAAGGACATTTTCAATACATTATCGTCCTTCTTGTGCACCAAAAAATTTAACGTTTTTCAATCCTTCTTTTTATTGAATGTGCATATTGATATTCAACATTGCACTGAAAATTTTGCATCAATTTTGAATTTATCGTATCCTTGTAGATTGAAAGTCCTCAAAAAAAAAAATAAACTGACGTGGCACAGTGGTCTGAAAGAGAATCTAGCGGGACAAAACTATTTTAACAGATTAGCGTAAATGGATTTATGCACCACTTCGTATCTACTGGTTTTTGGGGCCACTGATTACAAATATTTAGTCAGGTTTCTAAAATCTATTTTTTTTTTTAATTTATTGAATTCGCTCGAAACTTGTTACTCGGGGTTTTTTTTTTAGTATTAAGGAGCCTTTATTACATGTAGCTTATTACGAATCTGAAAGCAGCAAACTCAACGGCATGTGTGCTATGAACATATATTTTTTCAAGGAATCAAAATAGCGCTATGGCTATGTAACCTCGAACATATTTAGGCCAAAAACAAAGGAACAAATTTTCATAAAAGTTTCACACATTTTATCAAACATTTCTTTTACTTTGGCTGCAAAGAATTCATTGCTTGCACGAACATGTTTTATATGTTTGTATTGCTGAATGTTTTTCGAAAAAGAAACAAAAAAATTTATTATAACCGTTCCTTTAATGTATGTACACACCTCGCTTTGCTATAATTGTGATCTTATTACATTAAGCGAGCACACAAAATTTGTCTTCTTCTTGTTTGTCAGATACACGAAAAATAGCCAAACAAAACCCATCGTCAAATTAGCTTAATTTTTATCTACTAAAATAATTATACAGTAACTTACAAGTAATTTTAACTAAATTTGCTATAACTTTTCTATTTTCAAATCGATTTGAAAAAGATTTGGATCTATATACTTTCTCATTAAATAAGCTTTAACATAACATAAAAATAAGAACAAAAAGTGTGCAGCTTTTAAATAGGTGTAATTCACAGTAGAATAACGATGGGACTTAAAATTGTGTCT
>NW_023458560.1:41182900-41185920 GCF_013731165.1 Rhagoletis pomonella
TACTTTCGCTGTAGAAATTTTAGGTCTACGTTATGTAGTTTGACTATTGTCAATTAAATCGAATGCTTTGTATTGCATGCGCTCCACGTTTTTCATTTTCAATTTCATAGATTGTTTATAATGACTTTTGCTAAAATTTCAAAATCAAAAGTTATCAAAACAAATTCTATGGGACTGAGAAGTATTATTTTCTACTTTTTAGTCCATTTATAAAAGCGTTGTATATTAAAAAGTTTTTTTTATATTATTTATTTATAGGAGCTTTTCAAAGCTTTGCTTTATGGTGTCGGACACACAACATTGAAAGTTTCTGGAACACAACATTGCAAGTTGATAAAAGCGTTGTAATAAAATACACCCACCTACCAAATCTACTAGATTGCATACAAACAGACAGACAGACGGACAGACGGACATGGCTAAATCGACTCAGTTCGACGTTGTGATCATTTAAGTATACATTTTAATGTGTCTTTCTCTTCTTATTCTGGTACTTACAAACATCGGACCAAAGTTATAATACCATTTCATGCTCATGAAAGGTATAAAAATTGTATGTATGTTTGTTAGTAATGTGTGTAACTAATTGTTTTTGGTTTTAACTTAGACAAACGAAAAACTATATTGATGTTTTTTATCATTACCATTGATGATATTCTAAGCATAAGCCAATAATAACCCAAAACAAACTACAAATGTATAGTGGTTATTTAGAAAAAAGTAAAAAAAAAAAAAATTTAATTAACGAGCCTATTCAAAGTATTCGAGAAAGTTGTTGTTTAAAGATTAATAAAAATAAATGCATATATAAACTGTTAGATGAAGCAAAAAGAGGCGATACAAAAATTATATTGTAAATTACTGTAAAATTAAAACTTAGTTTTGTTATACGTTTTAATTTGTAGATAAATTTAAATAGTTTTAAAACATTTAGGTGTATCTATAGATAAATTTACTGTAGGCATACATATTTATATTTAAAAAAGTTTATATATTAAAATTTTATTTTTAATTCAAATTAAATAATTTTTATCAAATTCATTCAAATTTTAAAAATTCATTGTTAAAAAGTTTTTGTTAACCCTTTCAAGGCTAGAGTCAACATACAATTTTTTTAGGTAATGCTACACTGATTTAGGCTCCAAACAATTAAGAAAAAGAATTAAATAAAAAAAATATCTTGCTTCTATTGAGGAAAAAATTTAAAGAGCAATTGAGTTAAGTGTCTAATATCTCTCTAAATTTATGCCTAAGTCCTGGCGCAACGTAATTTCAAAGCAGCAAGCAAGGGTTCCTAAACTTTGTCACTTCACGGCGTACTTACCGGCTTAGTGGTTTGTTATGGCGTTCTAGACAAAACTTGCACTTCAATTACCCACAGTTACACCTATTAAGGGTGCAAATGTAAGCAACTTTAAGGCTGCTACAGGTATTTATTAGAATTTAGTTATAAAAGCAAAAATTTTGACTCAAAAAAGTGTAAAAAACGGCAACTAATGGTGAAAACGTCCAATATCAAGTTCATCAATTCTTGCTTCTCTTCACACATTTTTTCAGACTCTGCAAACTCACATTTCTTTCTCCACATTAATTTTTGCGCGATATATGTATGCTCTCTATTACAGCTTCTACAGCTGAAAACCGCGCTTCTAAAAAATATAATGTTTCGAATGGAATGAGAGTGCTTAAAGCCTTTGAACTCAGGCCAGGATATTTAAATATGTTTCACCTTTATCCAAAACTCCACCAAATTGGAACAAGCTAATTATGTTTTAAGCCCGATTGTTGTCGCATAAGAGTTCAAAGAAGCGCTCTTCTTGTTGAAAAGTAAATTTTCGTGAAGCTTGAGCACGAAAAGAATCCTGAATCCATCCGAGCTTTTCGACATTCTCCTTAGCAAAATATTTTGCAACCAATTCAGAGATCTCTGAAGAAACATTGACCCATTGGAACCCGCGAATTTTTGCAATTCAGGGAACAATCTTGATCGACATTCTCATTAATTTTTTTATACACTACTGCATTTGTTTTTATAAGTTCGGCAATATTTTCTAAAAGTTTCAAGATGTGCAAGTCATTGTCTTGCTGAGATAGATTCGAGGCGTTCAGTTTCTCAAATATATCGTACAAAATTTGTCAAGTAGCTAAACTAAACAAAACAGGTTCGGCAAAATCCAATCAGCTGTTTTAGAAACACTGCTCGTGGATATAGTTCCTCTTTTGGGACCATTTAGGACAGTTTGGGCCAGTTCTGAACTAGTTCGGGGCTAGTTTAGTACAAGATCAGGAGTTCGGTACTTATTCGAGGCTAGTTTTGTACTTGTTCGGGAATAGTTTGGGACGAGATAGGGACTAGTTCGGTAAGCGACTAGTTTGATAGCAGTTCTGGACTAGTTTGGTACTAATGCGGTACTAGTTTGGTATAGGTTCGGTACTACTTTGGTACTAGTTCTAGACTACTTCTGGTCTAGGTCGGGAATAGTTTGTGACGAGATCGGGTTCGGTACTAGTTTCGTACTAGTTTGCGTCTAGTTTGGTACTATTTAGGGCCTAGTTTGGTACTAGTTCGGGCATAGTTCCGGGCTAGTTAGTGCTTCTCTTTTGGATGATGCAATGGGTTTAAATAGCATGAGGTACAATGAATTTTGCTTGAAACCAGAATGCTATTTGTTTTCAAAGAAAATTATTTAATCAAGAACGCTGCTTTGGCACACTGTTTGTGGACCTCTTTGCTATACGTTTTGCAGCAATTTCATTGTATTGATCGTAGCTACATTTGGTGGTCAGGCATAGCTACGGTGACCATCTGTCCTGTATTATACGGGAGTGTCCTCTTTTTGGATCCGTTGTCCTGGCAATTTATTTATTTTATACGGGACGCCAAATGTTCTGTATTTCTTTTAATGTCCTGTATTTGTCCCGTATTCGGTGTTTCGATGCCTTAACATCTCATTAAAAAGGCCAGCCTATGAACGAGTTTTAAGTGATCTGAATGCCTGTGTTTCGATTCGAGGAATACA
>NW_023458560.1:41186020-41201320 GCF_013731165.1 Rhagoletis pomonella
ATATGTGAGGCGGATACTGTGCCTTAGTGGTTTCAACTTAAATCAAAAATTTTGACTTTACAGACTAATTTTTTTTTTAAACGCTCTTTTGCATTGGCCAACGCAAAAGCTCTTATTAGGCGCCGCGAGGTAAGCTGGCATTGGCTAGTCATTAATATAATTACCATTACCATTTAGACTGCATTACCACTACCATTATCACGACCAGTACCAGTACCACTATCATTACATTACCATTACCATCCCCGTCACCTTTCCATTATTATTTACATTATCATCCTCGTTATAAGTACCATTACCCTTATCATTGCATCTGTTATTACCACTACCATAAAGATTAACATTACCATAATTAGTACCATTGCCATTACTATTACCTTTACCATAACCATTAACATTCCCAGTGTTATTATCATACCATCTATTGCTATAAGTTCCTTCTGCATTGTACCGTTACAATTACTGTTATCAGCGCCGTTTTTATTACCATTACCATTGTCATTACCGCCCCATCTATATATTTTACAGTAAGTTCTTTCTGTAAATATTTAAATTTATAAAGAAAAAATAAAAAATGTCATTTTTTTTAACATTGTTTATTCTTTCATCATCTTTATTTGTTTGCTTAGTTTTTTTGTTGTATTTTTAAGTTGTAGACTATTAATTCATCCATATATATATATGTGTATATGTATATATTTGCAAATACAATCGTTTTTTTTCTAATGGAACTCATATACATATGTATGCACTTACAATGGTGGTTTGCTATTGTTTTTATAGGCTTTTTATTATTTTTTTGTTAATATATAATTTTTAAATTTTTACATATTTTGTGCTTTCGTGTACTATGCCAATACACCAATATCTTTGTTAACTACTTATATATGTTATATAATTTTTTTATTTCTTTATTTTTATAATATTGGTACGTGAAATTATTTTTTATCTGTAACAATCTCCGTGAGTGGATGAGCGCAAGAAAATACACATAAAACACACACGAAAAAAAAGTTTTATTTTTAGTAATTGCTCAGAATATTGTTATGGCTTTGATTCATTGTTAATGCTCACCAACACCTTTTATTATTATTTATTATTTTTATTTATGTTTAGCGAATTTGTGATTATTTATATTTATTTTTTGTCTAATAATACAATTTTTTAAATATTTTTTTTTATGCCGAATATACTGTCCTATTTTTTCTCTTTGCACTTCTAATATTTATGGAATTAGTTTTGATGCATTTTCTTAAATTTTTTTAAAGATTTATAATTAATTAAGTGCATTTGTATTAGCTTACATACTTTGTTACTTAGCTCTTCGTTTTAATTTAACTTTATATAACAAGTTATTTTAAAATTCAGTCGGTTATTAGTTATATATATAGTCCATTCATGTATTCATTGGTTTAATATAATTTTTTATTTTTTTCAAACACAATCTATAAAGTATTTTCCAAATTATTTACCCACATTTTAAAAAAGAGATCAATAGCCGCTAAACATAATTACGAATGAAAATAAACTGATCGGAAAACATTTAAAATATAAAGGTTATAAAGGTCGCAGAGGTATAAGCGGCCTCTTGCTAAATAGTGACACAGACATCTATTTATTTTTTGCTCGTAAAAACTTCAACTTACGTGATTGCTTCTTCGTAGACCGAACATATAGACTATGACCGACGTATAGTTTCTTACTCTGAATGCCATCCTAAGCTCAGTATAAAGCTCTTAGGAAAAAATCTAAAGAAATAGTTTTCATTAATTCTGTTTCTTGAAAAAGTACATTGCCGTTGCTGTAAATTTTCTTGCAGAAAGAAATCTGTGGCATTTTGATAAAACAACTTATCTTAAAGCAAAATTTCATTCGGTTCCCTAACAATATTTCAACGATCAGCTAGCCTTAAGCTCTACCCAGAATTACAGCGGACGACGGTAAAGCGGACGTCGGTTAACCGCTGCCGTAATTAAAAGTCACAAAAGCGTATGGAAAAGCTAATAATTGTGGCGGCAGGGTTTTTACCGCCGACATTTTGCCGTATTTTACCGCCCAGCGCGGACGGCAAAATGTTGATTGAGTGTTGCTTGTAGTAATTCTTATTATTTTCACAAGTTTAGCAATGTTTTCATCCATTTTTATTTTCAGCAAATCTACGTACACGCACGTACCGAAAAAATATTTAATTTTAATGATAATTTCCAAATTCAAATGACAACTGACGGAAGCCGTCGTGCGTCGCAATTTTGTTTACCGCTGGGTAGAGCTATAGGCGTAGTTTAAGATGCTCTTTCAATAGAAGCTTACATAAAATAAATAAATAAATAAAATAAATAATAAATAAATGCAAATTTCGCGCTTGTATGAATTCCTATAATCGGCCTCGAAGTGTGCTGGAGTAGGTAGACTGGAGGGCAGAGGGTTGCGTAGAACCCAGAACTAGAGTTTGTTAAAATTTTGAGACCTGTAGAAAAGCGTCGGCCGCTGTGGTGTAGTGGTAAGCAGTGCGCACTTCCACTCCGCAGCACCTGTGTTCAAGCCCTGGTCAAAGCAACATCGCAAAAGAATATAGAAAAAGGTTTTTTCTTAACAGCGGTCGTTCATCGGCAGGCAATGGCAAACCTGGCTGTCAAATTATTTTAACACGTGCTCTTATGTAGATAATTATTTTGGCGACGATCGAGCTACGCGACCGCTGTGGTTGTGGCCAGATTAGATCTATTTCTATTTTTCTGGCGACAGATAAGGTTCTTCCTCTTCTTTTATGTCAAACTCATACAAATTCATGATGTCGCTGCCGCGTTCAAAGAAATCATGTCGCCAACGACAAAGCGTTTAGATAATGAAGATGACAAATTGGAAGCTGTGGTCTGTAGCTCGTTGTTTTCAATGTGTTCAGAACTTAACACTTTATTTATACAGAAATTTTAAAGTACTTTTTTCTGATGTCATTGAAGAGGTAAATGATTATTCTGTCATCCCCTTGTAACTTTTTTTAACTCGTTCTGATGCCATTGAAGGGCAAAGAATACTCTCAAGATATAGCGAGAGAAATCGATATGCAAAGCTTCGATATTCACAATCCGGTGCATACTGTCTAACATGGTTACGGTGACCATCCGTCCTGTATTATACGCCAAATGTTCTCTATTTCTTTTATTGTCCTATATTTGTCCCGTATTCGGTGTTCGTTATTTCGACGCCTTAACAGCTCATAAAAATTGTATGCCTAAATATGAACCAGTTTTAAATGATGTTGGCATGTAATCGTAATTTTCTCCATAAACAGTTATTATTTTCTAATCTGAATGCCTGTGATTCGAATTGATGAAGGCATACAGTGACCAAAATAAAAATTAGGACTCTACTTTTTTGCAAGGTTTGACTATTTTTCTTTTGTTTATTAAATGTTTATTATTTTTTATGAAAGTAAAGCTATTTTTCTAACAAAAACCAAATAAATCCAAATTTCCGACTTTGTGCAAAAACTATGAAAATTAATTCTGCAAAGTTTCATCAAATTTCAGACTTTTTAATCAGAATCTTTAGTAGAAAATTTGGATCATTTAGTAAGGTTTTAAAATCTATTAGCCTTTGTGGAAAAAATTAGCGAAATTATTTTTGTCCCGTATTCGGCTCCCATAAATATGGTCAAGGTAGGCATGGTGCATATTTAGATAGCGAAATAGCATGATTGGCTAATTTTGTTGTTGTTTCATGTGTCAAACACAAGGCTGGAGCTGCTCTTGCTGTTCTACTGCACTTACCATCAGATTGCATCTTTGTACACGGAATGGCTGAAGGCTCAAAATAAATAAATGCTGATATGAGACTGTAAGTATATCGCTGGTGGTAGGTACAGAATGCTAGCCCACAATTATCTTTGCAGCGCATATTCTAAAATGTTAAGTTCCCTGTGACTGAGTGCTTTTTCCCAACTTTTGTAAATGAGGTGTAGTAGAACAATCACATTGCATCCCCAGCAGTAGTCAGCCATCATAATCGGCCTTTTTACCTCTTCCATAGGTCAAAAAGGTCCAAATGAACCCGCTCTACTTGTTCTTTCCTATATGATCCAAGGTTATCTGGGATGACTGTGTAGGTAGTGTACTTTGTTGGACATATTATATCCTAAGGTTTATAGGCCCTCCAGCATGTCGTTTGCGATTTCGAAGTAATTGCTTGACTTATAATTTCCCTGTAAATTTTCGGTGCCCAGAAAAGGAAATATTTTATTACACGAGGAAACGATTGCCCATTTTTGTCTATTGCCTTAAAATATTGTTTCATAAAGCCCAGATTTATGGTTTTATTTCTCGAAAGGAAAAGATTTATGATATCCTGCCAGACCCATTTCCTTAATAAGGCCTTGCACATATGAACAAAAAAAAACAATATAATGCTGGATTTACGTGAGGCGATTTTCTAGGCGATTCAACATTGCTCAAGAAAAATCGCTCGTGTAAATGGTGATTCAAAAATCGCTTGCCTTAAAGTAGACAGCAAGTCAACTTTTGCATGCGATTATCGCCTGTCAAATAATCGCCTCATGTAAAGGCAGCTTAATTTTCTGAATGAAGAAATGGTAGCAAGCTTTGCTCTCTTGTGCGATGGAACGTCTTTTTTGCAATTCTTTAGATAGTCAAATCATTTAATTCTTCTTGGGTGAAAGGTTTTCGCTTTGTAGACGCTATTTCTTCGAAATCAATGTCACTGCTCACTTTCATAAAGATTTCCGCTAATGATGGGTAACAAATGTACGTACTTCCTCCGAATGCGTTAAAGGTTTTATAGCCGAACCTAAGTCTGTGCCAAGTCTTCACAGCAAAGTATACAAAAAGTTTTGTGAATCCACTTGTATTCATCAAAAATATTGGATTTCAAGAACTTAGCGACAATTTTCTTACAAACTCTCTTAGAAGTTTTCGGAATCTTTTAACTGTGTATTCCCCAAAAATAGAACAAAATATATTTGGTTCATTGGGAAAACTTCTATGAGATGAAGGCATAATATTAAAATCAATTGATAAGTAGAAACGTTCCGATAAGACTTCAAAATGTGCCCTCAGAAGTACTGATTACAGCCATTACACAAAACTACCGTTAAATTCAAAAAAATAACTGTGAAAAAAATTAAAAATAATTTTAGAAATTTGTAAAGGAAAATTTTCAAATCTGATGGTGTCAAATCTTTCTTCTCGCTCTGGTTACTTCACCATGTATAAAACCTAACTGTTTAGCAGCTATTGATCTCTGTATTAAAATTACGAATTCGTTTTCTTTAATATATATTTTTTTTTTGTATTTTATTTATCAATATGTATTATAATTTTTACATTTTCTCGTTTAATTTTGTTATTGGTGCTTTTTTATGTTTTCACTTTGATGCAGGCATCTGTTTTTTTCTTTGCAATGCAACTTTGCAATTTGTTAGTTTTTAAATGTGCTCAATATATTTATTATAAATAATATTAATTTCCTTCTCGTACTTAAGCATTTACTTGTATACAATGTTTGCATGTGTATGAGTAGCATTTGGTAAATATATATTTAATGAAACGAATACAAACATACATACACTTAAATATATACGCACTAGGCAAAAAAAGGGTTAAATTCCTTCATTATTTTAGCTACTTACTTACTACTATGGAAGAAAAAATTCAACTGCACAAAAAAATTTAAATACAATAAGTAACAAAAAACAGATATTTTAATGATAAAAGACAACGACAATTTATTTATCACCTTATCCGTAAAACCAAATTAATTCACAGTGTATTGTAAAATGCAGTGTACGAAAATAAACTATATTGTACGTTACTATTTCGTTTCGTTTATTACTTCAACAGTTCGGTACAATACAAAACAAAACGGCTGAGTTCACTTTGGCGATAGTACACTACAGTAGTTTAGTAGTTACAGACGAAACCGCAAACGAAATGAATCGTGCAGGGAAAATATATGTATGTATGTACATATATGCAATAACTAAATACAAAACGAATGGCTGCAATGAATAAAAAAAATAAAAATGGTTTTTTATTGAATTGGATATGAAAATTTACAGAAAAAATTATTTTTCACGTAATTGAAACGTTTGCATACATATAAAACGTACCCTATGGTACAATTGTCACAAACGAAAAGCAAACGTTTCTCGTTGGGGAAAATGACAGTGAATCTTACAATTTGTTTCTGACTATGTACAAAACTGTACAAAACCACAAATGATATGATGATCGATGAGCAAATGGGAATTGTTTTGTACAGTTTATTTTCGTACCCTGGTAAAATGACATTTAAAAACAGTTTTTTTTTAATAATTACTTGTTACTTCGTAAGTGTGCAGTGTTAAAAATACGTCTAAACTGTGCTTAAATTAATAAAAAAACTTTTGCTTTATGAGAAAAAATACATATCATTAGACAATTACGCGCACGTCAATATTTTTTGAGCGCTAATAGTAATATTTTGTGCATAATTTTGTGAATCATTAATCTGCATCCCATTTGAAGGCTCTCTACATATACGGCTTTAGTGGAATTTGGGTTGAGCTCTTGGTATTTATTCATTTATATTTAGTTTTATTATTTTATTTTATTTTATGCAATAAATTTTTGTATGTAAATGGGGCATTCCAGCCCAATTCGGGCACCATTTTGCCTTTGCAACTCCAATTTTTTTATTTGCTTAGTACCAATAGAGAGAGAGAGGCCTTCCTCCGTTTTCAAGGTACAGATTTTTGAAAAAAAAAAACTTTCTTAAATGCCCATAACTTTTTTCTGAAAATTTGCCATCTTCATATAGAATCGAAAAAATTGTTAAAACTGTCATTCTATATATTTTACTAGACCATCTCGAAAATAAAAAAAATTTTAAGTAGTTGGGACTGGTATTTTCGCAACTTTTGGCTGTTGGTTAATAATATTAGGACTAAATTAGTTGTAACTTTGTGTTTTATTATTCAATTAATTACCCCAAAAAAAAACAAAGTGAACCCAACTTCTCACCTCAATTTATTGCATATACGGCCGCCTTCTTAATTCGATTCATTCCTCTTCTTTATTCACTAACTATTATTGCAGGAAGCTGTGTGGTGGTGTTAAAGTTTATACAATACATTTTTTCATAATTATTTTTACTTTCCTACTTTTTTTATTCTTTTATTTTTTTTATAGCAAGCAACAAAAGTTTCCGAAACGTGCCAGTAGCTCGATATTTGTAAACGGTCATCAACTAGTATGTAGAGAGCGACTTATATAAAATATTACAATAAGAAAAAAATGAACATTTAACAATTTTTATAACATTTACTTAATTTTTACTTTTTACACTTGCTTTAGCACGCCCGAACAAATTATGAAAAATCTGTAATTTTTGAAGGTTATATAAAGAATTTTTTAACGAACCGAAATATTTGTTAAAGAAGATTAGGATTCAAATTGTTTTTCTGCCTATTTATTTATTTTGAATTTCAAGACGGTAACATAATGAAAAATTTAATACCACTAAAGAAATGCTGCATTCAATAAGTTATTAATGGAATAATAAGTTAATACATTTTTATTTTTCTTTTTAAATTTAAAATAAAATTTAAATTTTGCTATTTCTAAAAAAAAACAGAAAAACATAGGGTTGAAACTTTTATACAAAAAAGTCTTGAAATTTTAATAAAAAAATTAACAATAAAATATATAACAAAAAAAATTAAGAAAAAGTATTGGAAAGTTTAAAAAATATGTCTTTATCAATTTTAATACTGTAAGATTTTAATAAAAATAACACGAAAGGTTAATAAAATATTTTACAAAAAAATATTATAAAAAAGTATCTATTCTAAATTAAAAAAAAGAACTTTAATATGGAAAAATTGTAATAAAAAAAGAAAAAAAATTGTCATTAAAAAGTTATACCAATAAAACTTATAGAAAAGAATAAAAAATCTATTATCTATTAAAAAATTGCAACGAAAAATAATCAAAAACTTTTAATAAAAAATTTGGCAAAACCAAATTGCCAAATCGTATTTTTTTTTATTAAATATTACAATATTAAAATATTGGGTAAACTTAAATATTAAAAAAAAAATTTATATTAACTTTTTTCACGAGCACATTTTATATTTCAGTTTAATTTTCTTTGCGCTTCATACATTTCTTTGACATGTATTTTACCTATTTAAATATCAAACAATTAACAACTCATATATATATGTAAGTATGTACATATGTAGATACCATAAGTTAAATTATGCTATTTGAGTAAATTTTATTTACAACAGTTTAAGACTTAAATATATTCACAAAAGCATTTAATGATCGTTCATCAAGTTCATACATATTTACATTGTTTTAGTTCATGAAATTAATACCTTTATTAAATATTTAGTTATTGTTTTTATACCCGAACGCACTTGTGCACAAGGGTATATTAATTTTGTTCACATAACGTTGTTTGTAACAGCCAAAACGAATCGAGATAGATATAGACAAATGTATACATATATGCTCAGAATGAATAGAGAAATCGATTAAGCCATGTCTGTCTGTCCGTCCGTCTGTCAGTCTGTCCGTCTGTCCGTCCGTCCGTGTACACGATAACTCGAGCAAAAATTGAGATATCTCAATGAAATTTGGTATGTAGGTTTCTGTTAATCCAAGGTAGGTTGGTATTGAAAATGGGCGAAATCGGACAGTAACCACGCCCACTTCGCATATAACGGTAATTTCCAGAAATAGGAAAGCTGCGATATTTTAGTAACTACTGAAGATAATTCACTCAAAATTGATATTTGTATAATTTTCAGATGAAAAATAAGAATATTATAAACTGTTGGAAAATGGGTGTAGCCACGCCCACTTATGGTTGTATGTGTATATCTTGGTAACCGCTGCACGAATTTCTTCCAAACTTGGCACAGTTGTTGGCCTCGATACAGCATACTAAATGGCCGAAAATTTTAAAAATCGGACAATAACCACGCCTTCTTCCCATATAACGGTAATTTCCAGAAATACGAAAACTGCGATATTTTAGTAACTTCTGAAGATTATTCACTCAAAATTGATATTTGTAATTATTTTCAGACGAAAAATAAGAATATTATAAATTTTTGGAAAATGGGCGTAGCCACGCCGACTTATGGTTACATGTGTATGTCTTGGTAACCGCTCCACAGATTTCTTCCAAACTTGGCACAGTTGTTGGCCTTGATACAGCATACTAAATGGCCGAAAATTAAAAAAATCGGACAATAACCACGCCCACATCACATATAACGGTAATTTTCAGAAATACGAACACTGCGATATTTTAGTAACTACTGAAGAGTATTCACTCAAAATTGATATGTGTAAAAATTTTCAGACGAAAAATAAGAATATTATAAATTTTTGGGAAATGGGCGTAGCCACGCCCACTTATGGTTACATGTGCATATCTTGGTAACCGCTACACCAATTTCTTCTAAACTTGGCACAGTTGTTGGCCTTGGTACAGCATACTAAATGGCCGAAAATTTAAAAAATCGGACAATAACGACGCCCACATCCCATATAACGGTAATTTAGAGAAATACAAAATCTTCGATAAATCAGTAACTATTAACGCCAATTTATTCAAAATTGATGCTTGCAACAATTCTTTACCAAGAAATATGTTTATGGTAAAATTTTGGAAAATGGGCGTGGCACCGTATATCGGTAACCGTCATACCAATTTGTACCAAACTCTGTACGGTTATTGTGCTTGCCACATAAAAGCCAATTATTAAAAATTATTGAATTCAGGCTAAAATTACGGCTGCTTTTGATATAACGGTAAATTTCAGAAATGCTACTCAAAACTGGTGCACCCCGGTTTACCATAAGCGGTAGCTTTCGGAAAGGTGAAAAAACATATATTTAATACTTGCGCCGGGTATTTAATGTTCGGCTCCGCCCGAACTTAGACTTTCTTACTTGTTATTTATAGTATCATACATATATATGTATATATACTATACTATAATATTGTACACTCAATGATAAATAAACAACGAACAAATAAATAATATATACATATATATTTAATTAATACCTTAGAAAATTGCTGGTTTTTAATTTCATATTCACAAACATCATAAAAATTAAATTTAACACTCAGAAATGAATTACGAACATTTCAGATTTTACAAACAATTAACTATGAATTTAATTAGTAAGCTATAATTTTTTAAAAATTGTCTTAAATTAAATTTCACTAATCTGCGCATGCGCGCATACTCGCATTCCACTAGCATATAGTACTAATACATATGTACATGTATATGTATTTATGTCATACCTACACATCAATCCAATTGTCAAACTACTCGTATTTATTGTCAACACAGCCTTGAGAGTGAGTGCCTCCCAATTGAAGCGCTTATCTCCAGCGAGTGTCCATCGTCTCGTCTAAACTTATCTCATCTCGTTTTCACCACAACTCAGATTTTTCGCTTTTACTAAATTAGTTTACATTAAAAGATTTTATGTTTACCTACTCAATTTAATTTTCATTATAACAACCCTATGTAGTTCTGACGAAATAAAAATAAAGTTCTCTTTGGATTTATGTAATTACAAGTTTTTACAATTTATTTATAAACACATTAATATTAGTTAAAAGTAATCGTATTTAACCTAATTTTGCATTACACATATCCCGACTGGAAATTTTCAAATTTTCCCTCTAGCAAATGGTCTTTGGAAATTTTAATCAATTTCAAAATTTTAAATGAACTTTACAAAAAATAGCTTATAATTACCTTATAGATTGCATGATGGTGGTTGCGGCTGTAAATGCTTGTGGCTAGCTCATACTTAAATAAATTAATCCTTATCCGTAAGCTGTTAATGTTAATACTTCAACGGACTTACTCCGCTTCAGTATCCTGTTCCATTGTAGTGAATGTGTGCGCAATGTGTTTCAGGGCCTAACGATATTTCAAAAATCACCGAAATCGAATCAAAACTCATTCCTAGAGCTTGTTGTGTGCGAAAATCAACTTACTCCACAAAAGATCCTCAGTTAGTAAGAGAAATTTCTTGGCGCTTAAATTCTTACTGGGTTTTTAGAAGCGGCCCTTACCCTTGATTTCGCGGAAATTTCAACACACCAATTCTAACTCCTCTTTCGACTTTCCTCAGATTTTTATTTTGAAAAACTGTGCGGCACATAAGTAACCACTGGTGTTACTCCACACGAGAAAATGCACTTAAAGGGGTAAAAATGTTCCATGAAAATTTTAAGCAAACAATTTTACAGGGTGTCTGCAAAATGAAATACTTGTGCGGGTTAGGATAAGCGCGTAAGAAAGTTTAGTTGAAGCTAAGGTTCACATATTTGGCATAGATACATTGCCGAATACCTACACATATGAGCATTAGGCGGATCGATTTGTATGGAACGCAATTTTTAAACCTGTAAATTAATTGCACTTTCGGCAAAAATGTTAAAACTTTAACTCGCAAATAAAAAAAAAGGGTCAGATGCTCTGCACCAGTACTATATTCGGCAAAGTTGGTCTGGTAGAAAAGAAGTTTGAACGTTTTTTTTACGAGACTTAACATTGTGAAATATGTGGTGTCCTTGTATGCATGGTATTCAAGGTTTTGGTATAACATAGAACATCCAAAGGTTAATCAAGTCAATCCAATAACTCAATATAGGTAAATTTGCACATTCATGCTTCTGGCAAAAGAGTGACGTATTTTGGTACTGTACAGATACCCGATTTCTGTCTATCATTTAATAGTGTCACCTAAAAAGTGTTCTATATAGCCTTTATAAGACCGTAAAATTGCTGGCGTATGCCGCGTCATCGACATTATCGGTAAAATCAACGTCTGCGTCTGTTCTGTCACCTCGGGATTAAATAGAGAAGCAAAGCGAATGGATCTGTGGTGAACGAAGACAAACGAAGTATCTCCGATCATTACACAAACCGTCAGAGCATAAGCGACCTGGCACCCACGTCACTATTGAGAGTTTGAAAACGTAGACGACTTCATTTCAGCATTAACACCGATAATAATGTCAGCCTTGAAATACAACGGAGAATCACTCTTGCTACTTTGGACTGAGTAGGCAATTCAGGAGTAAAGTCCTCTCTCGACGTACGAAAACCGCGCTCTATAAGTCACTCATCATGCCCGTGCTGGTATATGGCGCAGAAGCATGGACAATGACAACATCCGATGAGGCGGCTCTTGGAGTATTCGAGAGAAAGATTTTGCTGAAGATTTACGGGTCTTTACGCGTTGACGACGGCGAGTACCGCAGACGATGGAACGATAAGCTGTATGAGCTTTACAACAACATGGACATAGTGCAGCGAATTAAAATACAACGGCTCCACTGGCTTGGCCATGTCGTTCGAATGGACAGAAATGCTCCTGCTCTGAAAGTATTCAACGCGATGCTGGTAACAGAAGGAACAGAAGAGGAAGGCCTCCTCTGCGTCAGAAAGACCAGGTGGAAAAGGACTTGTCTTCACT
This sequence comes from Rhagoletis pomonella, assembly GCF_013731165.1. Taxonomy (NCBI): domain Eukaryota; kingdom Metazoa; phylum Arthropoda; class Insecta; order Diptera; family Tephritidae; genus Rhagoletis; species Rhagoletis pomonella. The sequence continues at coordinate 41,198,545 of NW_023458560.1, forward strand.
TGAAATTTCTAATTGGCGACAGTTGGCGTGCTGTTTTGGACTTGGAAGAAGAATAACTGAGTGAAATAAATAAAAAAAATGTATTAGCTCGCAGCTCATTAATCCGACTTACTGCCGTCTGTCAGGATACACCTGACAGCTTTTCTTAAAATCCATATAGGGAGGAATGAAATCTAAGTTTTTGCGCTAGCGGTAAACATTTGCACTCACAGCGCGTATTATCCAATGGGGAAAGCATGACTTCGACTTTAAAAGGGGAAATCGCCCAGGGACCGAACATAAAAACGATATTGATGAAAACTGTCATGGCTAAATTCACTTTGAAGGACATATTGTACAACTAAGTGATACATACCAATCGATTTCTTTTTTACCGAGACTCAAATTTGAAAATAAATTTTTATTAGCAATTTTTATGCAAAATTAAAAAATATAACAAAATAACAATTATTTTGGGTTTTTATAGATACTATATGTCTTAGATTACAGTTATTGAAGACTTTTGTTTGTTTATTTTTTAAATCATTCGTAAGTCATTAACATTTTTCTCAGTTAAGAACGTGTTGGGAAACAAAAGTTTACTACGACTTATACAAATGCCTTTTATAAGTATGATTTAAAAAATAAAGGTCAGTGACTGATTTTTATTTATGACTTTTATAAAAAAAAGTCTTCGATAACTGTTATCTAAGACATATAATTTAAAAATCAAAAATAACTGTTATTTGCAGATTGTTTAGATAAAAATCAAATATAATTGTTGTTTTGGATTTATAAAATAAAAATCAGAAATAACGGTTATTTAAGGAGTAATTAAATAAAAGTCAAAAAATAATTGTTAATGAGCGATTTTTTTAATAAAATTTGTAACTGTTACGGTCCCTCAAATTACCGGAATACACCATACACAAGGTAATTCACAAAATTAACTGAATATTTATGTATTATATAAATACAACACATTTTTATAACAAAAGTCTTCTAAAAGTAAATTTTTTCACTTTTAATTAAACATAGTCTATACTTATTGCTAGTTTCTTTATTTATAGCTAATATTGAATTATTGTCGCTTTCACAAGCAGTTTATTAAGTCCATTTTGTAGCATATAATTTGCTTATAAATAATTTTTTTAATATATATTTTTTATTCAATTTCATTACTGCTATTTGTGTGCATATAACTATGTATTTGCTAATTGCCGAATATTCGCTAGATTACTTTTTCTTTTTGGGATTAAATTCAGTTGAAACGACTTCGAAAGCTTGCCAAGCAGAGAAGCTAAAACTTGATTACGTTCCTTTTTAATGTTTTTGGAAATTTATTTCGAATAGTTACTTGATTTGCTTTTCGTATTAGATATTTTACATACATACATATATATTTTCTAAAGTACTTATGAATATTTTAATGTAATTACTTATTAACTTAATTGTAGTTTTCTGCGCTATACAAATTACTTGAATAAGAATTGACTCTTTTAGTTTGAAAATGTTCACATTTCATACAAAATTGTGTTTTATGTAGTAAATTTATATGCATTATATATGTAATTATGTGCGTATATACAAGTTGGAAAAAAAATTAAAATTACAGCATAATTTTTGATAAAATATCAATGCGAATAAGTAATAAAAAAAACTATAATGGAACTAATAATAAATGAAAAAAGAAAATAAACATATCTGTGTTCGTATGGAAAAGTAGCGTATGTCGAAAGGCTAGCTTTAGTATAAATCGGCATTTGCAGCATACGATTGCGAATGATTCACTGGCGCTGAGCCGTTGAAGAACTTTTGGCAAATAAACGTGCAAGTAGTAGTTCCGATACTAGCAAGTCAATATTCTTATTAAGGCTCATCAAAAAATTCCTTGTCGTTTAAATAATAGAGGGAATGCCGCATTATACTAAAGCCTATACTTTTCCATATGAACACAGATATATACGGTGACCATCCGTCCTGTATTATATGGGACAGTCCTCTTTTTGGACCCGTTGTCCTGGCAATTTATTTATTTTATACGGGACGCCAAATGTTCTGTATTTCTTTTAATGTTCTGTATTTGTCCCGTATTCGGTGTTTCGATGCCTTAACATCTCATTAAAAAGGCCAGCCTATGAGCGAGTTTTAAGTGATCTGAATGCCTGTGTTTCGATTCGAGGAATACATACAGTGGCCAAAATAGAAGCTAGGACTCGACATTTCAGCAAAGTTTGGCTATTTTTCCTTAGTTTATTTAACGTTTATTATTCTTTATGAAAGTAAAGAAAGCTCTTTTCCTAAAAAACCCATATAATACTGTTTAAGTGCGACTGCTAATACCAGGCACCTAAATTCGTGCTATGTGCTGCTGCATGTCCAAAAATTTCCTTCATTAAATTAATGAATGCACTTCTCAACTGCCATGTAATAAAACTTTCTTAAGTTATAATTTGATAGCAGTTCAAATATGCTCGGGCGATGCGTTTCGATAACTTATGTTTTGGAACAGTATACATTGTCAATATTTTGTAGTTCGACGTTATGTTATACTTTGTACGTATGCAAAGCAATTGACGTTTTGGAAGTCAGCCATACTTACCTACTTTGTATGAAAAAGATGCTGAACATCGTCAACAACAAAAAAAAGGTCAAAAATTAATGGTAAGTCTTAGCGACTTCAAAATCGCACTTTATTGTACTTAAATTTAAGGTCTCTTTTTAATTTTGTGGGTAAAAATCTCGGGGAAAATTTCCTACAAATTTGTGATGTTACTACAAGGATGCTATTTCAAGG
>NW_023458560.1:41201420-41208353 GCF_013731165.1 Rhagoletis pomonella
TAGATTGGTGCCATATAAAGTATATCTTCCATACCTCTGATTGTTTAGATGCGATTTTTTAGCAGTAATAATCAGTCAAAGGAAAATTTGCAGATGTTCATGAAAGGTATGAAGCCTTCGGCATAGCCGAAGACAGCGCTGCTCTTACTTGTTTTCACTTAATTTTGCGTTTTACGATAAAAAAAAATTAGGTAACTGATGTAAAATTTTAAATTTTGCAGGTGTTTAGGAGCACGAAAAATTGTAATTTGCGTATTTAATCGAATAAGTAAACGCGCCTATTTGTTAATCATTTCAAAAATAAAGATTATCATAAATATTTTATGTGTAAAATAAAACGATTTTAAAGAAGAATAATATAAATTTATTTTGTTTTATTTATCAATAACCAAATTACCATTAACATTACAATTATCGTTATCATAACCATTACCACTACCACAACCATTTATATTTTACCATTGCCATTATAATTTACTTTACCATCCTCATTACCATTACATCTGTCATTACGGTTACCATAACATTACCATAACTATGGCAGTTGCCATTATATCTACGTTTTTCATTATCATTGTCATAGCCTTTACCATTACCATCACCATTACCATTGCCATTACCGTCACGATTACCAAAACGATCATTATTACCATTACCACTACCACTACCATTACATTACTATTAGCACTACCACTGCTGTTACTATTGCCATTACCGTTACCATCTATACATATAATAAAATTGTAACAGGTCGATGTCTGTACATTATAGATATTAAAGAAAAATTAATGCGGGCGGTCTTTATTAGAGCACCAGAAGCCAAATCAACCATTTTTAGAATTTTTGTCTGTCTGTCTGTATGTTCGTTCACGCATCACTCGAAAACGAATGCATGGATTTGAATGCAGTTTTCACCGATGTATTGCTAGAGGTCTAACTTAAAATATAGGAAGAAAAAAATTAGAGAGTTGCCCCCTGTTTGAAAATTGGAGTTTAAGTAAATTGATAAGAAAAAATGAATATTGCATTATGAGCGTCAAAAGAACCAGGCTGAAGAAGGCTTACAGCCAAATATTTTCTAGAGTTGCCACCTGTTTGAAAATTTACATTTAATTTAATTTATGAGATAAATTGAATACTGCAATATGGGTATCAAACTGAAGGGGTTTAGGAAATTTTATTGCCGAAAACAGTTTTAGGGAGGGCTGCCACCTGTTTGAAAAATTTTATTGTATTAAATTGATAAAATAAATGAAATCTATATCTACATCTAAATATCTATACATATAATAAAATTGTAAAAGGTCGATGTCTGTACATTATAGATATTAAAGAAAAATTAATGCGGGGTGTCTTTATTAGAGCACCAGAAGCCAAATCAACCATTTTTAGAGTTTTTGCCTGTCTGTCTGTCTGCCTGTCTGTCTGTCTGTCTGTCTGTATGTTTGTTCGAGCATCACTCGAAAACGAATGCATGGATTTGAATGCAGTTTTCACAAATGTATTGCTAGAGGTCTAAAATTAGGAAGAAAAAAATTAGAGAGTTGCCACCTGTTTGAAAATTGAAGTTTAAGTAAACTGATAAGAAAAAATGAATATTGCAATATGGGCGTCAAAAGAAAGAGGCTGAAGGAGGCGTACAGCCAAAAATATTTTTTTAGAGTTGCCACCTGTTTGAAAATTTACATTTAATTTAATTTATAAGATAAATTGAATATTGCAATTTGGGTATCAAACTGAAGGGGTTTAGGAAATTTTATTGCCGAAAATATTTTTAGGGAGGGCTGCCACCTGTTTGAAAAATTGTAATTAATTGATAAAATAAATGAAATTTATATCTACATCTATACATATAATAAAATTCAGGTCGATGTCTGTACATTATTAAAGAAAAATCAATATGGTGGGTTTTTATTAAAGCCACAGAAGCCAAATAAACAATTTTTAGAATCTTTGAATCTCTGCCTGTCTGTATATTTGTACGCAGATCAGTCGAAGTTTTCACCGATGTATCGCTAGAGATCTAGCTTCCAATATAGAAGAAAAAATTAGAGAGTTGCCACCTGTGTTTAAAATGTCAGTTTAGGTCAATTGATACGGTAAAGTGAATACAGCAATATGGCTGCCAAAAGAAAGAAATTTACAAAGGCCTACAGCTGAAAATATTTTTGTGGAAGGTTGCCACCTATTTGAAAACTTTAATTTAATTTAATTGATAGCATAAATTAAATATTGCAATATTGGTATCAAACTAAAGAGGTTAGGAAATTTTAATGATGATTTGGGGATTTGCCAACTGATTGAAAAATTGTATTCATTAAAATTTGTAAAATAAATGAAATATTGCAATACGAATATTAAACTAAAGAGGATTAGGAAGCTTACTTTTGAAAATATTCTTGAAGCGGGTTGCCACTTATTTGAAAACTTTAATTCAGTTAAATTTATAATATAAACTAAGTGTTGCCATATGGGTATCAAACGAGAGTATTTGAGAATAATAAAATTGCAACAGGCCGATATCTGTACATAATATATGTTAAAGAAAAATTAATAGGGGGTTTATTAGATCAACAGAAGCCAAATATAAAATTTTGGTATGTTTGTCTATATGTTTGTAAGCGCATCACGCAAAAGCTAATGTATGGAGTAAAATTCAGTTTGCACCGATGTACATATTGCTACAGCCCTAATTGAAAATATAGAATCAATTTTTTTTTGTTTTAGTTTATCTTCGACCATTATTCCTAGGTATTTCAACGTATTAACTTGTTCCAGTGCGTCGTTGTTTATACTTAGAGTTAGCAACGGACCGTTCTCAAAATTTCGCTTTGATATAACCACAAACTTAATTTTTTTTTGTGTGGAAGGTTTTTCGCTAAAAAAAATGTAAACTTTTCGTTGTTGCTACCAAAAAATTAAGAAATCCGAGAAGTCACGTTTTACAATTTCATACAGTTCTCTTTACAATGTATTTCACTAAACTACTAAACGGCTGCATCGACTTGGTTCATATTTGGCAACACCTTGAAAACAAATATTCTGACCAAAAATTTACTCGGTATGTAGCTCGGGTTATTCCTAAAATTCTTATACAGGCTAAAACGTAAAAAACCTATATATCTCTAAAACCAATTACGCTGGGGAACTGAAACTTAGCACTGATGCATATATTACAAATGCATTGGGAAAGGGGGCGTGGCTCCTTCCTTCCATACAAACTGAACTTCTCATATAGCTTATCTCTGGAACTGCTTACGCTAACGTCCTGAAATTCTACACAGCTACATATGTTATCAATACCGTAATTATGGCGAAATGTGGTAATTATTGGAAAGGCTGGCTCGATATACATTTACGTAAACGCGCAAGTATCATTCGATTGGGAACCATTTTCTCCTAGATTTCTAAATCCCATTGAACTATTGTAACTTTATCTTTAATTTTCAGTAAGGTAAAATTTATGTGAAAATTTTGAAGATTTTTTTTTTAATTTTTCACAAAGAATGGAGCTTTGCTTTTACGAGTTTCGCTAAAAGCTTTCCTATCTACATACCTATTTGCATAAAATGAGAGCCGTTTTCGTTGTTCGGAATAAACTCAAAAACACTGAATAGAGTTCCGTCAGATTGTCGGAGGTTATCTTACATACATATATGGTCCAATTACAGAAAACTCGCTAGGTGGTGCTGGAGTAGAGTTATTTATAAAAATTGTATTTATTAACCGATTTCGTTTAAATTTTAAATGTGAGCTATGTAGCTGTATGATGGAAAATTCTTTTGGTTAAAATTTACCTGATTAGTGCCGCTGGAGTTAAGGTTGAAATTCATAACACGTATTCATTTTATGGTAAGCAATGGTTTTACAGAAAATGAACCCAATGCATGGCGCTGCAGACGAAATGTATAGAAACCCCGTGTGGTTGGTCTGCTTTGGCACTATGTTTAAGTTATACGAATTAAGTTTTCAGATGTCTAAATGAAGGATGGGGTTAAGTTTTTCTGACGTCCTCATGCACGATCATGCAGTATTGCATCTACCCAGAAATCAGTTCATAAATTTTACCACGAATTGTAAAAGTGGTGATTTAACAAGGAAAGATCACCGTAGGTATATCAATTGCTTCATTTGAAAGATACTTAAGAGATCACACGACTAATTTAGCAATGTACCGGAAAACTTTTCATCCTGTGGGACAGCGAGGATTCTTGACCCTCCTATAACAGAAAACGCTTTTCTGTGCTCTTGAGTTTCCCTATAAGAACTTTTATTGGCATACGCATCGCACCAATGTTGTTGTTGCAAGATCATACAAAAAGATTACGCATGCCTGGCAGAGATCTCACAGGTGGAAATAAGATCATCGGTAAAGCTCATGACACCGAAAGAGATTGGTATTCCATATGGTATCACAGCGTTACTATTATTGGCCTATATGTGAGGCGGATACTGTGCCTTAGTGGTTTCAACTTGAATCAAAAATTTTGACTTTACAGACTAATTTTGTTTTTAAACGCTCTTTTGCATTGGCCAACGCAAAAGCTCTTATTAGGCGCCGCGAGGTAAGCGGGCATTGGCTAGTATGGAAATAAAACTCTTCATGAGTAAACAAAACGCATCTCTCCCTTCTAGTACCAATCTTTAGTGGCCATTCTGGGATTGCAATCAAAAACACCTCAAGTCCTGCACGTTGCGTTCTCAACACCTTGAGCCTCAGTTCCTTTTCTCTTCTGAAGAGGTTCCGGGAGTAGATATATAGTACATAATAGCCGCTTGCGTGCTATTTGCTGAATGTTTTTTAATTTAATACATATGTATGTATGTAGATCTATTGTTCATAAAAATGAGTACTCAATAAAAAGAACATTTTTGTTTAACGATTTTTTTTTTCATAATTCAAATTAGGGCTCGAGGAAATTACTATGTTACTACAAATGCCAAACCACCATATGCGCGAGGCTTTCCAGGCAAAGGACGCAGTGCAAATAATGGCGAGTATCAAGGCGTGCGGAGATAATCTAAAATACCTATTTCATTGTTTTTTATAAACTTATATGCTTTTGTACATATATACATTACTATGTAAACAGCAGCTAAACGGAACTAATTTAATAAATTTTTATGTAAATATGTTTGTATAAATAGGTAGTGCTTTTTTGTGATTTTAGTGTTAAAGCTGGGATTTTTTAGTATATATCTACCAGTTAATGTATTTATGTAAAATATTGTAAATTTTAAATAGTTTAATATAATTGTGTTAGAATTCAGAAAACGAAACAATTTAAATAAAAATTTCTGTTGTACGTTTTTTTATATTCAAAAATTACTTGCACGGTTCGGCTTTGAAAATCTTTTTTAGTTACTTAATTTAGTGCTTAATGGCAGTGTTCTATTGTATTTTATTATTTTAATTAATTTTGTTTATTGACAAAGCCATTCACTTACCCACGATTATTTAGTTGGTAAATATTGTAAAAGTTTTTTTAAATTTGCTTGTAAAACTATTTTTTTGTTACGATGAGGGTAATTTTATTGTAAGAAATATTTGTACAAAGAATATCTGCCGGGCTCTCGTTTTCACTGGTTTTGCGTTTAACGATTAAAAAAAAATAAATACGTAACTGATATAAAATTTTAAATTTTTTCGTTACGATAAGGGTAATTTTGTTGTGAGAAATATTTGTACAAAGAATATCTGCAGGGCTCTTGTTATACCTTTCATGAGCATGAAATGGTATTATAACTTTGGTCCGATGTTTGTAAGTACCAGAACAAAAAGAGATAGACCCATTAAAATGTATACTTATATGATCAGAACGTCGAGCTGAATTGATTTAGCCATGTCCGTCTGTCCGTCTGTCCGTCTGTCTGTCTGTCCGTCTGTTTGTATGCAATCTAGTCTCTCAGTTTTAGAGATATCCGGATCAAATTTGGTGGGTGTATTTTTGTAATGTATTAATCATTTGTCGGAACCGGAAGAATCGGACCACTATAACATATAGCTCCCATACAACTGATTGTTCAGATATGAGATTTTTCCTTATAACTTCTCCATTTATGCAGCTACGAACATGAAATTTTGCAGTACTTGCACCCATTATCAACAGAATACTTACAGTGAAAATTATAAAGATCGGGTCACTATAACCTATAGCTCCCATACAACTGATTGTTCAGATATAAAATTTTTCGTTATAACTCCTCCATTTATATAGCTAGGAACATGAAATTTCGCGCTGTTTTCACTCATTATCAACAGAAGACTTACAGCGAAAATAACAAAGATCGGGTCACTATAACCTATAGCTCCCATACAACTGATTTTTCAGATATGAGATTTTCCGTTATAATTCATCCATTTATGTAGCTAGGACCATGAAATTGCGCGCTGTTTTCACTCATAATCAACAGTAGACTTACAGTGAAAATTACAAAGATCGGGCCACTATAACCTGCAGCCCCCATACAACTGATTGTTCAGATATTAGGTCTTTTATCATAACTCCTCCATTTATGCAGCTAGGAACATGAAATTTCGCATCATTTTCACTCATTATTAACAGAATACTTACAGTAAAAATAACAAGGATCGGGTGACTACAACATATATCTTCCATACATCTGATTGTTCAGATATGGGATTTTACTGTAAAACTCCTTTATTTGAACAGCTAAAACCAATAAATTTCGTAAGATATTTTATAAATAATAATACAAAGTCTACTGAGAAAATCGTCAAAATCTATGCTGTATAAGCTTTATCTCCTATAGCACTGATTGTTCAGATACCAGTTTTTGCGATATATCTCCTTTATGTAGGAAACTAAACCCAATAAATTGTGTTACCGGTTTACATACCGATCACATAGCAGTGAAAATCACTTAGATTGGTGCCATATAAAGTATATCTTCCATACCTCTGATTGTTTA
>NW_023458560.1:41208453-41209855 GCF_013731165.1 Rhagoletis pomonella
ATTTTATTTAAAGAAATGGCGTGTCGTCTATTTCCGCTGTAGCAAACGCAGTACATAGGGCGACATCTAAATGTCATCTACCTCGCCCTATTCACTACAGATGTCGCCCTATGCACTATGCTTTTTTATAGGAACTTTTCCAAGCAAAGGTTTTATGGTGTCGGACACACAACATTGAAAGTTTCTGGATCCACAACATTGAAAGTTTCTGGACACACAACATTGCAAGTTGATAAAAGCGTTGTAAAAAGGGCTTAAAATTCTACGATTCATTACATATTATTCTTAATTAACTAAAAAGTAGTTAATCTGCAAAAAATGGAGAAAAAGTTTTATTCTTAACAGCGGTCGCCCCTCGGCAGGCAATGGCAAACCTCCGAGTGTATTTCTGCCATGAAAAACAGCTTCTCATAAAAATGCAATCTCCGTTCGGAGTCGGGACCCCCTCCCCTTTGTGTGACAACATCAAGGCGCACACCACAAACCGGAGGAGAAGCTTGGCCAAACACTAACATATGTGTAAGCACCAATCTATTATTATTATTATTATTAGTTAATCTTTAATATTCAGTAAAAAGTTATTATAAATGATTTTCTGTTATTAATAGAGCGCTTTTGGTTAGAGAGTGTTATTTGACAGTGTTTTGAGATACGAGGTTTTGCCAAAGCACCGTCGATATACTTTTTAAAGTTTTCAAGGTTTGGATATCAAATATTGGTCATTTGGTTAGCTTTAAAAAAATATTTTGGAAATAAATAAAAAAAAACTTAGATTTTAAAATTTAGGTGGCAACCCTATTTTGAAATACGCTGGAATGAATACCACATATCTTGGGCGTATATGTACTGTGTATACATACAAAAAAAATGCTAATTTAAATAAACAAAATAAAAATTCGTATTAGATACAAATATACAGGCGTATATTATAGGATCGAAAATATTTTTGTCCAAAGCTCTTAACAACACCTTTCATTTGATATCCATATTGCGATAATTTAGATAAATTGTGTAGAATTCCAAATAAGTGGCAACCTTACACTAATATCCTAGGGGATAACACTTAGTATATAAGGAAATCATTGCTTAATCTTTTCTTGGTACCCTGGAACTGCATTCTTAGAATTTTTCTAAAAAATCCGGAATAAAAAGATGCAAATTAGTATGCAAATTGATTGAATTTTCCTGAGTTTTGCACAAAGTTTGGAGATTCGATTTTTATGTTTTTTGGTGGAACCGTATTTTTATAAAAAATTATCGCAAGTAAATAAGAATAAAAAACTTTGCATATATTGCGAAAAATTCACAATACTTGTGTTCGTCACTGTATTTACATTAGAACGTTCGTTATTTAATTTTTTTTTTAATATACAGTTTTCCGGGCGGAAAAATATGTATTTTG
>NW_023458560.1:41209955-41215621 GCF_013731165.1 Rhagoletis pomonella
TCTACGTTATGTAGTTTGACTATTGTCAATTAAATCGAATGCTTTGTTTTTTTTTTTAATTAGTTTTACGAGATGCGAAGTAGTAGTGAGTTCTGAGATACGAGGTTTTGCCAACGTACCGTCGATATGCACTCCGAGCAAAGGTCTGTCAACCTGGTACTAATACTTTATACAGTCAACCAACAATGTCTAGGCACAGCACAAGTTATTGAGTTTGAGCTCAATTCAACAGTGCAAAAACTGAGCTTAACTTCACCTTTTATGTATGACGCCCTTTTTCTGTGTGTCGATGTCCGGACCTGTAGTCTAAAGGACTGGAGACACGCTTCTTTACCATTCTGGCAGACATACATACATAGGAAGTAGTGAAGGGGAAACTGTTATACCTTTTCAATTTCATTTCCAACAGGTTTAATTGTTGACAATTCTTTCGTTTCTCTTTGGCATTCATGAGAAGGGGCGCTCACAATGAGCAACAAGATATGCTCCTGGTAGAAGTATGGAACTTTCCATACACGTCTTTCTAACCTAACCGAACCATAGATTAACTAACAAACTAACTTTATTTAAGTCATAGCAGTACATTTGATGGTAAATAAAGTTGACGCTTCCGCATTTGGAAGTGAATGAATTGTAATAAATTTATGTCAAAAGTAACCAGATTTCGTTTACTTTTTATTGCAACACTAAGCAATCCGATTGCGCGCTAAACTTGAATGGCGTGCGGCATGCTGCTTGTGGCATGTTGCATGCTTTACCGGCCAATTGCAATGTCGTATGGCGAGTGTGAATCTGTTACTTCCGCCAAACTTTGCTGGCAACAATATGCATGGCTAGTGGCGCAACAACAACAAACACTGGCTGGAAGTTTTGGCGCCACGCAAATAAAACCAGTTGGGGTTGACGTAAAAACTTGGACTTGATTGTTATGATCCACACGCTAACAAATATGCTTGTTATTCGATACAAACATAATTAAAGAAAATATCTGCATTTAAATTTTTGAGCATAAAAATCTGTCAACTGTTGTTACGAAACTTGTGAAAGTGATTAGATAAGAGAAAAGTGTGCAAATTTTATTGATAAAATAAATTTTCATGAGCTCTTTTTTGTAATTTGTAAGACTATAATTCCCTTGAATCGTTCATTAGTCACCCCGCTGTTTCTTATTTTTAGTTGCGCAGCGCAAAAACGACACCAATCAGGTGTACGTCACCGAGTCGTGTCTGGAAAAGCCATATCGTTGCCCACATCCCAAAATACAATTCTACCTCTATACGCGCCGCACTCAACAGCATCCCGAATTCATCGATGTGCTGGGCGACAATGCACTCTACTACACCCACTTCAATCCTCGGCATCCCACCAAAATTATAATACACGGCTTCGGTGGCGGCCGCAACAATAGCCCCAGCCCAGATTTGCGTGAAGCCTACTTCACCATAGGCGATTATAATATCATCATTGTAGATTATGCTGATGCGGTGAAGGAGCCCTGCCTCAGTCAAATGGAATGGGCTCCACGCTTTGGCAGCCTATGCATCTCACAGTTGGTCAAGTATTTGGCGCGTCATCCGCGTGGCGTAAAGCCGGATGATTTGCATTTGATCGGTTACAGCGTGGGCGCGCATATTGCCGGACTTATGGCGAACTATTTGAAACCGAGCGAAGGTAAGTTGGGACGCATCACCGCTTTGGATCCGACGATTTTCTTCTATGCGGGCACAAATAATTCGCGTGATTTGGATTCGAGCGATGCTAACTTTGTCGATGTGCTGCACACTGGCGCCGGTATTTTGGGTCAGTGGCACTCGAGTGGACATGCGGACTTCTATGTGAACGGTGGCACGCGGCAGCCGGCCTGCGTGGGTTCACCGACGCTATTTCGTGAGTTTTTGTTAGAATTCCCTCTGCTGAGGCGACTATACATCTTTAATTAATTTTTTTGTCCTACAGAAACGCTGGCCTGTGACCACACGAAGGTCACTCCTTACTTCATTGAGTCGATAACGACGACGCGTGGTTTCTATGCTGGCCCTTGTCCGAATCTTTTCACCTACCTGATAGGTTGGTGTGATCCAAAGGACTCGGAATATGTGCTGATGGGTGAACACGTTTCGCATGAGTAAGTAGTGGTGGAAACGACAGCCACATAATTGAATAAATATGTTTTCAGAGTAAATACGGACGGTTAAGAATTTGTTTTTATAAAATATTTGAAATTGTATAGATCGGAAAAACGAATATATTTTTCTTTCTTTCTTTAGTTGAACTTTAAGATTCAGATAATCACAGTCTATAAACATTGGCTTGAACACAAAACTTCGCTCCCAAGACAGTTTTCTTATCGATTTGGCGTCCTCCACCCGGTTTGCTCTCCAGGAGGGTATTTCACTAGGCAGCTGTTTGTTAAAACTTGCGTGAAATTGCTTTCAAATCCTCAATACATGATCTTTCAAAATGTTCTATTGGTATGCAATACGATCGGCTCTAATCGGCATAACTGGGTCATCAAAAACCACGCCTACACTGGCACTTAATGCCATGCAGCAAAAACTGCCATTGAGTTTAGGGAATCCAGGTTGTCAACCGGTTCGAAAATGGAGCAATATGTAGTTCCGGAGGGCTTTGATTTCGTCCCTGAACAAGCAGATTTCTTCACCTTTGAAATATCTGTCGCTAGCTCCTTCCGTAACTATGTATATTCCCTCAAGAAGGAAGCAAACTTGGTGGAGGTGTATTCCGTCAGGAACCTTCTATTAAAACTATATTCAGGCTTCCGGACTTCTGCAGTGTATTTCAAGCTATGACAGCAGCCATCAAGGAAGCGGTGGACTCACTGCTCCAGAGTGTCAGTCATGGAAGTCAGCATATACTCTGATAGCCAGCTGGCTATCAGGGCCCTGAATCCTATGGTAGTGCGCTTGAGATCAGTAAGGGAATGGTTGACCTCTATGTCAACAGCGTCGGTGTCCTTAATAAGTAATCAGGCTAAATTTGGGTGCCGAGCTATTGCATAAAACTGTGTGTCTGTTGGCTTGGCAAGCAAAGGCACCCTGGTATGGATCAGCTGGGGACGTCTCGGTTCTCATGCGGTTCACTCTTGAACGGCTCATGTAAGCTCAGCGAGCGCTAGGCCATTACTAGGATATGAGCAATTCCAAGATCCTTCTGACCTGAGGTGGACTGGAGGTGGTCAAAAGAGGCTCCTTATGCTTGCAAAGCCTCAGGCGTCGCTATTGGTAGTGGTATTCAAGCGATGAGGTTGATAGTTTTACCTAATCCCTTTGTATCAGCTATCACGAAGATGATGCGTTGAAATCATATCAGCATTTTCTATTAGACTACCTGGCCTTTGCGAGCGCTCGGTCATTGAAATTAGCCTCATTTCAAATTTCACAATCGGTTTGGGGCGTTTTGCCGACAAAATTAATGGTATCCATTCAGTTATGGGGGTATTCATCAAAAATCACAATAACTGTCTGTGGAAAACAACTTTACTCTAACCTATCCATCACTGCCAGACAATATTCCGACCACATTTCGTCAAATTCTTGGCTCCTCATGCATTCGGGATCATTTTTCCATCTCTTTCCCACTTAAATAGAAAATTCGTTACATCTTTCTGAACTCACTTAAAGACCTAATGTTCAAATATGTAGCTTAGAGTTGAGTATGAAAAGCCTTCTCTCTGCTAGGCATCGTAATAGTTTTCCAGACAGGATTGATTGCTCTGGTCGATGCCTATCGTTTTTGGATTAACAGGAACTTATTTCAGGAACAACTTTTTCATACAAATCGTAGGTGCTACATAAATAGATAATAATATACTATTCATAACATGTCGTTTAATCCTAAACTTCTTAAAAAGTCAAAAGTATTTTTCGGGTGGATAGGAATCGTATGGGCTCATTTTTTGGCCCCACACTCAAGTGACAAGCGGTCTCTTTTGAACTAAGTGGAAGTTGAGACGGCTGACTTCCTGGCTAAGCCGTTTGCTACATAGCTCTCTTCTATTATCTTAGCACCAGCTAAATACATCTTATTGCGTTCATCAAGAGCTTTAGGTTTCTCAATGAACTCAAATACTAGAGAGGAATTAACTACGATGCTGTTTGAGGATTGCACAATCCCATAAAATAGTGTATGCATCTGAGGCGAATAACGTAGAACTTATTGTTGGAGGGAAGTTAAGTATTAGGCAGCCTATATAAACTTAGTCCGAACTTGATTGTAACCCGGGCTGATAATTGCCGACTAGATGTAAACCCTTGCAAAAGTGTGCCCTTTTCCAATTGGGTGGCATTCCTCTTGCGCCATCAGACAGAGTGAAGTATCTGGACTTGATCGTAGACAACGAGCTAGTATTTTGTAAGCTCCAGTAAGTAAAGTTAGAGGAAAGAGTGAATCAGTGGTTTTATTTCCAGGCAGTGGGTTGATCATTGGCAAGTGTTGTCACTTACAGCCGCGGATGGTTTATTGAGTTTATGTAAATGTTTTTAACTGGTCTCAAAGTATGGTGTTTCCATCTGATAGGGCGTATTATATAGGATCAATATGGTTAAGCAGTTGGAGATAGTAGAAAGAGCAGTCCTAGCTGAAATCCGTGCCACACTTCGCTAACGGTCGAACGCTATTAGTTCACTTCGAACTAAGGGCCTACCGGAATCATAAAGAGCTTCTTGTTCATGCCAGTCCGAATAATGTACACCGATGTTGGATGATGGTGGATCCCTCACCACATACCTTCCTTTCACGGAAGGATTAAATGCCTATAACAGGGTTTGTAAAAGTTCCCGTATTATTTTCCAAGCGGAGGTAGATGTCCTAAAATTATCCGGGGGTTTGTATGCTCTCAAATCTAATAGATGAAATCCAATGATGTGAGCGTATACTCCGATAGCCAATTTTCAATTATGGCCCTCGAATTTTGGATGAAACGTTCGAAATTTTCCAGGGTGGAGTGCTTGGCAAATCTATAGATCGCATTATAGTAATTCGCTATTGAGCATATCTATACATATAATAAAATTGAAACAGGTCGATGTCTGTACATTATAGATATTAAAGAAAAATTAATGCGGGCGGTCTTTATTAGAGCACCAGAAGCCAAATCAACCATTTTTAGAACCCACCATGCAAAACATGAGAAATAGGCAACAATCGTCAATGGCAACAAATTGGCGACTCACCGTTTTATTGCTGTGGTGACAAATCGGCAACATCACTTCATTCATGTCAATTTTGAATAAAAAAGTTCTCAAAAATTCCGAAACTTATGAATATGGCGTCAATAGTATTGGCCAAAAGCATCTAAATTATGCCCAAGGACAAGATTGAAAAAATAGGAAGCCTCACAGCGAGAAAATGAATTAATTCCGATTGTAAGTTGCAATTTGGTATACAAAAAAATAAATGAAGTATTAAAAAGAATAAAATTATTCCAAATATCGCCTGAAGCGATAAGAAAAGGACTTATTCAGGTAATAAGAAAACGACTCGCCCAGGCGAGTTGCCTTCGGCGGACGTTTTAAAGCGACCGGTAATAGGAAATCGATTCGATGGCAATATTACCGGCAATAAATTTGTTTCCGAGAGCGACACATTTTCTTATTGCTGGCAACACAAATTGTTTGGTGGGTAACTTATCATATATGTATACACAC
>NW_023458560.1:41215721-41243390 GCF_013731165.1 Rhagoletis pomonella
TGTATGTACGCATGAAGATGAGTACAATAGGAAGCAAACAAACGTTGAGGTTTATCAGTGATGTGACTTGTTGATCGATTCGTACCAATAATATTGTAGGTTGATCTTGTAATTAAACAAAATACATTAGCGCATTAAGATTTAATCTTTTATTGCGCAATACAAAGAGCAGATAAGTACATGCCAATATTAGAATAAATAAAAGTATACAGTAACAAAAATATATGTAATAACAAATATAGAAATATAAATATATGAATATGCAAAAATGAACAAAAAAAAGGTGTAATAAAAACATAGTGACTAGAGTACAAACAGAAATAATGAACAAAAAAAAGGTGTAATATAAACGTAATGACTGGAGTACAAACAGAAATTGTATAAAACGTAGAAAACTAAAGAGAAAATCAAAGATGAGTTTTTTAAAATTGCTTTCACAAAGCGAGTTTCTTAAAGACAATGGAAGGGAGTTCCAGAGTCTGACTCCATTAACAAAAAAAAGTCTTGAAGTGCTTAAATAATTAAACTTTGGCAATATAAAATTGAAGGCGCGTGTGCATTTGGCAAACTTAAGCTTATCATATAGTTAGATATTCCGGCTTTTTATAAACAAGCAATTTTAACATAAATATAAGAATATATAAATGGGTAAATTTCTTCAAGCCATACACATACTTAGTGGCATGGTTGAATGCAACATCGAGTTTGTGGAGGGAATGAGAGTCTAGTTTGCTCTACACTATTTCGAAATACATAATTTGAGGAACAATAAAACTTGAGACCAGTTTTTTTTCGTGTCTGAGGGTACAAAAAGTGAAGATACTCTGAGGCAGCGCAAGGTGTAATACATTTTTCCCACAACTTCATTGCTGTGGTCCTCACAAGTCAGCTTGGAATTTATAGTAAAACCCAGGTTTCTCAATTTGTCAACCAATTGAAGCTTTGCAGTTCCAGTATAAAGGTGAGGGATGTCAGAAAGTAGGATTTTAACTTTGAATATTGGTAATAAGTACATACGATTTTTGAGCATATAGGCAGAGTAGGTTTTCAGCAGACCATTCAAGAATCGAGCAGAAGTCCTCATTAAGCTTACGAGTTATATCCTGAACCTTGCTGATATGGTTAGAGATAAATAATTGAACATCGTCAGCGTAAGCGTGTAGACGAACATGTGAGCAAGAGTTGAAAATATCATTTATAAGGAGGAAGAGGAGGAGACCTAGAACAGAGCCCTGTGGTAATCCACAACATCTTCCCACCAACCCTGAAAATGTGTTGCCGGCTTTAACTTTCTGCATCATGTTACTTAAATAACTATTCAGTAGTTTTACTGCATTTGCATCAAATCCAAAATAGTCAGTTAATTTGCCGCACAGAAGGCTGTGGTTGACAGTGTCAAACGCCTTGGAGAAATCAAGGAGGCATAAAAGTATTAGGTGGCCTTGATCAAAATCTTGACGGATATCGTCCAGTACTTTGGTAATGGCAGTCGAGCAAAAGCGAGCAGCTCTAAAACCTGATTGACAGAGACTGAGTAGGTTATTATTCTCAATGAACTCGGATATTTGTTGCGCCATAAGCATGTCGAATACTTTCGACAATCTGGTCAGTATGCCTATGGGTATAAAATCAGCAGGAACGGAAGCACCAGGTTTCTTCTCTAGAGGGGTAATTATTGCTACTTTCCATCCGGAGGGGAAAGTGGAAGTAGTGAAGCAGTGGTTTACCAAATGGGTGGTAAAATTAATTTTATAAATTTAATTGGGATGCCGTCGGTGCCAATTGCGTTGGATTTTATGCGGTAAATGCACTTCGCTACTTTAGTTTCAGCTACCGATACGAACTGAAATTTCCTTGATGGCGATGATCTGGAAGAGGTTTTCATGTGTTCTGAGCTATTATGTATGAAGCAGAAAATGTGTTAAGGAGATTAGGTTCGAGAAAACAGGAAGCTTCAGAGCATGGCCGTACGCCTAACCTTTTCAAATACGACCATAACTGTTTAGGGGGCAAATCAGTGCTGAGTTTGTCACAGCAGTATTTCTTTTTAGGGAGGTGAATAAAAGAGGAAGCATTATTCCGAGCATTATTATTGTCAATATTTGGCCTTCTTTTCGAAACATTGTATGCGATGTTGCAGTTTTTAAAGCCCACTTTGGCTTCGCGGGTAAACCGAGGACAGGAACGCGGTGCAGGTGTAAGCATACGAAGTGGCACGTGCTTATTTAACAAATAGAGTATGCTTTGAGTTAAGAAGTTTAGTTTGTCATCAACCGTGACTAATTGCCAACAATAGTCCCAGGAAAATTGGTTCAAGTCCGAAAATATTTAGCGTTTTCGTATGGCTGACTGTTAGCCAATTTCTACTCCGAGTGATCCGAATGTTAAGCTCTCGAAAGATTAGGATTCAAGCAAGGAATCATCATGGAGCGTACTTAAGCGTTTTTCGTACCAATAGACCGTTGGATGCTTGTTATACTTGGCGCAGAGCACTCGACCAGATATTGCTTTCGCACTCAATGATGCGAGTTGATTCAATACTAACCACAATGCGGTTCACTGGGCAGCGGTCAAATGTATATTTCGCTACCTAAATGGGCCCGCAAATTTTAAACTGCGCTACATCAAACATGTCGACGAAGGTATCACAGGTTTTTGTGATGCGGACTACGCATCAGACGTTGTTAAGCGAAGATCATGCAGTGGTTACATCATCAAGTTGTCAGATGTAGCAATCAGCTGGAACAGCAAGCGGCAACCAACGGAGGACTTCTCAAGTACTGAAGCGGAGGGAAGCATTGTGGCTGAAGCAGTTTATTAATGAAGTCGATCCCAGTTCATGCAAGGCTATTCCAATTAGTTGTGGCAATAGAAGCGATATTGACCTAGCTGAGTCCGACGGGTTTAGAAATCGCAACAAACATATCGACATCACCACATTAGGGATATGATTCAAAAAGCTGTGGTCACCATAAACTACATTACCTCTGAGCAAATGGCGGCTGATAATTTAACCAAAGCTGTCCCTAAGGACAAACACTCCTTGTGTGTCAAACTTAGCGGATTATGCTGAACTCCAAAAAAATTTTTAATGAAATGTGCACAGTAAATTCTACATTGTGAATCTAAACATTAATTATACTTTGTATACATATGAATGAATTATTTACATAAAAATATTTTACTTAAGTGAATTTGTATTTAAAATTAATTGGTAATTCATCAAGTGAGGGTATTGGTAATAGATTAATCAATACTGTCACATCTCTAATACATATCATGTTACACATCTCTAGTGATGACTTTGAATAAAACATTTTATTAATTCTCTTACTTTACATCTTCAAAAGACTCGCACGTGTTTTTCTTTATTCATCCCATCAAAGAACCACGCCCACCTCCTGTTTAAAGGTAATTTACATAAACATGAAAATTTCGATAAATTAGTAACTACTTAAGCAAACTCACTCAAAATCGATTATTGCAATAACCACTTAGCAGAAAATTAGGTTATTATAAATTTTTGGATAAGATCAAAGCGAATCTGTGACGCAACGCGAAGCAAACGTTTTATCTAGCATAGCATTGAGCTCTTACCACACGCATCGCACCGCTCGTAATTTCACATAATTTTAGTTTTTAAAACCCGTTGCGTTTACGAATTACGAATTACGAATTATAAAGGGATAAGATACATAAAGAATATACACGAAAAAAACTGGTCACAGTTAAAACGTTCTAAAACATAAATATATTAATGGAATTCAACGATATTTACATATATTTACATCTAAACTTAGTTTTATTGAAATTCGTTAAAAAAGAGTTAATTCTCCTTGTAATAAGCAAACGATCGCAATTTTGACTTTATGTCCTTCATTAGCCCTTGCACAGAAGTTTCAGTGATTTCCTTGGAAACCAGCTGCCATTTATTTTTGAATTGTTGTGCGTTTTTTACAGCTTTGTGGGTCTTAAGAAGTTTGGATTTCATAACGGCCCAGTAGGTTTCGATCGGCCGATGCTCTGGACAATTAGGTGGATTCACCTCTTTTGCTACAAAATACACTTTGTTTCTATGTTACCATCCTAAAGCCATTTTTCCGTAATGACATATCGCGAGATCAGGCCAAAAAAGCACTGGATCTTTATGAAGCCGTATAAGAGGTAAAAGTCGCTTTTGCAGACAGACCTTAACATAAATTTCTTGGTTAATTGTACCAGTGCTTACAAAAGGATCACTTTTGAAGCCGCATTGGCAAATTGCCTGCCAAATGAGAAACTTTTTGGGAAATTTGTCAAACTTTTTGTTTTTATATTTATCTGCAACATTGCCTCTTTCATTTGCTGTGTGAAATTCGCGGCCCCGGATTTGTTTAAAATCGGCTTTTACGTACGATTCGTCATCCATAACAATACAGCCAAATTTTTGTATGAGACTGTCGTACAATTTCCGAGCCCGTTGTTTCGCCAACAAATTTTGCTTACCGTTCCGATTAGGTGCTGCATTCACTTTGTAAGAACGTAGTCCTGCTGTTTTGCATTCTTTTTGTATATACGAAGACGACATGTTTAAGTTTTTGCCGAAAGTCCAGGATTTTTCTTAAAAGCAGATAACACTTCATTTGCCTTAATTTCGCAAGCAAATCCTTTTTTTCTGCCACTACCAGGGTTCCTTTTTAAAGATAAACATTCGTTGTATTTTTTAAGCACATAAGTAACGGAAGACTTTGGAAATTTTAGCTTTTTTGCGATGTCGTTATGGAACATGCTGGGATTTTCCAGCTTTTTGCGCAATATTAACTCGCGATCGATTTCTTTCTTGGTCCTCGTTTCTACACTGATATTTGTTACTAAAAAGAAATTATGCAGTAAGGTGGAAAATGCTTCCAGCTTTTTAAGTGTCTACCGATTTTTATTTTAATGTTATGATTAACCGAGCTACGCTTGGTTATGTGCGACCAGTTTTTTTCGTGTACATTCTTTATGACACTTCAGTCGCAGTTCAAAATAGATCGATCGTTTGGCATACATAAATAAATTCGTGGGATTTATCTCCACATAATGAGTCAAACCACGCCAACTGTGTCAATGAATTTTCATTGATTTTCTGGAAAGTGAAGACAATTGTGGGAATCTGTAGATAATTATAGAAAAAAATACACTTTGGACGGTTTTTCGAAATTCCACTTCGTTTTTGTTTTTTTTTTTGGTATTATAAGAATATTGCAATTTTTGAGAGAAAAATTCGTAACTCGCGTATATTTTGATGAAATTTGATGACTTTTTTTTTGAGAGTTGCTGAAGCTTTTCCCTTTACAATAGAAAGATTTGCATAATAAAATTTGCAAAACAATTAATTCTTTAATAACAATAATTTAAACAATTGCAATTATTTATATATTCTAGGCCCGCGATTTCAGTGAAATTTTGGCACAATATACTCTAAACTCTTGTTTTTAAGTTCCAAAAAGAAAAAATTGGTCTTTCCAATTTTGACAGTCGCTATCGATTTTTTCTCTCAAAAATTGCAATATTCTTATAATACCAAAAAAAAAAACATTTCGAAAAACCGTCCAAAGTGTATTTTTGTTCTATAATTATCTACAGATTCCCACAATTGTCTTCACTTTCCAGAAAATCAATGAAAATTCATTGACACAGTTGGCGTGGTTTGACTCAATGCAAATATTTATTTTTTTCATGAAAATATTCTCTATGTATCAAACTAATGTTATACCGGTATTAATTGCGTTGAATCTGTTCCATCCATAAGCAGTTATATTATCGGATATGATTTTTGTTTTGTGCCTCTTTTGCAGGTGGTAAGCGATGTGTACATTAACTACATATGTATGTATGTACATATTTTTTTATGGGTCCCCCAAAAAGTATTAAAAAATTGTAAAGGAAACAATTGGCTATTATTATTGCAAGTCCCCTGAAGAGAAATAGAGTTTTCTAATAGAAAAATGTTGATTTTCAGGGATTCAAGTTTTTTCCCATATAAAATACATGAAAAACTTTGAGCGCTTTGATTTCGAAATAAAACACAAAAACCAGGATGAATTTTGTCAGTATGGAACAATGCCGGGAGCATTAAAATTCGGCACATACATATGGTTAATTTTAAAGAAGGCTATGCACTTACCTTGCTGAATGTATCTTGAATATTATTTCCGATGCATATCTATACACCTATGTACATATCTACATATATATTTATGAACTGCAGGAAGATGAAAATCAGTAAAACGTCCGGCGGTGTCATTTCCTTCACAGAATTTCTGTGGAAAACTTGCATCCACTTAACACAACTATTTTTCACTCTACACCACATTTTTTTCATTTACCCAATTAATTTATGAATTAAATTATTGAACTGAAGCACCTTCCATTTCCTGTTCCTCCCTATAGAGAGGAAGTGAAACATACTAACCAAAAACTTATACGCGGAATTGTATTTTTAAATTGAATTTAACTTTATCGAACCCTTTTTACAACGCTTTTATCAACTTGCAATGTTGTGTTCCAGAAACTTTCAATGTTGTGTGTCCGACACCATAAAGCAAAGCTTTGAAAAGCTACTATAAAAAAGCATAGTGAATAGGGCGAGGTATATGACATCTAGATGTCGCCCTATGTACTACGTTTGCTACACCGGAAATAGACGCCACGCCATTTCTTTAAATAAAACTAATTGGTGCTCGTTTGTATGTACATACATATCTGTGTTCGTATGGAATAGTAGCTTATGTCGGAAAGCTTGCTTTAGTATACTGCGGCATACTCTTTATTCTTTAAACGACAAGGAATTTTTTGATGAGATTAATTAAGAATATTGACTTGCTAGTATCGGAAATATTTCTTGCACGTTTATTTGCCAAAAGTTGTTCAACGGCTCGGCGCCAGCGAGTCATTCGCAATCGTATGCTGCGAATGCCGCATTATAGTAAAGCCAGCCTTTCGACATAAGCTACTATTCCATACGAACACAGATATGTAAATGCATGTGTGTGCACCTTTCTATTAATATCGTTGAATTATTTTAATATCTATTGCAAACTTTTATTCAGACAGGACTAAAAAGTAGAAAATAAATAATATAAAAAAAACTTTTTAATATACAACGCTTTTATAAATGGACTAAAAAGTAGAAAATAATACTTCTCAGTCCCATAGAATATGTTTTGATAACTTTTGACTTTGAAATTTTAGCAAAAGTCATTATAAACAATCTATGAAATTGAAAATGAAAAGCGTGGGGCGCATGACATACACTTGAATTGATATGAAAAGTAATATATGTATGTATGTATGTGGGTATATGAATAACGACCGCTTAAAATCGATTTCAAAGTTCTACTTTCGCTGTAGAAATTTTAGGTCTACGTTATGTAGTTTGACTATTGTCAACTAAATCGAATGCTTTGTAAGTGAAGTGACTTGTGGTATAGGTGGACCAGTTGGTAACCACTTTGGGACCAGTAGGTAACTAGTTCGTGAGACCATTTGGTAACCAGTCGGGGACCAGTCCGGGAACCAGTTGGGAACCAGTTTGGGACTAACCGAAACTACTTACCTTCGGACCAGTTGGGGACCAGTTGGTCTTTTTAAGCTCCTGTGGCCGTTTTAAGGGTAATTCTTGGGCTCCTGCACTGCCGCTCGGGGTTTCTGCCTTCTACGGTGGTAATTTTGGGCCGGGTTGCCTGTTTTGGCGGATTGTTGTGCTGTGTGCCGCGTATTACGTGTACCGGGTACCACTTTCTCGAGCGAATTGCTCTGGGGAACCTGTTGTGTGAGTTGCTGGCTTTTTGGCTAGACTTTGAGGAGGGTTTATACACGCATATCGGCGGAAATAGACGACACGCCATTTCTTTAAATAAAATTAATTGGTGCTCGTTTGTATGTACATACATATGTAAATGCATGTGTGTGCACCTTTCTATTAATATCGTTGAATTATTTTAATATCTATTGTAAAATTTTATTCAGACAGGACTAAAAAGTAGAAAATAAATAATATAAAAAAAACTTTTTAATATACAACGCTTTTATAAATGGACTAAAAAGTAGAAAATAATACTTCTCAGTCCCATAGAATTTGTTTTGATAACTTTTGATTTTGAAATTTTAGCAAAAGTCATTATAAACAATCTATGAAATTGAAAATGAAAAGCGTGGGGCGCATGTAATACACTTGAATTGATATGAAAAGTAATATATGAATGTATGTATG
Source organism: Rhagoletis pomonella (assembly GCF_013731165.1). Taxonomy (NCBI): domain Eukaryota; kingdom Metazoa; phylum Arthropoda; class Insecta; order Diptera; family Tephritidae; genus Rhagoletis; species Rhagoletis pomonella. The sequence goes on from NW_023458560.1 coordinate 41,223,958, forward strand.
TGGGTATATGAATAACGACCGCTTAAAATCGATTTCAAAGTTCTACTTTTGCTGTAGAAATTTTAGGTCTACGTTATGTAGTTTGACTATTGTCAATTAAATCGAATGCTTTGTATTGCATGCGCTCCACGTTTTTCATTTTCAATTTCATAGATTGTTTATAATGACTTTTGCTAAAATTTCAAAATCAAAAGTTATCAAAACAAATTCTATGGGACTGAGAAGTATTATTTTCTACTTTTTAGTCCATTTATAAAAGCGTTGTATATTAAAAAGTTTTTTTTAAATTATTTATTATCTTTCTCCATGCAAAATTACATTTAATTATTTGCTTTTATTCACTAAAACACGATTTTTCACAAGAAAGTTAAAATATGTATGTATTCGGAGAAACCACGCCGCCTAAAAAAACTGACAGTTATGCTTGTAAACATACACGGAACCAGAAGTTCAGAAATCGTAGTAAAACTTGCGGGTAGATGACGCGGTGAAATTTACGTCGCTGCTACCGTTTGAATTGTCAAGCTAGAAATTTCTCATTTTAATTTTCGCGGCGACATCTGCGGGTGAAATCACCGGTTGCTTGACCATTTGGCATTTATGCTTGCGTGTTTTCCCGCTCGATATCAGCTGTTAGCGGCAACAGCTGTAGTTTATTTATAAATTTTCTTATCAAGCATATTCCGGCCTCCGTATACTGATAAGGAAAGTGAACATCGAATTTCTTCATTTGAACCATTAGAGTCATGTCAGCCAAACTACAGCATATCCAGAACCTAAGGCACATCTTTCAACGTTCTGCGGAGTCCGAACGACCAGCACAACTGCTCAGCGAAACCAACCAGTACATTCTTAGACCACAGCCCAGTGATGATGGTTGCCGGCTGAGCATACAAATACAAGGTAAAACTTTGGATATCACCCGTAAACACTGTCATGTAGTTGGTTTCGGCAAAGCTGTGCTCGGCATGGCAGTGCAACTGGAAAAGTCGCTCGGGAACCGCCTGGTGAGTGGTGTTCTAAGCATACCAGTGGGCACAAGGCAGCGATTCCGTGATGTGCCCGAGATGCAGTTGCCAACAAACTCGATAATTGAAATTTTTGAAGGCGCACCAAACAATCAACCCGACGAGCAGGCATTCCAGGCAGCACAGCACATCAAAGCACTCGCCGTGAATATGACCGAAAATGATATACTCTTTGTGCTGATATCTGGCGGTGGTTCTGCGCTATTGCCGCTACCGCGTACGTCCCTCAAACTGTCGGAGAAGATGCAGCTGGTACGTCGTTTGGCAAATTGTGGCGCAAGTATTGATGAAATGAATGTGTTGCGCATTGCTTTGTCCGACATAAAGGGTGGTCGGTTGGCAGCCGCCGCAAGTAACGCTTTTGCTGTCGTCTCGTTTGTCATCAGCGATGTTGTGGGCGATCCAGTCGGCATAATAGCCAGTGGTCCGACTTGTTGCGCTCTAGCAAAACGTATGTCGGCGAAAGAGGTACTAGAGAAATATGAATTATTCGCCGATTTACTTGAGCATATCCTCGTGCTAGTGGAGCAGCCGGAAGTGAGAGCAGAAATGGAACCTGCACGCAATAATTATATTTATATGGTAGGTGACAATCGCGTTGCTACAGCGCAGGCTGTGCAGGAAGCACTACAGTGTGGCTACAATCCTTTCATTGCCAGCACAACAGTGGAGGGCGAAGTGCAAGAACTTGTCAGCCAATACAAAGATTTTTTGCACGACCTTTGCAATTTTCGCAAGGGTGCGCTTGATGAGCATGAATTGAAAAAAAGTTTCCCCTTCGATGCGCGAATCTTTCAGCATTTCCTAAAGCCACTTCCCATGTGTGAGCGCACGAAGAAGCCACTGCTACTGATATTGGCAGGTGAACCCACAGTCAAGGTAAGTATCTAGCGCCCTTCGCTTAGCTGGCTCGCGTTAGTAAAAATCTTACGTCTTCCTTCTGCAGGTCACTGGCACCGGTTTGGGCGGCCGCAATCAGGAATTGGCTTTGCGTTTGGCGCTCGCTTTATACGAAAATGCGGATTTCGAAAATGGCATCTTTCTTAGCGCCGGCACGGACGGTATTGATGGTCCGACGCCAGCAGCAGGTGCAATTGGTTGCGATTTGGTGATAAACGACTTTCTGAAGAACACCTCTATGAGTTTAAACAATGTGCAGGCTTACCTGAAATAAATAATATAAAAAAAACTTTTTAATATACAACGCTTTTATAAATGGACTAAAAAGTAGAAAATAATACTTCTCAGTCCCATAGAATTTGTTTTGATAACTTTTGATTTTGAAATTTTAGCAAAAGTCAAGCATTCGATTTAATTGACAATAGTCAAACTACATAACGTAGACCTAAAATTTCTACAGCGAAAGTAGAACTTTGAAATCGATTTTAAGCGGTCGTTATTCATATACCCACATACATACATTCATATATTACTTTTCATATCAATTCAAGTGTATTACATGCGCCCCACGCTTTTCATTTTCAATTTCATAGATTGTTTATAATGACTTGCTAAAATTTCTAAATCAAAAGTTATCAAAACAAATTCTATGGGACTGAGAAGTATTATTTTCTACTTTTTAGTCCATTTATAAAAGCGTTGTATATTAAAAAGTTTTTTTTATATTATTTATTTTCTACTTTTTAGTCCTGTCTGAATAAAATTTTGCAATAGATATTAAAATAATTCAACGATATTAATAGAAAGGTGCACACACATGCATTTACATATGCATGTACATACAAACGAGCACCAATTAATTTTATTTAAAGAAATGGCGTGTCGTCTATTTCCGCCGATATGCGTGTATAAACCCTCCTCAAAGTCTAGCCAAAAAGCCAGCAGTAAGGAAGTGTTTCTTCTAGCAACTTTGAAGGAAAATCCGTTAATTTATGTATAAAGAAAAGCATAGTTCCTGCTGCATTTAATATTGTTGTTTCGTTTTTATTTTTTTTTTTATTTAATGTACATATCTTCTGAATATACTTTGCGCAAATAGTAGATATTTTATTTTAGAGTGAAGATATTAAGTAAATAGAATTTCGACCAAGTCTGCAAGCCTTTAATGATCTTGCTTATAGCTTTTGGTTTCGACAACAGTCAGGTCTATGTAACCGGAACGACCCAGATTAACATCTGACCAGGGATTGTCACTCCATCAACATTCCATAAAAACTCTTTGGGAAATTTGGTTCTGTCCAATAGGACAGAGGCGTTAGTTGCGTTGGGTTTTTCGGGCATACGAAGAGATGATTCGAGTCGCGGGGTGTCTCTCCGCATGCCGGACATTTGTTTGGCACATCTGCATCTAATCTGTTCAGGTATGAGTTCAACCTGCTGCAGTAGCCAGAGCGAAGTTGGGCTATTATGGTACGTGTCTTCCGAGGCAGACGAAGCTCCGTCACGTCTGTGTCTGGTGGTTTTGTGCCTAGAACGGCATTCACAGGTCTGGAGTCTACGTAGCTTGAGACTGACTCCCTGTGAATGCCGCTCAAGGCCTGTCGATAAGCTGAAGGGTCCAGAGGTTTCTTTATGAACCTCTGGACTTCGTCCGTCAGTTCGTAAAGATGCCTTCTGACATGCCTTGGCGAGGGCTCCTCTGCAAGCAGGTGTATACTCGGGTGTCCACGTATGTGGCTCCCTACTAGGATATGCTTGCAGAGCATTGTGTTGTGCTCCTCGTCCGTCGTGCAGGTGGTGTTATGGCGACACCAGAAGGCAACCGGTCGCTGTCCGTAGTGCGGTATTGTGTGCTGTGTGTAGCTTGATCCATTTCCATATAAATATGTTGAATCGGTTGTTGGCTGTAGTCCTGGATCTCGTCCGGAAGTTTGGCTCTGTTTTAAACAAGTGTCTGTTGTTTGTGATTGCTGTAGTAGCGCTTTTACAAGAATCCATTCCGTGTGCTACACTAATTGTGGATAATTAGATAAGCTTTCGACGAAAAATTATTCAATGGGTTTTCCCACTAGCTTTCTTAAGAAGCGAAATAATCCGAAATGATGGAATTAACTCCCTTAGGTCTCAGTTTATTCAGTAGCATGGAAATTCCGTCCTAGGTTAAGGCTTCGGGCGGAGATCGAAAGTTATCTATTGTTGTTGCCGCTGGTGTTGTAAGGGTCCAAATTCGTTAAGGAGTCTCTTGGGGCATTCCTTTGGTCAGACATGACCCTATATCGTTCTGTTTGAGTAGACTGGACGGCAAGCTTTAAAAAGTAACACCTAAACTTATCCTCCAGTTTGAAATTGGTAGGCCTTTGGAGGTGGAGCCTCAGCTGAAAAAAATAGTCGGTGAACATTTCGTACTTGAATTGGTAAACCACCCTGCATTGCACAAGCGAGCTATATCGGAAGTTAATTGGGAGTACGCACTTGAGCAAGTGAGATGAAAGAAAATTCTTCCGGCGGGCGCGAAAGATTCGAGATGTCAGAATTAAATAGAAGTAATATGTACAGCGGTCGTCCCTCGGCAGGCAATGGCAAACCTCCGAGTGTATTTCTGCCATGAAAAACAGCTTCTCATAAAAATACAATCGCCGTTCGGAGTCGGCGTAAAACTGTAGGTCCCTCCGCTTTGTGTGACAACATCAAGGCGCACGCCACAAATCGGAGGAGAAGCTCGGCCAAACACTAACATATGTGTAAGCGCCAATCTATTATTATTATAATATGTACATATATTCTACCATATTGGATGCCACGTTAGTTCTTCTGGGTTGATATCTCAGATCTAGAGTTAGTACTTCACATAATTCGCCGTCCACTGTTTGAGACGGTGAGAGGGAGGGGATATGTCAATGCCAGTGGCATGGCGTAACATCTGATGTGTTCCAAATTGCATCAATATAAAGCATCAGCCTATTTTATTTCTAAACTATAATTGATAGAAATTCCCAATTTGCGCAACTAAGTTCAAAATCGCCATTTGAATGTGTTTGCGGTTATTGGACACTAACATCAATTATAATTTAAAAATAAAAGCGGCTGATGCTTTGCATTGATGCAATTTGGAACTCAGCCTTTCACTATCGAAATTGAAAGCAAAAAATCAGAGCTGGTGTACGCTTACTGGCATTTATGTTGATGCTTAGCTGTGGCCAGTCTCTAGGCCAGATCCAAAGCGAGTTTTTAGGGAATCAGCTGTAAGGACAATTACACTGGTTTACAGCAAAAATGTTCTATGGATGCCCCTATCCAATTCTTATGTAGAATTGCTCGGTGATTCCGATAATCGAGTTAATTTTTTTTCTATGGATACGTTTTCAAAATATTTGCAATTTACCGTTATTCAGCTTAAAAAAAGAGTGGTTCCACTTAATCATGTATGTATGTATATCTTACGAACCAATTGAACAATCGTAATAGGATATAGGGCTGATAGTTTCAAAACAGACGTTATCGTTTTATTTTTAACCTGTTGAAGTTTCGTGTTTTTTAATTTTTTCATAAAAAAAAAAAGTCTGGAGTTATTAATTAATTTCTCAGAAGCTATCAGGCCTATCGAAAATTGATGTATAAACGGTTTTTGGACCACATATTTTATGTCTCGCTTTTGAAAACAGCAAATTTTTTTATGAAACATTAAAAAACTTACATACGCATGTACTTGTGCAACAGCATACATTTATTACATTTTTATTTGAATTCTTCATTAATTTCTGTATGAACAAAAATACTTATGCAGCTTTAAATACAAATCCAAGTCCAAGTCCATAAGTATATGTGCCTAATTGCCTCTAGTAGGTTCAAATGTATTTAAAAACTTAGTTGGATTGTGCGTTGTTCCTTTAGCATACGATTGTCGTACACTTATAAATTTGCATAACAGTTTAATTAATTCATGGGAACCTTGAGTCATCATACATTTCTTAGTAGCTGACTCCTGATTCAGATTCTTTCCCTTGCACTACTCAGATTTTGATTCTCCGCTCTAAATGTTTGCAAGTTTTTTGTAGTTTTATTTGCTTTATTTAAAAATTTTAGCCTCGCTATTTAAATAAATGGAATTCTTCAAATGGCAATTATTGTAATAAGTACTTGGAAGCTGCGCATTGCGCCGGTGTTGAATCATTGGCGCTTCTGTGGAAAATAAATTAAAGTGAATTGTCCACACATAAATCGTGCGCCAACCAACCACTTGTTCGTACTGCTATGCACATGTCGAACTACTCAATTTGTTCGCCCTCCAATATAGCGACACCACTGCTGGGTCCATAGTGAGCCTCCTTCTCGCATACATATGTGTATGTATGCAAATAAGTGACAAATGAACTAAAGCAAAGTTCAATTGAATTTGTTTAAATATGCATAAAAAACGCGCACACTTTTCGTATACATATTTACATACTAACAAAGATCTATTCCTAGTATAAGTCGTGTAAATGCTAAAAATTTATCTCGCATGCAGCGTTCCAATACCCACACACGACATTTTAATTTGAGGGTTCTCTCAAGGCTGGCACTTTTATAAGTTTTGTACAAAAAGCTCAGAAAGGTGTATGTGACCCCTTAAGACCTGGCCTTCTCAAAATAACCTACACCCCTATTGCGAATGTCGACTGGCAGTAGATAAACGACTATTAAGCGATTATCGATTGGCGATGCTATTGCGAGTGTCGCTTAGTCGCTCAATTAGCGACTGTGAATACTTTTTAATCGCTCATTCTTCTATTGCTGTTTTTAGTCGTTGGAGTTTGCGTTCATAAAATTTACATAAGAAAGTGGTACTATAATGGATAAAAAGTAAGTCAATTGAACTGGAAGTTGTAAAAAATTGTGAAATATACATATCATGTATGTGTCTGAATTACAGATCAAAAATTATAAGCAACAAAAGGCAACTTGCGCGGTTGTTCGTACTGATGCAGGAGAGTGAAGACATAGGCAAAGGAATTTCCGGAAAGAGTAGGGTAGGAAGCTCCGCTTCTATTGGAAAAGATACATATACAATATTTCTTGTGCATATAACTCCGGCTACGCCATCCACAGTGTTTTTGCGCAGAACCAACATCAAAAGTTTATACGAAATTTGAAATCTTTATTTTAAATTAAAGTTTAATTCTTTCAATACACTTGTTATGTTGTTATGTTAAAATTTTTAAACTCGGGTCACGCGTTTGGACACAAAAACCCAACATCATTGTACTTAACTTAACCGTACCGTATTTCTTAAACTTCCATAAAGTTTATTAATGAGGAAAACAGCTTTTCCTGCAAATCATATAAACCCTAAAAACTGTGAAGCATCGGGAACGCAACTTCTATTCATAAAACTCACACGTGTACATACACCTTCAAAGTCCAAGGGATCCGACGAATCTCGCAATTCCCTCCTTGCTTTAGCTAACTCTACTAATCTATTAGCTTCCGCATCATCTTCCTCATCACTAAACCATATTTCAACTGTGTCCATTTTTTAAATTTTATAATAAAAGCAATTATTTTAAAAATGATGTAAATAAAACACTCAAGAAACAAATGTAAACAAACAAACAATTCTGTCAACCATTCACAATAGTACAAATTTTTATCGATCAAGTTACACAATAGCAAAATAAAAGATGATCGACTCGATCGACAAATTTCTATTCTACTGCCAGTCGACACTCGCAATAGGGGCCCTAATCTCTTAATAGGGCCTTGTTGTTACTCAAAGAAGTTTTGCGTTTTTTCTCAATCCAGCTAAATAATGATTTCTGTTCCATTTCAAGCTGTAAACAGTGGTCTCAATGTGACCCTCATACGTGGTTTACAATTTACTTAGCCAATTCCCAAATTATTTCAAAACTTCTCTTTAGGGCACAGCAAAGTGTGCCAAAGCAGCTTACCTAGAAAATCTATATCCTAACAAATAAGCCTGCTTCTTCTCAGTCTCTACCGTTCTTCGTAAGCATGAGAAACGAACATGGCGGACTTGAACATTTTCATAAGAATGAATATATCTTTTGTAGACATTGGGAACTCCTTGTTATTCTGCCAGTTTTATACTTTTTTTGATTTATTAGATTCATTAATTGGGCATTGAGTACAGGTTGAAGCGCCTATATATATGTATGTATTTATTTATGTGAGCATTGTTGGTTGGTTGAGTGGTTTTAGTACAGTGAAATCAAAGGTCGTTTTATTTGTAGTTATCTGTGCGTTTAAATATTTTCATACACAAAAATTGGCTTACCTAACGAGGTGTGACAGCTGCGATATCTCCTTTTAGACGGTCTTCTAAGAAGTGACAAAGTGCTAACAAACGAAAAGGGATGTAGCCCACCGCACAGTAACTTTCGTTAAGTTTCCCCTCCAATAAGTTACCGTACAGTGGGGCTTATTGTTAGCGGCTGGAAAGATAGCCGTAACTTATGTATGTGTTTGTGTGCTCTTACATCAAGTGACAAAACGCGGATTAGGGTGGTGCAATATATTTAGTCTGGACGATCGCTTAGACGAGCGGAAAGGACGAGTTTCCGCGCCGTCGCGTCGTTGCTGCTTACGCTGCGATCGTGATGACGGGCGGAGAGGACTTGTTTCCGCGCCGTCGTGTTGTCGCCAGTTGTATTGTGGACGCGTTTGCGAGCGGAAAGAACGAGTTTCCGCGTCGCGCCAGTTGTGTTGTGCGCGGTTTGGCGAGCGGAAAGGACGAGTTTCCGCGTCGCGCCAGTTGTGTTGTGCGCGGGTTGGCGAGCGGAAAGGGGGAAGAGTCGATCCTCTCTAACCCCTCCAATTCCTCCTCTGCGACCTGCTGCGCCCACGACTTCGTCTGCCCCGTTACGTCAATAGAGAGGGCCCCATCCGAGCTCTCGCCATCGTTGATCGCGTGCGCTGGTTGCCTTCGGTCTTCGCAGTCATCTAGATGGAGCGAGGTGTGATGCTTTTCGCGACATCTGTGGCATCGACCCTTGCTGCTGCACATGTCGAGGCGGTGGAACGGCGAGAGGCAGTTTGGGCAATATTTATGCAGCAGGACTGCACGCAACCTTGCTTCGACCGCTTTGCCGCGGTAAAGGGGGCATAGTCGAATGCCATGAGCTCCGCCGCACAACCGGCATAAAACCGTAAATTTATCGGGGCGTTCTTCCGCCTGAGCGCGATTGGCCGAGAAACGAGTCATTCTGTAAATGTGACTCGTCGTTATGACCGTAGGTGTAAAAAAATTACGTACTATTATTTTTTGGTTGGGTGGCAAGTGGCGAATATATGTATGCCTGTATGTCTGTCTGTTTTATATACGTGTGATATCCTTATGTACATGTATATATACTATTTGTTTATTTATTTAATTTGTTTTGAATTGGCGAGGTACAAAACTGGGCCAATTCAGACTTTCAGTCCCCGCGTACTTGTGCGTTATTAAGTATAGACTAATGGTCTTACTCTTAAAAAATAAATAGACTTACAGAGCTCTACAAAGTGGCGTTTTTACAAAAAAGTTGCAATTTATAAAGCGGTTAAAGCCTTCTTTATTTTCAATGAATTTGAGCGCAAGGTTTTGTGTTTGGGTACAAAAGAGATCTGTGTAAGGCGACCATTGGTATAAGATTCTATTTCATTACATTTGTTGCACTTTGCTTTTGTATCGAACAGACCTTTACGTAGTACAAATTGTCCGATCACTGCTTCCCCGAACACACCGTGAAATTTGTAATCTCGTAAAAGGTGCCATTTGTGGTTTTGTGGTGAGTTTCACCACTTGGCCTGGCAGAGCGAAAGAAAATATCCTCACTATAGGTTCGAGACGGGGCTAAGCCAGTAAATAGTACATCAGTGTTGCCAGGTAGAACCTAAGTGAGTATGAACAGAGAACGTATAGTTATGAGAAGATGCAAATTTTTGTATCGTAAAAACGAAAGTCTGAAACGTTTCAACGATGGGTTTTCACCGCGGTTATTTAACATTTCAAATTGACTTTACAGAGTGGTGTGCAGGAAAAATGTTGTCAACAGTATTGTGCAGACAGTATTATCAGAGAACGTATAGTTATGAGAAGATGCAAATTTTTGTATCGTAAAAACGAAAGTCTGAAACGTTTCAACGATGGGTTTTCACCGCGGTTATTTAACATTTCAAATTGACTTTACAGAGTGGTGTGCAGGAAAAATGTTGTCAACAGTATTGTGCAGACAGTATTATGCAGAAAATATGTTAAAACCTATAGGTATGTATGTAAATTATACTTTTCTAATCTAAATGGTAAAAATTGCGCCAAAATTGATACAAAAGGAGGGAAAAATGACATTTCTCCTAAAATTTTCTCTGACATCGTGAAAAAGTCGAAATTGGTGGTGTAAAGCAAAGCTTTAATTTGTGAGTAATTGATTTATTTTTAAAAATAAAAATGCCTGTAAGGAAGTGCAAAGTGCGTGGATGCAACAATACTAATGCATCATTTCGTATGTATTGTTTTCCTCAGGAGTGGGAAATGGCAAGAAAGTGGAGGGAGAACCTCAACATCTTGCCAACAGATAACTTGCCGGCGCCGTCCAATTGCTTCGTATGCTCCATTCATTTTGAAAGAGACGCAATGGGGTCAAAAATGTTGAAAAGGAATGCTATTCCTACGTTGAATTTGGGTGAGAATTTGGAGAAGTTAAAAATAGTAATAATCGGCGCTATTATTGTTGTCGATATCCACGTCGATGTCATTGTTTCATCAAAAAATAGCCCTATGAGGAAAGGTGGTCCTCGCAAAAATATGTACTGTGGTCAGCGTACGAGGGACTTGCGACTTACGAGGGCAACTTTTAGATGCAAAAATTACATCGACAACTATATATAATATAATAGGGCCGAATATTCTGATTCTGAAATAAATATTTAAATTTTATGTACCTACATACATACATATACATGCATTTGCAGATTTACAGCGTGGCGACAAATTTTTTTCAAAAATAGAAATGTCCTTTAGAGATTTTACCTAAATTTTATTCATTGGTTTTAAAATTTTAATCCTTATTGGCATTTGCCAGCAGTGTAAACATTGGGAGATAAGTACTTGTGGCACGCAAGACTTTTTCAGATGTATTTTCTCCTAGACTTTGTATAACAAAAGACAAAAAAAAACGAAAAAAGTATAGGGTCACTGGAATGAATGGGCGTCCTAGTCACTAGTTCCTAGACTATTCGATTTCTGAGTATGAGGCCTTATGTTGGACAAAATGGGGTGCTCAAAATGAAGGAAATTAGTCTATGGGTATAAGTAAAAAACAGGGTCAAATTTTAAAAAACTAATTAATACAATTAAAGTAAAACCTGTGGAAAATTAACTATAAAATGATTTTATTCTTAAAAAAAACCTGGATAACAGTTATTAGTCGCCACCCTGTATATATGTGTTGGAATTTGTGATGTGTACATTAGGGTTGTTTATATGTCTGTATGTATTTGTGATGTGTACATTGGGGTGGTCGGTTTGTTTTAACGAATATACATTAGCACTGATACATGCTTTTTGGTACTCGATGATATCTGTGGCATTTTATCAAAACAACTTAAGTTACTTTAGAAGGTTTGTCTTTGAATTTAAAAATAACTAAGTTTGCTTTGATAAGTTTGATTTGATTTTGATCAGCTTTTGCTTGCTAATTTTGTGAAAATAAAAAAAATACTTCACTTATGCATGCGAAAATGTTAATCTATAATGGAATTAAAATGGAAAGTGGCACAAGCTAGTTAGTTACATTGTTTTCTTGAAGACAGCATGTTGATAATGAAATTGCTTCTCAAATTGAATGCAACCTGCGTAATGGCTTTCTATTTTGATGATTTTTGACAAGCAATGTGTGTGAGGAAATTGAAAGGCAAAACTGATTGTGTGTCGTCATCGTTAATCAATAAAATATTGTTTAGGAACCCAAGGGAAAACTGCTTATTTCGAGAAAAGGAGTTTTAATAAAATGCCACAGTGTAGATATTTAATCACGATTTACTTACATATGTATAAATTAAGTTCAGCTTTGGTGTATGTTTATGGGCTGGGTTCTCCAACTCAACTTTACTTAGATTAGCCAATTTTTTAGACTTAGTCAAGAATAAGCTGTGTAAAAAGTAGGCTAACTTTTGGCTTAAGTCCAAAAAATGGCTAATCTAAGTTAAGTTGAGTTGGAGAAACCAGCCTTATGTATCACTGATGTACATATGGAAATATACTTATGTACATGATTATTAAACGTATGTATTTAAGTTTACGTTATGGGTAGTTTGGTGGTTAGGAGTAATAGTAACCAAATTTTGTAGGCTCTGAATATATTCCACCGCACTCATACCAACCAGTGCCAATAAGTCGAAGCTGTTGTGTTAAGGGCTGCGATTCTGACAGGAAGAGGAAATTGTTCGAATTTCCCAAAACGGAAGTGGCTCGCAACGAATGGGCGCTAGCCTGCAGTATACCTATTCCTCTTGAACAAAATGGCAAATTATATATTTCCGAGCGTCATTTCGAGACGAAATTTGTCTCAACCAAACGGCTGTTGAATAGAGCTTTTCCAAGGCTAAATCTTGATCAATGCGATCAATATCAGCCATCACCAAATATAGAAAACAGCGTTTCTTCGGAGTGGGTACTACAGCCCGTACAACGAACGTATTGCGATCCGGTTCCAGACTCTGGAAAAGATCTAACGTTTCAAGAGTTTGAATTATATTCAGATTATGAGGAGAAAAGAAAACGTTTCGATGTGGGCAATACCGATGAAGTATTCAATACTAAAAAATCTTCATATGATGAAGAACATTATTCGAAAATGGAAAAAGTATACCAGAAGAATGAGTTTAAATTGCGACAAACTATTAAAAGCCTTGAAATTAAGATTCAGCAATTAAATGAAAAATATTCCCTACTAAAATCTGTGTCAATTGTGCCATCTAATGACGCTAGCAAACATGCCATATCTTTCGCCAAAATGATCGTTAATACAACCAAGTCATACAACGATGATGAAAGAACTTGGCGCAAAATATTAACTACATGTCAAGTAAGGCGTATACTTTCATGCGCGATGATCTTGAATTCGCATTGCCCCACAAAACAACATTGCTGCGTTGGCGTCCGATCCGCTATGTAACACCTGGCATCAACAAACTGGTGTTTGACAATTTAGAAAAAATTTTAAAAAACATGACCGAAAATGAGCGCATTTACGAAATTTTATTTGATGAAATCGCAATAAAAAATGATCTCACATACAATAAATCCAAAGATATTATTGATGGTTTCGTCGATGATGGGGAAGGACATCGGGAGGCCGTTATTGGCAACAAAAGCTGTTTTTTTATGGCAAAAGGCATTTTGTCTAAATGGAAGTACATACTTTCGTATACAATTTCCAAGGATGGTGAAAGGGGTGTAAACCTTCTGAATTTGTTAAAAATTAATATAAATGCCGCAGAGAAAATTGGTCTGCACGTAAGGGCCGTTGTTTGCGACCAAGGAAGTAACAATGTGGCGTTGAGCAAAATGTTGCACATTACTCCTGATGCTCCATATTTCATTCACAATGAAAAAAAAAATCATTTTCTGTTTTTTCTTTTTATGGTACTGAGGATTTGGTTACGGATGAAAAAAATTTAAAATAATCTGTGGATATATATAAATATATTTTTATAAACTCTTAGAGGTATAGAAATTTTTAAAATTAAAAAATAAATCAAATAATTTGTTTGCATATATGCATATGGTGTTCAAGGCACATTGTACAAAAATTGTGGCGCGTCATGGACAAAAATTTTATAATTTCGGACCGAAAAATATGAAAACGAGCTAAGTTGCCACGTTACATTTGTGACATTCCGATAAAACCAAATATGTTTGTGATTTTAGAAGTTTTGATTTTATTAAAAAAAAATCTATGTATTTTCCTGCAGAAATCGTAGACTTTTATTTAATGTTTATTAAAATTACACCTTAAAATACTAGTTAATGGTTGAAATATTGGAAGGGAACAGAGAAATTGAGTGTTTTGTCAAAAATTAACAAAAATTACCAAAATTCGAGATAACTTATTTTACTGGATATAGAGAAATAATTGCCACTTTTCACTTGGCTTGCCGAGATTTCTTCAATTTTACATTTTAGAATTTTTGTGTCGGATTGACAAAGTTGCGCTTGAGGGTGATGAATTTGCGGGGAGATGTGCTGCTGTAGTATTTAAGAATGGAATATCTTGACCTTGAGAAATATGCGAATGCGTTTATGATTGAAATAGTTATTGTTGTATTTGAGTATACGTGTAATTATGCGCATATGTATGTATGCTGCCGTGATTTGTACATGTGTACATTTATATGCATGTTCGTAGTTTTTTTGGCAGTAATATGCACATACATATATATGCATGTAAAAACGTTATCAAGTAATGGAGCATGTATGTACATACATATATATGCGTGGGAAATGCATTTTCATTTGAATCCAAAACTATTGGGGCATATTCGTAGTTGAAATAAAGTTTGCAGCTTTTCACAGATATTCCATTGAAAATAATGTAAAAAAGGTATAACTAATTTTAATGTCGACTTTATTTTAACCAGGGTACGAAAATAAACCTTACAAAACAATTCCCATTTGCTCATCGATCATCATATCATTTGTGGTTTTGTACAGTTTTGTAAATAGTCAGAAACAAATTGTAAGATTCACTGTCATTTTCCCCAACGAGAAACGTTTGCTTTTCGTTTGTGACAATTGTACCATAGGGTACGTTTTATATGTATGCAAACGTTTCAATTACGTGAAAAATAATTTTTTCTGTAAATTTTCATATCCAATTCAATTAAAAAACATTTTTATTTTTTTATTCATTGCAGCCATTCGTTTTGTATTTGTTTATTGCATATATGTGCACACATAAATATATTTTCCCTGCACGATTCATTTCGTTTGTTGTTTCGTCTGTAACTACTAAACTACTGTAGTGTACTATCGCCAAAGTGAACTCAGCCGTTTTGTTTCGTATTGTACCGAACTGTTAAAGTAATAAACGAAACGAAATAGTAACGTACAATATAGTTTATTTTCGTACACTGATTTTAACTATGAATATGCCCCAGTTATTTATGTATATATATAAATACGAGCATTGCAGTGAAAAATGATCATGCAACACATTTTTTGTCAAAATAAATGTTCATAAAACTCAAAAATAAGGCTGACTTCCAAAACGTCAATTGCTTTGCATACGTACAAAGTATAAGGTTCCATAACGTCGAACTACAAAATATTGGCAATGTACACTGTTCCAAAACGCAGCCGAAAAGTTATCGAAACGCATCGCTGGAGCAATCAGCGCATCAGAAACAAAGTTGATGCTTCGTTTGTTATTCAGAAATTCAGAAAAATTGGTCATTGCTATATTGAATATTTAAAATATGCAATGCATATGGTGCAATGTGTCGCAACTCTGCATATACAAACAGTTTGAATACCGCAGTATAACAGTTTCCAAACATTGTATTGATACGTTTTGGAAGTCAGCCTAACTTTTCGAGAAAAACAACTTTGAAGTTAGTTAACAAGCGCATTGCATTTGTACACTTTTTAGTCAATGTGTCCATATTTAAAATTAATTTGTGAAAAAACTAAGGCAGCTAGAAAGCTGTGGTTTGTTGCATTGAAAATAGTGTAGCATCTACCATGCGAATCGGTAAAAAAGTAAACTCGATTTTTTTTACCCAAAGCGCCTCTGAAATGCCGACGGCAAATCTGAATCGATCACAATCACCATTTTACGAAATGAGGATTGGGCACCAACGTACAACTCATAATGTTTTAAATAAGTAGAGCAATTACTGAAAAAAAACACATTCAATGCATATCCAATAATTTATTTATTTTTAATTGTAATTACAAGTTTTTGTTTTCATATGCTTGCTGGTTTGGTTAACAGATGATAAACATTCAGTTTGCAGGTTTGCAGACTTTGCAGCACAGTAACATGAAATTTAGCATTTCTCTGTTACGACCCATGGTTGAAACGTTTCAGAAAATAATGAAGAAGAGCAGATTTACGATTTGCATCTTCTCATAACTATACGTTCTCTGTTAATATAGAAGCAATCGTGCTGGTTTTACCACAATTAACCGGGGATCTTCCGACTTGTCAGATAAGCACAATGACAGACTTGGTCTTCGCGGACAAAAGATTCTTCGTCAATGAGCCAGTTGACCTGGTCTTAGGAGGAGATATTTACCCGCAAATAATTTTAAGCGGAATGAGGAAGAACGTATTAAATATGCTTCTCGCGCAAGAGACCGTCCCAGCAAAAAATCGGTAATCACTTTTAGTAGTAACGTGTTCTAGAAGGCATAGCGTTGTAATGCCTTAGAATTTTTTCGCTTCTTTTAGGCATTGCCGGTAATGCAAAGTAGAATGTCCTACAATATTTTATTTATTTCGCTTCTTTGTTTCATTTCGGTGAATGCAAAGTAGAATGTCCTATAATATTTATTTTTTAATTCGCTTCTTTGCTTCATTTCCGGGAATGCAAAGTAGAATGTCCTACAATATTATATTTGTTTCGCTTCTTTGCTTGATTTCAGGGAATGCAAAGTAGAATGTCCTACAATATTTTTTTTTATTTCCATTCTTTGCTTCATTTCGGAGAATGCAAAGTAGAATGCTGCATCGTAGTGAGCTGAAAAATAGAATGAATATCCAAAAATTCTTTTTCTACCGTTACTTTCTGTGGAAATTTGTCTCGCATAAAAATCATGTTTTGCTTTGTTCAATTTGCCGCGAAGTTGAAGTCAGTCAATGAAGTGAACTACAAGAGTGAGGAAGTACGATTTTAAGCTAAGTATGCACTTATTTAGGCATTCTACATTAGTTTCTCTGTAAGGCATTCTTTGCTAGCTTCTCTGGATTCTGTTTATCCATGCGTTCTCCCTTCGTTTTAAGGTAATGCTGCGGGTAGGGGCTTACCGCCAATGACATGCCCATGTTAAAATAAGGCCTTCTTGAAGCAAAAGGGTAAGCGATTCCCATCGCCTAGCTCGTTTCCACTTTCGTTTCTGTGGTAATCGTGTTTTTTGCTGGGGTGTTCGGTTGGATACTGACTGGTCGCGCGGATTCAGTCAGTCCAACTAACAATATCGTATCGTATTTTAACGAATTCACGTTGGACAAGCTAGCTGCATTTTGGGAGCTGGAGGATGTCCCAAAGAAAAAAGGCATCAACAAAGATGATAAATACTGCGAAGAGCTCTTCAAAGCAACTACAACACGAAATACCGATGGAAAATACATTGTGTCTCTACCTTTTAAACGGGATTTTCCGAAAAATGTGTGCTTAGGACCTTCGCTGAAAAGTGTATGCTCTCAGTTCTACCGGAACGAGACGCGACTAGCGAAAAAGCCTGTCCTTCAAACAGAGTACAACCGGGTTGTATCTGAATACGAGACACTAGCACATATGTCAAAAATTAATAAAAAGCATTTCACCAGATTCAACGGACTGCTATTTTTTACCGCACCACGCCGTTTTAAAGGAAAAAGCACCATTACAAAGGTCAGGGTTGTATTCAACGCATCATGCCCAACCGCTAATGGCATGAGTTTGGAATGATGTCCTTCTTCCAGGTCCAGTACTTCAGGCCGATTTACCCATTCTTATACTACGTTGGAGACTGTACAAATACGTATTCAACAGCGATATAGAAAAGATGTATCGACAAATTTGGGTAAATAAAAATCAAACAAAATATCAGCGAATAGTTTTTCGTAGTTGCCCAAAAGATCCGATCAGTTTGTACGAATACAAAACCGTGACTTTTGGCATAAACTGTGCTCCTTACCTTGCGATAAGGACATTACACCAGCTTGCTGATGATGTGGAGAGCTCTCATCCAATCGCATCTGACATTTTGCGGAAATGTATGTATGTTGACGACGTACTCGCCGGGGGACATAGCGTCGAAGCTGCGATAAGAGCTCGAGAAGAGATATCACAGGTGCTAAATGCAGCCGGGTTTCCATTACGAAAATGGACTTCATACTCTAGCAAAATACTTCAAGGAATACCAAAAGGTCATATATTTAGTGAAGATTTCTTAGAGTTTGAAGATACCAGTGCAGTAAAGGCTTTGGGCATCAGATGGAACGCCCATTCCGATTACTTCTACTTTATAGCGAAACCAATTGAAAATAGTAGCATTATTACAAAGAGGGCAACACTTTCAGCCATCGCCAAACTGTTCGATCCACTGGGTTGGCTTGCACCGGTTATAATCGTCGCCAAGATCATTATGCAGAATATTTGGTTAGAAGGAACAGGTTGGGACGAAACCGTATCTCCAAATACCTGGGATCGTTGGCAAGCATTTACGCAAGATTACGCGGAATTAAACAACATCCGCATACCAAGATCCGTATATTTCACGCAAACCGATAATGTGGAAATACATGGTTTTAGCGATGCTTCAGAAAAGGCATACGCGGCGACAGTTTTTCTAAGGGTTCAGATTGAGGATAAAGTTTTCGTCAACCTACTTATGGGAAAAACAAGGGTAGCGCCGGTCAAAACAATATCTTTGCCCCGATTGGAGTTTGTGGTGCAGTGTTACTGGCCGAAATAATTGAAACTGTCGTTGAAAACCTTAGCCTTGCTCATTTGAAGGTGAATTTGTGGCCGGATTCAACGATAGTTTTAGCTTGGATTCGAAAACCTCCGTGTTCGTGGTCAACATTTGTTGCCCACAGGTTAAAAAAGCTAGTAGATAAGGTAGGAAAGAAAAATTGGCGCCACGTGGATTCGGCCTCAAACCCAGCGGATCTAGCCAGCAGAGGACTCTCGGCGAGTGATCTAGTCAACAACTCCTTGTGGTGGCAGGGTCCTTCTTGGTTACAAGAAGACTATTCGAGATGGCCAGCACAAGAATCGGACTATGACACAACCATTGAAGGAAAAAGGGTGCATGTTCATGCAACAACAAAAGTAAACGACTCTCACGACATTCGCGATCGGTTTTCTGATTTGTCACGGGCTTTAAGAGTTATATCTTATATTATGAGATTCTATCAAAGAATCAATCCCAAAACAAAATCTTCCTTTAAAGCGGAGTCTCGTTCAATTTCGTCCAACGAAATTAAAACAACGACCCAAAGCTTAATAACAATTTGTCAAAAACAATATTACAGCGAAGAATATATAAGGTTAAAATCTGGAAAATCCATCGACGGAAAAAGTGAAATCCTGCCCCTCTTAACACGTTCATCGACAAAGATAAGATTCTGAGGGCTGGTGGTCGTCAGAGCGCATCTTGCGACCTGTCCTACAATGAACGTCATCCTATCATTCTTCCGTATGGTTGTAGGTTGTCCCGTCTCTTTGTCCAGTTTATCCATAAAATTTCCGTGCACGGAGAAAACCAGCAGATGCTGCGACTCATCCGATCGCAGTATTGGATTCCCAGGGTGAAAA